>NW_024754844.1:0-34162 GCF_018991925.1 Homarus americanus
CTAGAAGTTACGTATTGCTTAGTCCCCTGGTGTATTAGTCCCCTGTGTATTAGCCTGGGTATTAGTCCCCTGGTGTATGGTCCTGGTGTATTAGGGGTCCCCCTGGTGTATTAGTCCCCTGGTATTAGTCCCTGTGTATTAGTCTCCTGGTGTATTAGCCCCTGGTGTATTAGCCCCCTCTGGTGTATTAGTCCCTGGTGGGTTAGCCCCTGGTGTATTAGTCCCTGGTGTATTAGTCCCTGGTATTAGTCCCCTGGTGTATTAGTCCCCTGGTGTATTAGTCCCCTGGTGTATTAGCCCCCTGTATTAGCCCCTGGTGTATTAGTCCCCTGGTGTATTAGTCCCTGTGTATTAGTTCCCCTGGTGTATTAGTCCCTGGGTATTGGTCCCCTGGTGTATTGCCCCTGGTGTATTAGTCCCTGGTGGTATTAGTCCCTGGTGTATTAGTCCCTGGTATTGGTCCCCTGGTGTATTAGCCCCCTGGTGTATTAGTCCCTGGTGCTAGTCCCCGATGTATTAGGTCCCCTGGTGTATTGGTCCCCTGGTATTGGTCCCTGGTGTATTAGTCCCTGGTGTATTAGTCCCTGGTGTATTAGTCCCTGGTGTATTAGTCCCTGGTGTATTGGTCCTCTGGTGTATTAGTCCCTGGTATTAGTCCCTGGTGTATTAGTCCCTGGTGTATTAGTCCCTGGTGTATTAGCCCTGGTGTATTAGTCCCCTGGTGTATTAGTCCCCTGGTGTATTAGTCCCTGGTGTATTAGTCCCCTGGTGTATTAGTCCCTTGGTGTATTAGTCACCTGGTGTATTAGTCCCTTGGTGTGATTAGTCCCTGGTATTGGTCCCTGTATTGTCCCTGGTGTATTGGTCCCCTGTGTATTAGTCCCTGGTGTATTAGCCCCTGGTGTATTAGTCCCTGGTGTATTAGTCCCTTGTGTATTAGTCCCCTGGTGTATTAGTCCCCTGGTGTATTAGTCCCTGGTGTATTAGTCCCTTGGTGTATTAGTCCCCGGTGTATTAGTCCTTGGTGTATTGGCCCCTGGTGTATTAGTTCCTTGGGTATTGGTCCCCTGGTGTATTGGTCCCCTTGGTGTATTGGTCCCCTGGGTATTAGTCCTTGGTGTATTAGTCCCTTGGTGTATTAGTCCCCTGGTGTATTATTCCCTGGTATTAGTCCTGGGTATTAGTCCCTGGTATTAGTCCCTGGTGTATTAGCCCCCTGGTGTTTTGGTCCCTTGGTGTATTAGTCCCTGGTGTATTAGTCCCTTGGTGTATTAGTCCCTGGTGTATTAGTCCCCTTGTGTATTAGTCCCCTGGTGTATTAGTCCCCTGGTATTAGTCCCTGGGTGTATTAGTCCCTGTATCCTGGTGTATTATTCCTTGGTGTATTAGTTCCCTGATGTATTAGTCCCCTTGGTGTATTAGCCCCTGGTATTAGTCCCTGGTCAACCTTACTATTATGAAACACACAAGACTATTTAATCTTTCTAGGGTAGTAGTGGGGGTGGAAGGGGTGGTAGTGGGGTAGTGGAAGGGGTAGTGGAAGGGATGGTAGGTGGGGGTAGTGGAAGGGGTGGTAGTGGAGGGTAGTAGGGGGTAGTGGAAGGGGTGGTAGTGGGGGGTTGAAGGGCTGGTAGTGGACGGGGTAGTAGGGGGGTATTAAGGGGTGGTAGTGGGGGGGTAGTGGAAGGGGTGGTGGTAGGTGGGTGGGTGGTGGGGGGTAGTGGAAGGGGTGGTAGTGGAAGGTGGTAGTGGAAGGGTAGTAGGGAAGGGTAGTAGTGGGGGTAGTGGAAGGGTAGTGGAAGGGATGGTAGTGGGGGTAGTGGAAGGGGTGGTAATGGAAGGGGTGGTAGTGGAAGGTAGTGAAAGGGTGGTAGTGGAAGGGTGGTAGTGGAAGGGGTTGTAGTGGAAGGGATGGTAGTGGGGGTAGTGGAAGGGGTGGTAGGAAGGGGATGGTAGTGGGGGGTTGTGGATGGGGTAGTGGAAGGGTGGTTGTGGAAGGGGTGGTAGTAGAAGGGATGGTAGTGGGGGTAGTGGAAGGGGTAGTGGAAGGGGTGGTAGTGGGAAGAAATGAGTAGGGGGGTAGTGGAAGGTGGTAGTAGAAGGGTGGTAGTGGAAGGGGTTGGTAGGGAAGGTAGTGGAAGGGGTGGTGGTTGAGGTGGATGTGAGTTAAGAGGAGGAGGTGGAGGAACTGATGAGGGTGGAATATGGGAAGGAATTGGTGGTGTAAGAGAAGGGAAGGGAGGGAAGGTAGGGAGGGTGATGGTAACAGGGGGAGAGGAGGAAGGGTAGGTTGATGGTGACAAGGGAAAGGATTGGAAGGGAGGAAGGGTTGGTCGTGGTGGTGAAAGAGGGGACAGTGAAGTGTTTCCCCTCCCGGCGTTCCTCAGTGACATGGACAAGGAGGGGAGAGTATGACCTTAACCTGACCTCATCTTGACACAGGGGAAGGTGAGGGAGAACAGTCTCTCACACCCTCACCCCCCCCAGGACGCGGTATAACACTGTATTACTTTAACGATGATAATAATAACAATAACAATAACTGTAATAACACAAAAAGAAGGCAACCTAACCTAACCAAACTTAACCTAACCTAACCAAACTTAACCTAAGGGGAAATTAATTGCTTGTGCTTATGGCAGTTCTTTACAACGAGAGAAAAGCGAAATAATTTGGTGGCAGAGTGGTATCGTATCTTCATTTGTCTTATTCTTGATTTGTATGAATTATTGTACATATTCTTTGATGTGTATTTAAATAGAGAGAGAGAGAGAGATAGAGATGAGAATAAAAAAGGAGATAATACTACAAGTGTGTGTTCAACATTAATAAAAACAAAGAGATTGGAAGAAAAAACGAAGAAAAATGATAAACAAGAAACGAACTAGACAATAGGGAAGTTACCAGAAGGATATAGATAGAGTTTTACCTGTAGGTCACCTGTAGTTTACCTGGTAGAGGAGGAGAGACATGGACTGGTGGACGGTGTCATAAGATAATCCAACTGGAGTGACAATGAGAAAAGCTTGAAATACAGAAATATACAAAAATATACCAACTGTATAAAGCACAACTAGCGAGGATATAAAGATTAAGAAAAGGACTAATAAATTATTTTAAAACAACAAGAAAATACCTTACTTATATATAGTCATAAACACAGAGTTCCAATAATATACACTCACAGAGCCTCCAGGTACTGAGTAATCATTGAAGGCGACTCAAATCTTTACTCGTGTTCTCAAGAGCTCAGAGCCCTGGGGGAAACTTAGGCTCTGAGAAAACTCTGATAGGAATCATTCTCTCTCTCTCTCCCTCTCTCGCTCTCTCTCTCTCTCTCTTGTCTCCTTATCCAGTCTTAAACAAATACCATTCGAGGTTTTCATTAGTTTTCCTGTAGTTGTATTTTTTTCAAGGGTGGAGGCGAGGAATGTTGCCACACTGAGCACCAATAACACTCTACGCCCACGCTTTTAGGCCACTGCATTTTGAGATTATTAAATGTGTCTGCCGTGTGTGTGTGTGTGTGTGTGTGTGTCTGCCGTGTGTGTGTGTGTGTGTGTGTGTGTGTGTGTGTGCGTGTGTGTGTGTGTGTCAGAGGAATCACCTCTGCTCAGTGAGAGCAGAGATCGATCAAGATAAATGGTGGACAAATTTCCCTGACTACATCTTAATTTTCCTTTTTCCTATTTCCCCTCAGGTTATGGGACTCAGCCAAATACGTAACACACTTTCCCTCTCAACATCTTTTATAGGAGGCTCTGGAACACTTAGGTGGAAGCTCTTGAGTGCTTAATGGCTTCAGTCAGTCTAGAACCCCAGACATTGTTGACTCTTAACTACTGAGTCTTTGAAAAAAAAAACATGTCTCTGTTATGTGGTTCTAATTCTTTAAATCCTTCTGAGTTTTCTTGAGAATTACCTCAACTTTCTACTCTGACTGGAAGATAGTGAAGACAGTTATGACACATGTGCAATCTGACACCTGTTGTCTATCGTCCTTCAGGGCACCAGTGTGATCACATCTGTTGGCCCTGAACACGTGCCCTGCCTCGTTTGCTGAAGAGTGATAGGAAGTTAAGCCTCTTTTGGTGATGGCATTAACTTCCTTGTGTCTTGCATCACGGTATATATATATGAGTCTTTATATCTCTTAATATGTCTGTTTGGCAGCAGACATATGAAGAGACTGAGAGCCACTGAATTGGTGAGACCCTCAGGAGTCTAGCTTATGATGTCTCTCTCTCTCTCTCTCTCTCTGTGCTAGGCTTGACGTGAAAAGACCTCCCCCTCACCCCCTTCCTCCCTAAAAGTAAAGGGTTATGAAAGAAATATATCATGGGAGGAGAAAGAGCATGTTTAATGGTCTATGGTGAGTGATGGTGATGATGGTAGTGATGATGATGCACTGTTTACCACTCACAAATTCCATAAAATGTTTCCATGGCAACGAGATGAGGGTCATTTGTTGGAGACGATGAAGCGAATTATCTCTCTCTCTCTCTCTCTCTCTCTCTCTCCACTACCACCTATCCTGGTATTATCCACCTTGCAAATCTTCTTTTTCAATAAATATTCCCCAAAGTAGAATCTTATTTACCGTAACGACCTGAGGAAGATTACGAGTGGGAAATATTGGAGCTTTGGTCAACAGCCTCACTCTGTGTCAGGATTATTGGCTGCCTGTTACAACTGATCGTCTCCAACCATGATCGAATACGCATTAGGAGATATGATGGAGAACAGAGAGATAGGGAGAAGGGAGAGGAAGAGAAGGAAGTGAGAGATAGAGAGAAGCAAGTGGTATATAGAGAGAAGGAGGAGAGATAGAGAAGAGGAAGAGGGTGATAGAAGGAGAGAGGGGAGAGAGACAGAGAGACAGACAGAGACAGAAGGACTGGAGGGAGCAATTGAGAGGGTGAATAAATGGGAAGGAATGAATGTCTACTTTCTCTGTCTTGATTGCCTTCTCTCTCTCATGATATACTCTGTTCGCTATAGATACAATATACTATAGACAACGTGAAGGACAGAGCACTAGGCCATCTTCATATCACTCAAGTGGAAATTTAGGCACCTATTCCCAACAGGGTGAACTTGGGGAGTACTTCTGCCGCGAACCAACGACTTTAGGACATGAGGCGAGCACTGTATCCATTCAGCCGCCGCAACTCTCTTTTAAAAGTAATGGGTTATAAAAAAGTACATTATGGGGGGCGAGAGACGGGTTTAAGGTGGCGTGGGAAGGATGTTGATGGTGATGCATTGTTTATGTGTGAGATGCAGCCAGGAATTCTTAAGATGTTTCCATGGCAACGGGAAGGTCAGCAGTCAGGGATAAGAAGAAATGGTTCTCTCTCTTTGTTCCTTATCCAGTCTTAACCAAATACCATTCGAGGTTTTCATTAGTTTTCCCAGTAGTTGTATTTTTTTTCAAGGGTGGAGGCGAGGAATGTTGCCACACTGAGCACCAATAACACTCACACGCCCACGCTTTTTAGGCCACTGCATTTTGAGATTATTAAATGTGTCTGCCGTGTGTCTGCCGTGTGTCTGCCGTGTTTCTGTATGTCTTCTGTATGTCTGTGTGTGTGTGTGTGTGTGTGTATCCATTCCTGGTATGAATATAGACATGCATGCAATTGTCTTCCTATATCTTAATACCTTTCAAATATGTTTTTTTTATTCATTCATTTATTTGTATAATGTTGTATAGGAAAATGTATACATGAGTTCTCTACGAGGAAACGATTATATCAAGCTTGTTTCAACCTACACACGGTCCACTGCACCTTAACAATGCCCATTCATGAAACTCACGTACACACACACCTTCTCTCGCTCGGCTATTATAAGGCTCGGAGTAAAGAAAGATGGAGTAGGGAGTAAGTAGTTGGTTGGTAGATGGGTGCTGAGAGATGGTGGTAATGGTGACGATAGTGAGTGGTGGTGATGGTGTTACAGATGGTTGTAGTAGTAGTAGTGGTGGTGGTAGCTGTAGTTGTGGTGACGTTGGTTGTGGTGGTGAGGATAGTGAGTGATGGTGATGGTGTTACAGATGGTTGTGAGTAGTAGTGGTGGTGGTAGCTGTAGCTGTGGTGACGTTGGTTGTGGTGGGAGGATAGTGAGTGATGGTGATGGTGTAGATGGTTGTAGTAGTAGTAGTGGTGGTGTAGCTAGCTGTGGTGACGTTGGTTGTGGTGGTGAGGATAGTGAGTGATGGTGATGGTGTTACAGATGGTTGTAGTAGTAGTAGTGGTGGTGGTAGCTGTAGCTGTGGTGACGTTGGTTGTGGTGGTGAGGATAGTGAGTGATGGTGATGGTGTTACAGATGGTTGTAGTAGTAGTAGTGGTGGTGGTAGCTGTAGCTGTGGTGACGTTGGTTGTGGTGGTGAGGATAGTGAGTGATGGTGATGGTGTTACAGATGGTTGTAGTAGTAGTAGTGGTGGTGGTAGCTGTAGCTGTGGTGACGTTGGTTGTGGTGGTGAGGATAGTGGAGTGATGGTGATGGTGTTACAGATGGTTGTAGTAGTAGTGGTGGTGGGCTGTAGCTGTGGACGTTGGTTGTGGTGGTGAGGATAGTGAGGATGGTGATGGTGTTACAGATGGTAGTAGTAGTGGGTGATAGTAGTGGTGGTGTAGTAGTTGTGGTGACGTTGGTTGTGGTGGTGAGGATAGTGAGTGATGGTGATGGTGTTACAGATGGTTTTAGTAGTGGTAGTGGTGGTGATAGTAGTGGTGGTGTAGTGGTAGTTGTGGTGACGTTGGTTGTGGGAGGATAGTGAGTGATGGTGATAGTGTTACAGATGGTTGTAGTAGTAGTAGTGGTGGTATAGTAGTGGTGGTGGTAGCTGTGGTGACGTTAGTTGTGGTGGTGAGGATAGTGAGTGATGGTGATGGTGTTATAGTGATGGTGGTAGCGGTTGTGGTGTGTAGTGGTACGTGTGGTGGTAGTGGTAGTTGTGGTGATCTCGAAGAATGAATTTAATTTATGAGTACACACACACACACACACACACACACACACACACACACACACACACACACACACACACACACACACACACACACACACACACACACACACACACACACTGTACTTTAGATCAACGCCTAAACTTAGTGATATTAATGGGAGGGTCTTACAACACCTGGATCGATGTGCCTCCATTAGCCCAGGTGAAGACTGTTATGGTCGATCAGCTGACTGAGGCCGCGTCCAGGTAATGAGGTTAATGGAATGAAGAAGTCGAGGTGAGAGGGAGAGAAGATGTGCAGGAGTGTGTTTGTGTCAGGGAGAGAGAGAGAGAGAGAGAGAGGGACGAGGAGGGTAGAGAAGGAAGGGTAATTCTCTCAATCAACACCACAACAAAATCATCACCAACACCTTCCCCTCACGTGTCCTTGTTCATCCTATTTACCATTCCTCTCCCATACTCTCCTTCAAGGCATCACTACACCGTATAGAAAAAAAATAAATAAAATCCTTTACTGTTTCTCTAGTGTTATTCTCTATTAAAACGAGTATTTACCTTCCTGGCAACAGATATATTCAACTTTGTGTACATTTGTCTTTTTCAATCTTCTATGGAAATTGGAATGTCAGTGTGGTGGTGGGGAGGGGGGGTTAGACTCGGTGTTAGACCAGGCAAACACCCTTCCGAAATATTAAAATTACATTGTCAATTTTGCCAGATTGAAAGTGTCCAACGATGGCATGGCAAATAACGTGTGTGTGTGTGTGTGTGTGTGTGTGTGTGTGTGTGTGTGTGTGTGTGTGTGTGTGTGTGTGTGTGTGTGTGTGTGTGTGTGTGTGTGTTGTGTGTGTGTGTGTAGTAGTGTGGACGTTTAACTGTTTCTCGTAGTAGACGTGTGTGTGTGTGTGTGTGTGTGTGTGTGTGTGTGTGTGTGTGTGTGTGTGTGATAAAAATGTCAGAAACTTAATTGAATTCCTGAGTACACTTCACTATTTGTATACCAGGTGTGGTGAAGTACTGGTAGAGGTCAGGTAAAGGTCAGGGTCACACACACAAGTTAGAGGTCAGGTAAAGGTCAGGGTCACACACACAGGTTAGTGGTCAGGTGTCAGGTCACACACACAGGTTAGTGGTCAGGTAAACGTCAGGGTCACACACACAAGTTAGAGGTCAGGTAGTCAGGTCACACACACAAGTTAGAGGTAGGTTAAGATCAGGTCACACACAGGTTAGAGGTCAAATGGGCAGTTTTCGTGTATTTTGAAAGTCTTTGTATTTATCATCTTGAGAAAAACATATGATTTTTTTTAATCAATTTTAGCCATTTTTTCAAAATCTTGCGAGTGCCCCATCTTACGAGTGCCTCACCTTACGAGTGCCTCACCTTACGAGTGCCTCAACCTACGAGTGCCTCACCTACGAGTGTCTCACCTTACGAGTGTCTTCCAACCACAATTTATTACCACTATTTTACTACAGTCGCTGTCCTATTAACTACAACCTCGCACCACCCACCTACCAATTATACCCACCTACCACCATACCCACCTACCACCATACCCACCTACCACCATACCCACCTACCACCATACCCACCTACCACCATACCCACCTACCACATACCCACCTACCAATATACCCACTCATGACCATACCCACCTACCAATTCATTCTACCACCATCCTACCTACACCATTCTACACCACCATCCTACCTACCACCATCCTACCTACCATCCTACCTACCACCACCCAACCCACCACCATACCCACCTACCAATACACCCACCTACCACCATACCCACCTACGACCATTCTACCTACCATCCTACCTACCACCATCCTACCTACTATCATCCCACTCATCCAACCTACCACCATACCCACCTACCACCATCAACCCAACCCACCATACCCACCTACCAATTACCCACTACCACCACCCCTACTACCATACCCACCTACGACCATACCCACCTACCACCATTCTACCACCATCCTACCTACCACCATTCTCCACCATCCTACCTACCACCATCCTCCTACCATCCTACCTACCACCACCCAACCTACCACCATACCCACCACATACCCACTCACCGACCATTCTACCTACCACCATACCCACCTACGACATACCCACCTACCACCATCCTGCAACCATCCTACCTACCAATTCTACCACCATCCTACCTACACCATCCTACCACCATCCTACCTACCACCACCCAACCTACCAATCTAACTCCACCATACCCACCTACCACCATACCCACACACCATACCCACCTACCAATTCTCCACATCCTACCTACCACCATTCTACCACCACCCACCTACCACCATACCCACCTACCACCATACCCACCTACCATCCTACCTACCACCATCCTACCTACCAACCATCCTACCTACTATCATCCTACCTACCACCACCCAACCTACCACCATACCCACCTACCACCATACCCACCTACCACCATCCTGCCCACCACCATCGTACCTACCACCATCCTGCCCACCACCATCGTACCTACCACCATCCTGCCCACCACCATCCTACCTACCACCATCCTACCCACCACTATCGTACCTACCACCATCCTACCTACCACCATTCTCTCACACACCTTCATCAATCATCTCTCACTTGTTTATCTCGTTCTAGTATAATTTGTTATTCCCGCTGACATTTTCATTCATTTTCTCTCCCAAATTCTCATTCGTTATCTTCTTGTTGTCACGACGTCTTGTGAGAATATCTGAGGCTGGGACCGATGCTCTGTGACTGGCTCTGTGACTGGCTGGATCTATGAGTTAACTTAACCTAACCTAACCTAACTTAACCTAACCATATTTAACCTAACTTAATTTGACCCTAACCTAATTTAATCTACCCGAAGCTAAATTTACCTTAACTTAATTTAACCTTGATCTAACTTACCCTAACCTAACCTTAACTAACCTAACATGACCTAACCTAACCTGACCTAACCTACCCTGACCAGACCAAACATACATCAGAGACCAAAGGTATAAAACTCTTGCCTTCTTCTCCGCCTCCGTCGTGTGGGCTGACAGTGACAAACCCCTGCAGGCGTCTCCGATAACGACGTGTCTCTCCCGAGCGTGTATAATGGCGGTGTGGACCTCCGAGGGCTTCTTCACCTCATGCCTTATGTACTAGCTGTCGACCCCGGCCTACAGACCTGTCACAACTCACCTGTTTCCTGTCTCCTCACACACACACACACACACCTGTCATGAAGGATCTGCCTCCCTCCCTCCCTCCCCACACGCACACATGCACCAGATATTACAAAGGTGTTACCATGAATGTACACCACCTGTCATTACCAACCTGCACATAATCACATATCTGCTATTATGTATCTTTCTACACACACACACACACACACACACACACACACCTGTAAGCATAATTATTCGCCCTTTACTCCGTCAGCTGATAAGTCCAGAATACATTGTAATTTATTCAATGATTATTCAACTTTATAATCCTGAATAAGATACAAATCAAACTTTCCCATTTATCTTCATCCCATTTCTCTTTACGCTCAATCTTAAATCTATTCTAGTTGTCGCCTGTGTTATTTTTCCCTCTTTCTCCTCACATTATCAAGAGTTTTAACACGTAAGCTATTCCCTCCCACACCAGTCTTAATTGGGTTCATCCAGTTACTCCCACTCTGTCTTGTGTTCCCAGTAGTCTCTCGAAGATTACTAGGCATTCTCGTTTTACGTTTATTTCCTCGTGATGATTCCAGGTATTCGTACTATATTTTTACTTCCAGGTTTATTGGTTTAACTCTCCTTTTTTTATGATGCCAGATAAAATCATTCAATTTTTGTTTTTTCCCAGTTTCAACGAGTAACTACCGCCATGGAGAATGATCCGCTCCCAACGAGGTCATCATTCAGCCGTCACTACCACTGTAAGTATTTTAAACCTCTCCGCTTTTTCTATTCCTCTCTGACTTGTTTGTGTATTTGTTTGTTTGTATGTTTCTTTGTTGTTTGTCTAGTCTTTCTTGTTCCACGTTTTCTTTTTGTCTTGACGTCTTCCTTCCGTTTCTTATTCTTCTTTTTTTCTTAATTTCTCTTCATCATCTCGGTTTATGTCTTGTTATTGTGACTCTTGTAGTATTGTTGTCATATTTCCATTTTTTTTCTTTTTTCCCTTTTGTCTTTTATACGTGATTTTAGCAAAGAAACAAAGAGTAAAGAGAAGGGAAAGAAGGAGGGAAGGAGAAGGAACGAAGGGAGAGAGAGACAGACAGAGAGAGAGAGAGACAAACACAGACAGAGAGGGAGAGAGAGAGAGAGAAGGCATCAGAAAGGACGAAGGTAAACGCAATTCCAGGTGTCAATTTGCCTCCCGCTCGGTAATATGTGGCTGTGTAGGCAATCCCGTGTTGAGGTAGGTGGCAGGAAGTGCTTGCTGGCTCCCTGTTGCCTCTAGGTAGTATTGGTGGTAGGATAAGACAGCTGTGATTGTGTGGGTGCTAGATATCTTTGTCTTGCTGTTGTTGTCTGGTCATAGGGTGGTAGAGAGAGAGTGTGTGTGTGTGTGTGTGTGTGTGTGTGTGTGTGTGTGTGTGTGTGTGTGTGTGTGGAGGGGTAAGGATATTAGGGTGGTGAGGATGTGCAGTAGTGGTTGTGTGGTGGTAGTGTGTGTGTGTGTGTGTGTGTGTGTGTGTGTGTGTGTGTGTGTGTGTGTGTGTGTGTTTTTTTCATTCAGAAACAGTAATCGCCTTTAAAGAGACACTGCCAGATAACAAGCACCGCGCCACTGAGTAAAGGCACAAACAAGCCACAACCAACACTGGCCATCCGTCACTCAAGCCACGAACACAATCCAGCGAACAATAAACACCTTCATCGTTCGAGCAGATTATAAGAGAATAAACTAAATCTCGAACCAGGAACAAGATGAACCTCTTTCGCCCAGTGACCTTGTCCAGTGACCCAACTTGACGTTCATCGTTATCAAGGTCACGCATAGAGAATTTATGATGTAAATTTGGTCTACCTTTTTGGGTTAAGGTCTAGAATGTGTGATTTTTAAACTCTGCATGACCTTCTGTAGCCCTTATTGACCCTCTGTGACCATTATTGACCTTTTGTGATCATTATTGACCCTTTGTGACCTGTATTGACCTTCTGTGACCCTAATTGAACTTTTGTGACTCTTATTGACCTTCTGTGGCCCGTATTGACCTTATGTGACCCATATTGACCTTCTATAACCCAAATTGACCTTCTGTGATCCATATTGACCTTCTGTGACTCTTATTGACCTTTTGCGACCCTTATTGACCTTTCGAGACCCTCTGTGGGATATTGACCGGTATTTCTCTTAACCCCTTGATCTTCAGAAATCTTTAAAAGGGAAGTTTCGGTGGTGTATCGTACAGAGTTATTGAGATATTCTCTGAAGACTCACGCCCAGTTGTAAGATCTTAACCTAACCTAATCTAACCGAATCTACCATAAGCTAACCTAATCTAACCGAATCTACCATAAGCTAACCTAATCTAACCGAATCTACCATAAGCTAACCTAATCTAACCGAATCTACCATAACCTAACCTAATCTAACCGAATCTAACATAACCTAACCTAATCTAACCGAATCTAACATAAGCTAACCTAATCTAACCGAATCTAACATAACCTAACCTAATCTAACCGAATCTAACATAACCTAACCTAATCTAACCGAATCTACTATAAGCTAACCTAATCTAACCGAATCTACCATAAGCTAACCTAATCTAACCGAATCTACCATAAGCTAACCTAATCTAACCGAATCTACCATAAGCTAACCTAATCTAACCGAATCTACCATAAGCTAACCTAATCTAACCGAATCTAACATAACCTAACCTAATCTAACCGAATCTACCATAAGCTAACCTAATCTAACCGAATCTAACATAACCTAACCTAATCTAACCGAATCTACCATAAGCTAACCTAATCTAACCGAATCTAACTTAACCTAACCTAATCTAACCAAACCAAACCTATCCTAACCTATTCAAACTAAACCATACTTATTCTAACCTAACCTAACCTTTGACCTCGGTAAAAAAAAATAGATATCAACTCTCAATTATCAGTTAGACTTTCGTTATAACACAAACAGATAAAAACAAAAAAACAAACAAAAACTCAAGAGATACAAACAGGTGAGGTAATTAGGCCATCAACAATGTTAATTAGAGGAAAAAACGACCAAAATACAGGTAAAATGTGTGTGTGTGTGTGTGTGTGTGTGTGTGTGTGTGTGTGTGTGTGTGTGTGTGTGTGTGTTTGTTTGTGGATCGAGTCCCTTGGGTAATGTATTAACAGGTGTAAATACCGTAATATTGACGCTTTTTAAATAATATAATACTAAAAATAATAATTACTTTCAACATTTAACCATTGCAAAATCCTGCATAATTTGCATTAATTAATAGACTTAATTTGGGGGTGTTTATTTGTGATGTTGTTGTGATAGCGTTGTCATAGAGGTGTTATGGTGAGCGAGTAAACGTCTCCAGCGACCGAGAAGTACTGATGAGTCGCTAGTAAACATTTCCAGCGACTGATAAATGTTAAAGAGGTACCGGCAAACATCTCCACCGACCGAGAAGTACTAATGACATGACAACAAGCATTCCCAGCGACCGAGTAGTGCTGATGAGGCGCCAGCAAACATCTCCAGCGACCAAGGAGTATTGCAGAACAAGTGCAAGAATTACTATGCAAATGAGTTCATATATCGTCGACAAACTGCTAATTGTTGCACAGTGGGAGAATGGCCAGCTTAGTCTGTTTTATAGCCTTCATTATGCTGCTTCTGCTGCCAGGGTAAGC
Source organism: Homarus americanus (assembly GCF_018991925.1). NCBI lineage: Eukaryota > Metazoa > Arthropoda > Malacostraca > Decapoda > Nephropidae > Homarus > Homarus americanus. The sequence goes on from NW_024754844.1 coordinate 13,869, forward strand.
TTATGCTGACGTTGATACTGGTGCTGATGCTGATGTTGATGTGTATATTAACATTAACACATTGATGTTGTTAATGATGATGCCGTTGATGTTAATAATAATGTTAATGTATTTTTTTCGTCGGTAGTGACAATAATGTTTATATTTAACACTGATGTTGACCTTACATTGACCCGATTAGGTAAAGGTTGATAAGGGTGTTTGACATCAATAAATTATCTAGCTTGACGAGTGAGAGAATCAAACATGAGAGAAGTGGGAGGAGGGGAGAGGTTGATGAGAGGGGGAGGAGGGGAAGAGGATGATGAGGGGGAGGAGGGGAAGAGGGAAGAGGATGAGGAGGAAGAGGTTGATGAGGGGAGGAGGGAGAGGTTGATGAGGGGGGAGGAGGGAGAGGGATGATAAGGGGACAGAATGATGAGGGAGGGGAGAGGTTGATGAAGGGGAGGGAGGAAGTTGATGAGGGGAGGAGGGGAGAGGATGATAAGGGGACAGAATGATGAGGAGGGGAGTGGATGATGAGGGGGGAGGAGGGGCCAGAATGAGGAGGAGAGGAGGAGGGGAAGAGGGGAAGAGGATGAGGAGGGGGGAGGAGGTGGAAGAAAAATTTGGAAGGAAGAGGATGAGGAAGGGGTAAGAATGAGGAGGGGGAGTAGAAGGGGAGGAGGAGAAGAAGATGGGGAAAAGGGGAGTGGAAGATAAGGAAGAGGAGGGGGATAACATAACAGTACCTAACTTCACCTAATCCAACCTAATCCAACCTAACCTAACCTAACCCACCCAACTCTATATCTCTCTCTCTCGTGTTATTAGAGATGATAAAAGTATATGTGTATCGTCTTTCAAAATAAGATACCACCTCCACGATGCCCTTATGGAGAGTTTTAATACCTGTGTTTGTATACGGTAGCCCAAATATAGACCATGTGAAAGACGATAACACAGGTACTCCACACCCTCCCCTCTCTCTCTCTCCCCCTCCCTCTCACACCTTCCCTTACCCCCCTCCCTCCATTTCTTCTCACCATCCCATGTTCCTCTTCCCTATCATTCCCCTACACCACTCTCTATCTCTCTCTCCCCTCTCTCCCTTCTCCCCTTTCCTCCTCTTTCCCACACCTTTCCCCACGCCTCTTCTTGTATCTTCCTTCCCTTATTTCCACTATTACATCTTCCTCTTCCTCTTTCCTCTCCCCCTCTCTCCTCCTTCCCCTCTCCATTTCTCTCCCACCTCCCTCTCCTCCTCGGTGGGCGCGTCACTGTTGATCTTCTCGTTAGATGCTGTGTGTCTTTTGGCCTCCTCACGCATCATCCTCCTCCCCAGTGATGTAACACAGCCACTGGGAGACACAGCTTCTGCGGAAAAGAGTCGCTGTGCCGTCTTCCTGCAGGAGGCGTTGCCGGCGGAGGAGGAGAGGAAGAGGAGGAAGAAGAGGAGAGCAAGACTTATGACTCTGGCCTAGGAGGTAGTCTTGGAGGTAGGAGGAGGAGGAAGTGGAGGAGTAGGAGAGGAAGAAGAGGAGGAGGAAGAGGCAGAACTTACACACTGGCCTGGGAGGAAGTGTAGGAGGCAGGAGGAGGAGAAGGAGAAGGAGAGGAGGAGGAACCAGAATTTACACACTGGCCTGGGAGGGGAATTCCAGGGAGGCAGGAGGAGGAGGAAGAGAGGAAGAGGAGGATGAGGAGGAGGAGGAGGAGGAGGAGGAGGAGGAAGGGCATCGACATTGGCAAGGAGGTATTTTCCTGCCTTTCTCTCTCTCGACGAAAGACAATGAAGGTTAATTAAGGAAAAAAACAACTAAAGGAAAAACGACAGACAGACAGACAAAGATATAAATTAATATAAAGACAAACATAATTAAAATAAAATTCCCCTATGGTAAAAAAGAGGTCGAGTATTACAATAAACACCAAACATTATTAACAAAACAAAAAACATCCAGACACAAAAGTATTATACAAAAACTACAATATTTTCGAAGCATTAAAAAAACACAGTCTCTATGTTTTTTTTATTCTCTGCGGAAGGATGTGAGGAATAACATTATTTTTTCTTCCTCTGTAACTTTTGTGAGTGTGTTAGGGTGTGAGTGAGTGTGTTAGGGGTGTGAGTGAGGTGGGAGTGTGAGGAGGCGTTAGGGGTGTGAGGAGGAGGTAGAGTGTGAGTGAGTGTGTTAGGGGTGTGAGGGGTGTGTTAGGGGTGTGAGGAGTGTGTTAGGGTGTGAGGAGGAGTGTTAGGGTGGGAGGAGTGTGTTAGGAGTGTGAGTGAGTGTGTTTAGGGTGTGAGGGGTGGTAGGGGTGTGAGGAGTGTGTTAGGGGTGTGAGGTGTGCTAGGGGTGTGAGGAGGTGTTAGGGGTGTGAATGGGGAGGTGTTAGGAGTGGGAGAGGAGAGGTGAGAGGAGGTTAGGGTGTGAGGAAGGGTGTGAGGGTGTGAGTAGGGGGTGAGGCAGGGGTGTGAGGGTGCTAGGGGTGAGTGAGTGTGTTAGGGAGGGTGTGCTAGGTGAGGAGTGTTAGGGGTGTGGGAGGAGGTATAGGGGTGGGAGTGGTGGGTGTGAGGAGGGGTGTGGGAGGTGTGCTGGGGTGTGGTGGTGTGTTACGGTGGGAGGGGTGTGCTAGGGTGTGAGGAGGAGTTAGGGTGTGAGTGGGTGTTGGGGTGTGGTGGGGTGTGTTAGGGGGGAGGGGTGCTAGGGTGTGAGGAGTGTGTTGGGTGTGGGGGGGTGATAGTGTGTGAGGTGTGTTAGGGGTGTGAGTGGGTGTGCTAGGGGTGTGAGGAGGTGTGTTAGGTGTGAGTGAGTGTGTTAGGTGTGAGGGTGTGTAGGGGTGTGGAGGAGTGTGTTAGGGTGTGAGGGTGTGCTAGGTGAGGTGAGGGGTGTGGGAGGAGTGTGTTAGGGGTGTGAGTGGGTGTTAGTGGGAGAGGAGGTGTTAGGGGTGTGAGTGAGTGTGTTAGGGTGTGAGTGGAGTGTGTTGGGGTGGAGGAGTTTAGTATAAATGCAAGGTGAAAGAAAACGGGATATTTATTATGTTTAGAAGGATTTAATTCAGTATGCTAAAGAAATATGGTCGTTATATTTAGTTTGTGAGACGTTGGTGGATATTTTTTATGCCCCGCCTTCATACAGATTAAGAATTTGTTGTTACGTCCGCCTGTCCTCTCCTCTCTGTCTGTCTGTCTGTCTGTCAGAGGAATAAATATGGAATGGACGGATTATATTGAAATCTGTGTGTTTGTCGGAGTTATTGGGAAATTTACGAGTGGATGAGCATTAGACGGAACATGATGAAGCAGCACCAAGCTTATATCTCAGACACCTGTCGAGTTCAATAATCAGTGTTCTTCGTTCATAGTCATCACGTATATGACCCAAGTTTGACTTACTGAGTTTACAATTGTCTTTTTAGGACGTTGGTGACAAATCTAGTTCATGTTATGCCAATCACTGTTGATATATATCTAAAGCTAATAATGCCTTTTGACCCCCCTACCACCTTCCTTTTCTCGTCCCTACCTCCTTCCTTTCCTCCGTCCTTACCTCCCTTCCTTTCCTCCGTCCCTACCTCCCCTTCCTTCCCTCCGTCCTCCCTTCCTTCCCTCAGCCAGGCCACAACATTCCTCTGCTTCCCTGTGAGTTTAATACAGACCGGTCAACAAGGTGTCTCGGTGGAGTTTGGTGACAAGTCTATGAACCAACACGATGGGGTTGTGTTGTGTCGCGTGCCACTGCTAACACCTCAGTACTACCATCAATATTAGCGACCCACACGACAACTCCTCCACCGTCATTACCTTCACCACACGAACACACACACTACCATATTTTCCTTTCCTTCCTTCCTTCCTCCCCTTCCTTCTCTTACTTTTCTCACTTCTTCCTCCTCCTTTCTCCTTATCTTCCTTCTTCACTCTGTCTCTCCAATCCCTCTCTCACCCCTTTCACCCTTCACCCTACACATCACCACCTCCACTTACCACCACCTCCTCCCTCACCGCTACACACCACCATCACCACCTCCCTCCCTCACCGCTACACACACCACCATCACCAACACCACCTCCCTCCCTCATCGCTACACACCACCATCACCACCACCACCTCCCTCCCCTACCACAACCACCATCACCACCACCACCTCCCTCCTTACTGCTACACCACCATCACCAACACCACACCCTTCCCGCTACACACCACCATCACCACCACCTCCTCCCTTACCACTACACACCACCATCACCACCACCACCTCCTCCCCTCACTGCCTACACACACCACCATCACCACCACCACCTCCCTCCCTCACCGCCTACACACCACCATCACCAACACCACCTCCCTCCCCTACCGCTACACCACCATCACCAACACCACCACCTCCCCTACCGCTACACACCACCATCCAACACCACCTCCTCCCTTACCGCCCACACCACCATCCACCAACACCACCTCCCTCCCTTACTGCCACACACCACCATCACCTGCCTCCCTCCCTCACCGCTACACACCCACCATCACCAACACCACCTCCTCCCTTACCCTACACACCACCATCACCACCACCACCTCCCTCCCTCACCGCTACACCACCATCACCACCACCACCTCCCTCCTTACCGCCACACACCACCATCACCAACACCACCTCCCTCCCTCACCGCTACACACCACCATCCTACCACCACCTCCCTCCCTTACGCTACACACCACCATCACCAACACCACCTCCCTCCCTCACCGCACCACACACCACCATCACCAACACCACCCCCTCCCTCACCACACACACCACCATCACCAACACCACCCTCCCTCCCCTTACTGCTACACACCACCATCACCAACACCACCTCTCCTCACCACACACCACCATCACCAACACACCCACCTCCCCACCGCTACACACCACCATCACCACCACCTCCCTCCCTACCGCTACACACCACCATCACCAACACCACCTCCCCACTGCTACACACCACCATCACCAACACCACCTCCCTCCCTTACCGCTACACACAACCATCACCAACACCACCTCCCTCCCTACTGCTACACACCACCATCACCACCACCACCTCCCTCCCTCACCGCTACACACCACCATCACCAACACCACCTCCCTCCTCACCGCTACACACCACCATCACCACCACCACCTCCCCACTACACACCACCATCACCAACACCACCTCCCTCCCCTCACTGCTACACACCACCATCACCAACACCACCTCCTCCTCCACACACCACCATCACCACCACCACCTCCCTCCCCACTGCTACACACCACCATCACCACCACCACCTCCTCCCTCACCTGCTACACACCACCATCACCACCACCACCTCCTCCCTACACACACCACCATCACCATCATCTCCTCCCCACTGCTACACACCACCATCACCAACACCACCTCCTCCCTCACCGCTACACACCACCATCACCAACACCATCTCCTCCTCACTGCCACACACCACCATCACCAACACCATCTCCTCCCTCATCGCTACACACCACCATCACCACCACCACCTCCCTCCCTCACCACACACCACCACCAACACCACCTCCTCCCTCACCGCTACACACCACCATCACCAACACCACCTCCCTCCTCACCGCTACACACCACCATCACCAACAATTCATCACCCGCCCACCACTACCTAGACAAGCAATATATTTCCAAGTATTAAGGATGTAATATTCAAGGAGTAGACGAGGGTGTGACAGGCCGTGTACTGATGGCCCTCACTAACCTTTATACCACACCTAGGAGTTTACGTTAACATGGATTTATTCTCTCTCTCTCTCTCTCTCTCTCTCTCATAACTTCAGCGATGTCGACTTTAAATTTTCATTAAAAGAATTATAATAGAATTTGCATTATAAATTGCGTCACATTGAGACTCGGGTGGACGGTCGCCTACTGACAGAACTAGAAGCTGACAGCCCACACCAGCTGGCAGACCACACCAGCTGACAGCACACACCAGCTGACAGACCACACCACCTGACAGCCACACCACCTGACAGCTCCACACCAGCTGACGACCACACCAGAGGACAGACCACACCAGCTGACAGCCCACACGCTGACAGCACACACCAGCTGACAGACCACACTGGTTGACAGACTACACTACCTGACAGCCCACACTACCTGACAGCCCACACCAGCTGACAGCCCACACCAGCTGACAGACCACACAGTTGACAGACTACACTACCTGACAGCCCACACTACCTGACAGCCCACACCAGCTGACAGCCCACACCAGCTGACACACTGGTTGACAGACTACACTACCTGACAGCCCACACTACCTGACAGCCCACCCAGCTGATTGCCCACACCAGCTGACAGACCACACCAGCTGACAGCCCACACCAGCTGACAGACCACACCAGGTGACAGACCACACCAGCTGACAGCCACACCAGCTGACAACCGACACCACCTGACAGCCCACACCAGCTGACAGCCACACCATCTGACAACCGACACCGCTGACAGCCCACACCAGCTGACAGCCCACACCAGCTGACAGACGACACCAGCTGACAGATCACACCAGCTGACAGACCACACCAGCTGACAGCCCACACCAGCTGACAGACGACACCAGCTGACAGATCACACCAGCTGAAAGACCACACCAGCTGACAGCCCACACCAGCTGACAGACCACACCAGCTGACAGCCCACACCAGCTGACAGACGACACCAGCGGACAGACCTACACCAGCTGAAAGACCACACCAGCTGACAGACCACACCAACTGACAGACACCAGACAGACCACACCAGCTGACAGACCACACCAGCTGACAGACCACACCAGCTGACAGACTAACGCAGAGAGAGGCTATACCCATTCATCCCCAAAAGCCTAAGGAACGTGCCTGGCATGTGTATTTCTAATGGTCTTCCATCAATGTTGTTTTCTGTATTACGGTATGAGAGAAAATGGTTTCATATTTGTACATAAAGGATAACGTTTTCAAATACATAAACGCTGGGCTAGATGGTGTTAGTTTGAAAGATAACAGATGTAGAAATAATCAGTTATTAAATAATAATAATAGATCAAATTCAGTTAATCTATCTAAGCTCTTCCTGCTTAACTTCCATAGGTTAGGATTTTGTATTACTATGGCTGACTGTATTTTGTGTAATTAAGCATTTAAATGTCCCCCTGAATTAATGGTAAAATTATCGTTTCGGTCATCCCTACATTTTTCCGACTATTTTTGTGTGTTTTAAATAATTTTGATCTTACCTACCCTACCCTAGGTATAATAATACCACCAGGCCATAATTACAGTGTAGTACTATCATCATACTCCAGAATTCGCCAATACGTACTCAGAATTGAATTGGCTCGAGTTTTTCCGGGACAATTTTCAACATCCTGGTCTGTCATTGAGTTTTCAAGGTTGAAAACGGTTATTTATTTATTTATTTTAGAAAACCTAAAAACTTTAAACAATTTGATTCCAGGCCTTGGAGCAAATTCAGAGGCACATTTTCTGGGAATTTCTATGAAAACTTCCTGAAACTTCCAAGTTTTTCCTGCCCTGAGAATGAAAGAATGTTTAGACTGGAACTTTACATGTAACCGAAAAATTCTAGGATGTGGGATTTTTCATGGTTTGAGAGTCTTGTTATCTAGAAGTCTCTCATCCCAGGAAGAGCTCTGCACCAACCATCCAGCTAACGGGATATCACCTGTATGTTGCACTTTATAGAGGGTGATTCTCTGAAGAACTTAAAATATAACACATTAATATATATATCATCATAGGAGACCTGTTGTTTACCATAATCAGGATAAGCAAATGTTAGACAAAACAGTAAATAAAAAATCTATCCTACAGGATGCATTATTCCACACACCTGCAACTCTTAACTGCATTGAGATACTTTAGCAGTGGCAGCTTCCAAATTAGTATGGCAGACTGCTTGAAGATTTCTGTCTCATCATCGTTTGCAAGTTTGTCAGAAGCTTTGCAACTATTTTGACCCTTACAGAAAAGATTACATCCACTTTCCAGAATCAAACAACATACAAACCTTGTAGATGAATTTCACACCATTGCAGGGATGTCTGGTGTATTTGGCTGCATTGATGGGTCTCATATCCCTATTAGAAGCCTTGGAAGGAACACAGCTGAACTACATCGATGTAGAAAGGTGTAATTGATACATGGGTTTCATTTGTGTAATGTAGTTTGTTTGAAAGTAAAGCAAGTGTAAGGGCAAATGGAAGCATTATTAGTTTGGTAATTTCTTTTTTAGATAATAGATAATATTATCAAGGTTATTTTTAAAATTGGCTTTAAATAACACATTTTATTTCCTCTAAACATTATCACAGTACAACTTGAAACAGTATTTCAATTCAAACAAAATTAAAAAGGGATTACACTGGCATGACTGAAGAAAAATATATCACAGTACTGGAGTACTGTTGTAATGACCACGGTCGTACACGTCAGTTAACGTAAAATCAGACGATTCATATTACGCTCAATTGCCCACAAAACATGTAGCTATGCGTTATTTATTTGCGCCCCCGTCTGAGGAGTTCGTTTTTCATCGCTTCAGGACGCCTGTATCTCCGTTTTCTTTCAATCTTAGAGTGCACCCGAGACTTCATTATTCCTTAATAATGACACAGAATTGAAATTGCAACGGTGGTTGCAATTGTTGAGGCAACTTAGATATGTCTGATTACAGTTGAAACATTCAAGATCCATTAGAGTAATGTTGAAAGCTTCAACTGTCTTTATTGTTGGTAAACTGGTCGAATAAGGAGTGTCGAGTCTGTCAGTATGAGTGAATATCCTTATATCGTCCTTGGGGATAGCCATGAGTTTCAAGTGCTGCTGAAGTTAGATTATTTTATACCCAAACATCAGAGAATCTAATGTTTGTAGTTTAGTTAGTGTCAGTTGTCTATTTAAGAAAGTCATTAATCTCCTGGATAGATTCTGTCAAACTCAAAATCTCCAAGTCCTAATGGCTCTCCCCAGGAAGAATTCCTTGGCTGTGGTCTGTGGTTTCCTGTAATTAGAGTTGTTAGGTGTGTTTAACGTCCATTTCACTTTTTCCTGACAATCTCAATCTCTGATTAGATTATAGATAGACGTAGGAAATTAGCCTAACCCGTGACACACGTTCATAGTTGAGTGTACAGCAACCGAGTTGAATAGTAGTTCTATTGTTGGTGAGATTAGCCTTCTGGGATGTATGCGTAGGCCGGAACTTCCCAGGCTCATATACGAATGCACAAGGAAGACTCACACGCTCAGGACTCTTCCTCAACGCATCTCCAGGCACTGTCTGGCTGGCACGACTACCGAGGTTCGGTAGCCGCCTATGGGCAAGATGGTCCTGAAGGATGTCTTAATATGGCGAGATAAGAATCCGAGGACAAGATTACCAAGAGAATGCCGTGAGGAGACACTGCACCGAATCTACTCCCAGGGCGCTCCTTGCGAGCGAGCTTCATGTCTGTGGCGTAAATAACTCCGCAATTAGTGAACTCAGTCTTGCCCGTTCCATTGACCTCGGTAATATTTATTGAGCATTATTGGTATCTATGATTGGGGATTAACTAGCAGAAATATAGTTATCCCAGGTTGAGTATTGAACCCATGACTGTTGGTGTTACCCGTGATAACGTAGGTATAGGGGTTGAGTCCACCACTGAGTCTAGTTAACAGCCATATTGTTCAGTCCGAACTAACAGGATGTGTTTAATAATATCTTAATTTGGGATCTTGTCGAGTGTGTTTTATAATCATCTGTATTGACAATGAAGTAATATAATGAGTGTGTAATATTGTAATCAAGAAATTAAAATCTATTTTGCTGTGTGTAAAGTAAGACTTAAATGGTCCTGTCTTGTCTGAGTGTAATTAATTAACATCTTGTTCACTCCTTATGTTAATAAATATTAAATTAGTAAACTACGAGTCTCGTCGCTCTATTCCTTCTAACCCATTGGTTCTCAGAAAATAACTATTGTAACTACGTGCCAGAAGCTCACTAGCACGCTACCTAACAGTTCATTAAGACATTTCATATTCTAATAAAAGTCTGGGTGGTGGCAGGTTACCATTGTAAGCATACTAAGTGTTATAATAAGAATGACATGGTTTCCAGACTAATCCATGGTTTAGAATATAACTACAACAGGATATAACTGAGAAAAAGTAAGGACATAAACTCAGAAAAATACAATAATATATATGAAACAAGAAATGAAGTAAAGAAAAGTATATCAACTTAGAAAATAAAAGCAAAGAAATATAAGATAGATACTTATAGAGAGAGAGATTCAGAGTAGAAGAATATAAGTACATAAGTATAGAAAAGAAGAATAAAGAAAATAAATCTGCAGTAAGGAAACGGACCCTTACACTGTCACCCAGTATGGTCCCTGAGATATGCTAGGGACTGTCAGTTAGTTGAAAATGTCAAAGGAGGGCCACCAGACTGGTGCCTGCACTTCGGCACCTCAGCTACCCTGAGAGATTGGAGCGCCTGAACTTGTCTAACTTTTACTACAGACGGGCAAGAGGTGACCTAATTGAGGTGTAAAGCATCTCAAGGGCACTACTCAGTAGAGTGTCCTGAATTGAGCTGGCGGACGTCGCCCCACAAGGGGTCACAGCTCAACATTGAAGAAGCCACAAGTCCAGAAAACTGTGAGGGAAACTTTTTCGGAGTGAGAGTTGTGAACTCTTGGAACAATCTACCAGAAATGGTGACTATTTGTGGGGTATGAGTTATTTGGTTCACACTCAGGATGGGATGGAGAAAGGAAACCTCACAATGTGCTCTCTGTATGCATATTGTATTGATGTACAGTGCAGCTTGGTGCTGGGAAGTGGCAGCGTGGTTACAAGCGTGATGTAGAGAGAGCTGGTTGGTGAGGGTGCTCAGAGGACCAGCTTGTGGGTCGCCATGCCTGCCGGCAGGAGCGAGGGCCAGGCAGGCGCGGTGGAGGAGGTGGTGTTACTTGATGGTTGGTGAAGGTAGAAAGAGAGGTAGGTCACCACGAGGTCAGGTCTTATATAGCGGAAGTAGGCGTGGCTTAATAGTTGACCTCCGTCATGTAAGGCAGCGCTAGTTGACCTAGACCACTGGGGAATCTGCGGGTCGACTACTCAGCGACAACCAGCGTTTGTAGGGAGGAATCCACTACAATATCAATACAGGATATCCATATTCATCTATCTCTTTATATATATATATATATCATAAATTATGTTCTTGTTCACATCTTCAGAGGCGTTGCCTCTGAAGATGTCTTGAATAAAGATGAAAGCTAAGGTGCTCCGTTGTTTCCATTTTCCCGTGTGATTTTATCAAGATTTATCTTATCCACGTTTTCATTGTGGATTTACATGAATATATTGGGCTACTTTTCATTGAGATCCGGTACTTTTGGTCACAAGTATCTGGCAACGCTACTACTGACTCTACTGAGGCTGTGAGTTAACACACGGCGGGAGGTGAGGAGGAGGGTGAAGTACTAATCGACCTCAACACATCTTTCCCCGTCTTATTACTGATCTTCACCGTCTTGTTGTATGGTAAGATAGTTGGCCCGTAGTCCTTGGGGGATTAGTGAAGGCATTAATCTGTGTTTAGTGAGGGGAGGCTGAACCAATAACTGTAAAGAGAACATTGTTATTCTAATGTTATCTAATATTATTTGACTTTATATGTTAAGTTATATTTAAGAAGAACATGTACAATTGTAGAAGTAAGTTAACTTTATTAATAAGAGGATATAATTAATTTTATCATGACTAACAAAAGTACAAAAAAATTTTTTTATTTAATTTAAAAAAATGGTGTTATGACATTTAGTGAATTATATAGTGTGAAATAAATTTGGTTTATTAAATAGTTCTTAAAGATATTTAGAATCACATGAAGAATCTCCACCCCAGCTTATTACACCTTAAGATTAACCACCGTAATGGTATTTGGGAGGTTAGGTTAGCAATAGGGTGGTTAGGTTAGGTTAGGTTAGGTTAGCAAGGGTGGTTAATCTTAGGTGAAATAAGCTGGCACGGATATCCTTCCTGTGATCTAGTATTTAAGTTCTCTGTCACTCCTAAACTGACAACTTGAGGATATTTCACCATAAAAGATGTATGTCTTCAAACCTCATGAGAAACAAAAAGTGGATGAGGAAATGACGAGAAAAATAATTTTATGATTTTTTTCCTGGACACAATTGGACTGTTGATGCCACCACAGCTCCTCTACAGCTGTGAGGTGTTGGTGGTCCATTTAAATTTTTTTTTTTTTTAATGCTGTATTATTTTAGGTTAGGTTAGGTAAGGTAGTTTACATTTGTTTATTTTATGAATGATAAATCATATAATGGGCACTGTTTTACCTGTAACTATACATTATGTGATTTATCAAATATAAGGTGAATCTTCAGGTGAAATTAGCAGAAGTAGGCCTACTAATCTTAGGTGATCCAATTGTTGTTAGGTTAAATCTTTGCACTAGCACAGTGGCCTTAAATAGATGACTTGTACAGTACTCTCATTTAGTATAGTTTGGTATCCCTTGGTCAAAATGTTTCTTCTTCCATTTGTTTCCATTGATCACTTAGAGGTTAGTTTAGGTTAACTTGGCTTATCTTTTGTTATAGTAGGGTAGGTCAGATTAAATTAGATTAGCTTATTAGGTTAGATTAGGTTAAGTTACCTTATGTTAGGTTTCATTAAGTTTGTGTTAGGTTATGTTAGCATTGGGTAGTTAATCATAACGTGAGGTAAGCTGTGGTAGACAGATTCACTTCCATTTTAGTTTGTAATTTTTAGCCACAAGGTAGATAACATAAGTAAACCAATGAAAAAAATATTATGTTGGACAAGAAGAAGAAGACAAGTTGTTTAAGGTTAGACAGTTATGTTGGTTATGTTGGTGTAAGGAAAGTTCACCGAAGATTAGCCCCTCAAGATTAACTACACAAATGTTATCCTAATCTAACCAAACATATCTAAACCTAAGCTAATGCATCCAAACCTAACCTAAACCTAACCCCTCCTCCCAGGTAGTGTTAGAGGTGTTTAGTCATCAGGTGAATTAAGTAGTGGAAGGGGAATCTTCAGATGATTCATTAAGATATATATATATTACCTGTATTACCTGTTCAGAAATGATGCAATTAACCCAATCCAAACTAATGTAATTGTGTCGATCCAGGAGACTTAAACACTTTCATTGTATTTCTTGCATCATATACTTACTGTACTGTACATTATTTCTGATTAGTATGTATAATGAACTGTTTCCTGTGTAATATAATAACACAGTTGATCATATTGTTTTGGGCATGTTAGGCTGTGTTGTAGTGTTAACATAAAGTGTTGCAGTGTTGACATGAATATTGAATGATTTAGAACTTATGAAATATTCCTAATCCTTAAATAAGTGAGAGAAATCATTGTATTTCTGGTTATTTTATTATACTCTATCTGATTTTGTGTCTTTTTAATGTTTTCTGAAAATCTGTTGTTGACATCAGCTACAGTGGAAATGTAGTGAAATCAGTTCACTTTTCTGGGTAATGAATTATTATAAAAGGATTAACTGTTGATTAGCCACTCTATTTTAACTGATCATTAACCACCCTAATGCTACACCTGGAGATGAGGTTAGGTTAATGTTAATAATAGGGTAGTTAATCTTAAGGTGAAACAAGCTTTTCTTCTGTGGAGTTGTTTTGGTGCCAAAACACCAAACAATAGAACATGTATTTTAGGGATCATGTTACTTGTATTATTGTGAAGGTGCAATAAATATGGTTAAGTGGAGAATTACTGGCAGAATCATTATTGGCCTCACACTAATCAAACCTAGGCAGTCCTGTCCAACCAATCAGAAAGCCTCCATCTTTTACTGTATGCTTAACACAACACTCATTTACCATATGTCCTCTCTAGGAACCTTGAACAGGTACAAGATGTGTAACCATTACTTAGTGGAGAAGATCTTTAGTGGGTTTTACTATGTGGTTTATTATTAGTAAACAACAAGTATTGTTCTTAACCCACTAGAAGCAAATTTCTACTATGGAAGGTTTGGCTGTGTTTGGGATGTTCTGGTATTAGCAGATACCTGTATCCGTCCAGTTGTATATTTAAACTTAATACAGTATCCTCTTTATTTTTTTTCCTATAGCTACTCCCTAGGTGACTTGAGAGACATACTGTAAGTTGGCAAAGATAAAGTTCAGGGCATCTACAGTGTTTATTATCATCAGACAAATTGATCTGAAGGTTTACACACATTCACTCTTGATCAGCATGTGATTTATTGTGCCGTGAGTGAGTTTGTTTGTCTGTCTTTACTCACTGCTGTACACTTTGAGTTTTTGTACATCTTTCCTCAGTTTATCTTAGCCTCAGCCATATGTGAAACATAAATGCTTTCATCACTCTTTTAACGTCTACATATTATCCACAATTTTACACTTCCTTAGTGAGAAGGAGTTGTGAGAGTGAAAAATAAAACAAAGACTTTATTATTTATTTTATAATTTTCACCACGTGTCAGCTTACTAGCCGCTCAGGTCGTTATCTGTTCTTTGTTATGACCTTTATTGTCCAATGTAATTTCAGGAGGAAACCAGAGTACAGTACTGTACTGTACGTACCCAGAAAACCTACCATGTTTGAGGTCAAATTGGATACCTGTAACACCCTTTTTAAATCCAACTCAGGATTGAACCCTCAATGCATTGGTGAGAGGCAAGCATATTAGTGCTGTACAGAAGCAGGACTGGTAGTTCATTGAAGCCCAAAACGACATAGGTTAAGTGAGAATTTGCTCAAAATTACAAAAATGCAGTACGATATGATTGGATGAGATAAGATTATAAATCTGAGAGCTAGAGAACAAGTGATTAGTTTCATGATGTAGTTAGCCCTAAGTGAGATTAGGTTAGGCTATGCAGCTTGGGATACTTATATATAGGCCACATTTCACCTCTATATAAACTGGCCTAACCATACCTAGCCAAATGTACACCTGATCTCTTCTTGTCTTTTCCTCGTAGTAAACCCACATTTTACCTCTTTTGAAGGTCTACCACCCTGCTGGGTGAGTAAAAACCTTAGGCTAAAGTTGGTGGTTGGCTCTTTGGCTGGTGAACTATAACTTGATATTGGGTGTGGGAATTTCAGAGTAAAATTTTCAGTTTTTATGGTTCGCACATGTTGTCGGGCTGAAACATTACAGTACAGTACATGTATACTGTAGCATGTGTATATGCTTGACCTCATTATGAAAAAGAGGAAAAAGATGAATATGCAGTGACCTTGGAACTCTCAGTATTTATCTTCTAAGTTAAATATGAACATGAGGAACATATATCAGATTTTCTGAGTTTCCTTGGCTCGGGTGTGTGAGAAAATGCAATATTTTCAGTTGTAAAACTTGGTTGACATGTGGAGGTAATGAGTGCCCATTACAGTTATGTATGAGGAAGGCATCTTCAGACCCAGAGAAGAATAACTTTACAAATACTAAATAGAGAGGATCACTAATGCACCAACAGCAACTTTGTGTTGATGTTGTTATGTTCACTCACTGAAGCTGCACCACCCACCTCAGTGTTACCTGTAGCATCTATAAAATGATCAGTGGATGCCTTACTATATCTAGCATCATGTACTCAGAAGAAGAGGAGAGTTAAGCTCTAATAAGAGAGTAGAAATATTATGGTGACTGGGGTAAGGTGAGACTGTGAAATCAAACTTCGTGTGTGAATAGAGAATTTGACTGACCAACATCTATGACTTGAAGGCCTGTAAACAGTAGATACAGGTATTGAAGTTTTAAAGTGAAACTGATTCAAAGGAATTGAAAAGCAAAAAACTGTGCAGTTACCTGTACTCTTGTCTCTCTCTAACTCTCCTTTTGATAGTTATATAAATGTGTTAAGTTGGAGTAAAGATGTTTTTTGCATCTGTGTATAAGAAACTTTAGTCATCCATTGTATTGTCCTATATAATTTAAATTTATATACTAGAATTTTATGATTGGGAAGACTACGTGTGCATTATACAATATCACGGGGCGCCCCCCACCCCCAAAAAATCATCACTAATGGAGTCAGTGAGGTTGTGGTGTTGTGAGCAGTGTTAGAACTATACTGTAGTTTTGGAACAGTTACTATGGTCGACCACTGGTACCTACACCATTGTCTACTACTGTACCTGTACATGAATTAAATTATTTGGTAACACTTGTGTGCAGAGAACTGCTTCTCTAGTCTCCACCTTGAACTTGTTTAGAATATATAATACAATGGTCCTCGGTTAACGAGCACAATTGCTCCAGAAGGTTTTAACCGTTACAAATCGTTAACGAAACCATTGTTTCAATGGGTTTTGGGGTAATGTTCCAGCTCACCGAAAATTGCCTAAAGTCAACAAAAAAGGTGGTAAAGTACACTTACTTTGAGGTGTGTATGTAGAAGGCCTCTGGATGATGATGATGATGGGAATTAGAATGGGGGTGGAGGAGAAGGGAAAAAGAAGGCATTGGGGTGGAAGAGAAGTTACCCATGGCCATTTCACCCATAAAATTTTAGTTCACTTGGTGTAATTTAAAATTATTTTCTTTAAATCAACACTGCACTGCATTAAATATTGTCAATATGTAAAATAAATTTCAAATTGACCAATAATTTGCTTGGAAACACAGAAAAAGCGTTTATGTTGAAGAGATGAACCAAGATGTTATCTGCTGAAAAGACACAGAGACTGGCGCCTGTATGGTGTGTTGACAGGCTGTTTGGCGAGCAAAAACTAGCTTCCTATACTTCAATTATGATCAATAATTTTAAAAATGACTAAATAATTTTATATAAAACTTTAAAATTATTGAATAATAAAAACTTCTTGATATTTACTAAAATACGTAGTGAATTTAAGCCCTAGAACAGATTACTGTATTGGCGGACTAATACTACAGCTGGTGGACCGCCAAATGCAAGAAAATATGTGGAGGCTGGTTAAAATTCATATCGAGGGAATGCTCGTTGACCGAGTTAAGAATCTTATGGAAGGTAATTCGTTAACCGAAATCTCATTCCGAGGTGCTCGTTAACCTAGGATCACTGTACAGTGCAGTATATTATTTGTATTTTGCTGATGGTGTAAGTATACATAGTAATGTAGGTCATTTCTCTTGGACCCATAAGTTTCTGTAGTTGAGACAAATATGATTCTGAGCATTGTATTGTAGGTGCACACACACACACACACACACACACACACACACACACACACACACACACACACACACACAGCTTAACCTAGACAAATATAGAAGCTATAACCCTTTTGAGGAAATAGCTCATATTACAATTACTTGAAGGATGGTGATTGAAGCTATAATCCTGAAGGTGCTAAACCATCAACCTCATAGGTTTCAAATTCTTCTAAGGTGATCTATGGTTATGTAGGAAGTTGCTGAAAATATCTGAAAGTACTACATGGACAGTGCTTGTGTGTGAAGGAACTAACATTAATCTGAAGATTAGATGCCCCAGTTTATTTCACCAGAAGAATAGACACCCCAGCTTATTTCACCTAAAGATTGACCACTCCAGTGATGCCTAGGGAGTAGGTGTGTAAGTTGGGTTAGGTTACTTAACTTAGATTATGTTGGGTTGGGTTAGGTTGGTATGGGTTAGGTTAGTGTTAAGGTGATAATCCCTAGTGCAATAGGGTGGATAATCTTAAGGTGGGGTGTCTAATTTTCTGGTAATTTTTGTGTCAAATGGCCACAGGCTGCAATGCCAGATATTTTACCCAATCAATCAATTAATCAATCTAAACTTTTGGTGAAATAACCAGGGTGTCAAATCTTCTAGTGAAATAAGCAGGGGTCAAATCTTCTAGTGAAATAAGCAGGGGTGTCAAATCTTGTAGTGAAATAAGCAGGTGTCAAATCTTCTAGTGAAATACAGGGTCAAATCTTTGGTGAAATAACCAGGGTGTCAAATCTTGTGGTGAAATAACAGGTGTCAATCTTGTGGTGAAATAACAGGGTGTCAACTGGTGAAATAAGCAGGGTGTCAAATCTTCTAGTGAAATAAGCAGGGGTGTCATTTTAGTGAATATAGGGGTGTCAAATCTTGTGGTGAAATAAGCAGGGTTGTCAAATCTTTGGGTGAAATAAGCAGGTGTCAAATCTTCTAGTGAAATAAGCAGGGTGTCAAATCTTCTAGTGAAATAAGAGGTGTCAAGTCTTCGGTGAAATAAGCAGGGTGTCAAATCTTGTGAAATAGCAGGGTTGTCAAATCTTGTGGTGAAATAAGCAGGGGTGTCAAATCTTGTGGTGAAATAAGCAGGTGTCAAATCTTCTAGTGAAATAAGCAGGGGTGTCAAATCTTCTAGTGAAATAAGCAGGGTGTCATAATCTTCTGGTGAAATAAGCAGGGGTGTCAAATCTTGTGGTGAAATAAGCAGGTGCAAACTTGGGTGTCAATCTTGTGGTGAAATGCAGGTGTCAAATCTTGTGGTGAAATAAGCAGGGTTTCAAATCTTCTAGTGAAATACAGGGTGTCAAATCTTGTGGTGAAATAGCAGGGGTGTCAACTAGTGGTGAAATAGCAGGTGTCAACTTTAGTGAATAGTGGTGTGAGGGGTGTCAAATCTTGTGTGGTGGTGTGGTGTGGTGTGTGGTTTGGGTTCTGTGGTGACAGCAGGTGTCAAATCTGGTGAAATAAGCAGGGCTGTCAATCTTCTAGAAATAAGGTGTCTTAATCTTCTGGTGAAATAAGCAGGGTGTAATCTTCAGGTGATAGGGACTTTGAATGAAATGTCTTGTAACAAAAGTTGAAAATAACTGCAAACTTTTGTTTTGGAAGGAAACTTAAAATAAACAAAAGCTCAGATTAGAATTTTTTGCAGGTAAATCTGGGAATGTCACCCCCATGTGTCCACAAAGCTAGGAATGCCACCCCATGTCTATAATACCCTGTACTAGGAATACCACCCACCCCTTTGTCCACAATACTGTACTAGGAATGCCACCCATGTCTATAATAACCTGTACTAGGAATACCACCCACCCCTTGTCCAAATACTGAGATTAGGAATGCTACCCTATTATGTCCAGGGTGATAAATATGAGAGGACAATTTAGTATCGTTGAAAAGTTAGATAATTAGTGAGTGTTTGTTCAGGTGAGGGACAGTACAGCACAGTATTAACTTTTTTAGCTTATGTATAAGCAACACCTGTTCTCAGTGTCCTCCAGAGCAGTCTTTTGTGTTGCAAGAATAGGCAGACGCAACCTAATCCAACCTAACCTAACATAACATAACCCAGCCTAAGCAATCTAATCTAACCTGACCTAACCTAATCTAATCTGTCCTAACATAACCCAGCCAACCTAACCAAACCAGATCTGTCATAACCTAACCAAAGCCAAACTAATTCAATTCCTACCCTACCCTAATTAAACCCAATCTAACCTAACCACAGTTCCCTATATTTGGCTACAGTGTTCCCCATATTTGGCTACAGTGTTCCCCATATTTGGCTACAGTATTCCCTATATTTGGCTACGCAGTGTTCTTATATTTGGCTAGTGTTCTCATATTTTGGCTACAGTGTTCCCATATTTGGCTACAGTGTTCCCCATATTTGACTACAGTGCTTTCCCCTATATCTGGCTACAATGTTCCCCCACATCTGGCTGTGTATTCCCCATATCTGGTTCCTATACAAACATCATTTAGTACAGTACAAAGTTATTGGTGGTGTCTTGTGTTACTGATAATTTCTATTGCTTGTTAGGTACAGTAGTCTCCTGAGATTTTAGTCCAACATGATGATAATGATGATTATCATAAAATCCTCAAGTTAAAATTACTTACCCCAAAACTTGGCTAAATTTCAGAGTCAATTTTTCATCAGTTCATTTTTTTTTTTTTTTTTTTTTGTATAATTTCCCAATCCTTAACTTGTTCGAGTTTTTTTTTTACAATAGAGAACAATTATCTTCTCTCAGCATGGAGAGAGCAGGTTGCTGAGGGATGTTTAGGAAACCTCGTGGATGATAAACACTAAAGACCCCTCATGGTCGTCACAACACTGGCGCCGACTGTGGGGTACTAGGAATCATGGGAATACTGACAGGCCTCCTCAAAAGGTGGCTTATCAGTATGCCTATATACTGATTGACCAGACACACTGTACTGCCTCCCCCATGCGCTTATGTTTATACC
>NW_024754845.1:0-4405 GCF_018991925.1 Homarus americanus
TATATGTAGTGATGATGGGACGTTGTTATAAAGGAAGTGATGATGCATGATGTTATATGTAGTGATGATGGGTGGTGTTATATGTAGTGATGCTGGATGGTGTCATATGTAGTGATGATGGATGGAGTTAGATGTAGTGGATGATGGATGATGTTTATATGTAGTGATGATGGTTGGAAGATAGAGATGCATGGAGAAGTTTGCGTAGTGGATGATGATGGATGGTGTTATAAGTAATGATGATGGGATGTTGTTATATGTAGTGATGAAGGATGGTGTTAGCAGCATTGGTGAAGTGGAGATGCAGTGAAGATTGTAAAGCAAGAGAGGTGTAGCAACACTTAAAATAGAGACAAGTTTAGAGATTGGGGGTTATGAGATGTGGTGAAGACAGACATGAGATGGAAGTAAAGATTGTGAAATGAGATGGTGTGAAGATTGTGCAAAGAAGAAAGCAGGCTTAGTTGGATGCTGTGGTAAAAGATTGTGAAGCAATGGAAAAGATTGCATGGTGATGGGAAGAAGGAAGGAGATGTAGTGAAGATTGTGAAGTGGAGATGAAGATTGTAAGTGAGATGTAGTGGGAAGACTGCAAAGGAGATGTAGTGAAGACTGTGAAGGAGATGCAAAGATTAGAAGTGAGATGTAGTGAAGATTGTGAAGTGGGAGAGAGGAAAGAAGATTGTGGAGGAGGATGGTAGTGACGAATGGAAGTGAGATGGTGAAGATTAAAGTGAGATGTAGAAGATTGTAAGTGGGATGTAGTAAGATTGTGAAGTGGAGATGTAGTGAAGATTGTGAAGTGAGATGTAGTGAAGATTGTGAAGGAGATGTAGTGAAGATTGTGAAGTGAGATGTAGTGAAGATTGCCAGAAGGAGATGTAGTGAAGATTGTGAAGGAGATGTAGTGAAGATTAGCAGCTAAGATGTGAAAGAGATTAGAAGGAGATGTAGTGGAAGATTGTGAAGCAGATGTAGAAGATTGTGAAGGATGTAGTGAAGATTGTGAAATGAGATGTAGGAAGATTTTCAGAAGTGAGATATAGAAGATTGTGAAGCGAGATATAGTGAAGATCGTGAAGTGAGATATGGTGATGGAATGCATGATGTAGTGAAGTATCAGCTAGATGAAGATTTGCAAGAGCAAAGATTAGAAGTGAGAAGTGTGAAGATTGTGAAGGAAAGATGTAGTGAAGATTGTAAAGGAGATGGTGAAGATTGTGAAGGAGATGTAGTGAAGATTGTGAAGTGAGATGTAGTGAAGATTGTGAAGTGAGATGTGGTGAAGGTTAGAAGAGATGAAGATTGTGAAGTGGACAGGTAGAGACAAGGAGATGTGGTAGGAAGATTGCAAAGGAGAAGAGAAGGAGATGAAAAGAAGATTAAAGGAGATGGAAGTAAAAGATTGTGGAAGACAAGGAGAAGTAGATTGTATGAGATGTAGTGAAGATTGTGAAGTGAGATGTAGTGAAGATTGTGAAGTGAGATGTAGTGAAGATTGTGAAGTGAAATGTAGTGAAGATTGTGAAGGAGATGCAGTGAAGATTGTAAGTGAGATGTAGGAAGATTGTGAAGTGAGATGGTGAAGATTGTGAAGGAGATGTAGTGAAGATTGTGAAGGAGATGTGAAGCAGATTGCATGAGATGTAGGAAGATTGTGAAGTGAGATGTAGTGAAGATTGTGAAGGAGATGCAGGAAGATTGCAGAATGAGATGTAGTGAAGATTGTGAAGTCAGATGTGGTGAAGATTGTGAAGTGAGATGTAGTGAAGATTGTGAAGTGAGATGTAGTGAAGATTGTGAAGTGAGATGCAGTGAAGATTGTGAAGTGAGATGTAGTGAAGATTGTGAAGTGAGATGTAGTGAAGATTGTGAAGTGAGATGTAGTAAAGATTGTGAAGTGAGATATGGTGAAGATTGTGAAGTGAGATGTAGTGAAAGATTGAGAAGTGAGATGTAGTGAAGATTGTGAAGTGAGATGTATTGAAGATTGTGAAGTGAGATGTAGTGAAGATTGTGAAGTGAGATGTAGTGAAGATTGTGAAGTGGGATGTAGTGAAGATTGTGAAGTGAGATGTAGTGAAGATTGTGAAGTGGGATGTAGTGAAGATTGTGAAGTGAGATGTAGTGAAGATTGTGAAGTGAGATGTAATGAAGATTGTGAAGTGAGATGTAGTGAAGATTGTGAAGTGAGATGTAGTGAAGATTGTGAAGTGAGATGTAGTGAAGATTGTGAAGTGAGATGGAGTGAAGATTGTGAATTGAGAAGTAGTGAAGATTGTGAAGTGGGATGTAGTGAAGATTGTGAAGTGAGATGTAGTGAAGATTGTGAAGTGAGATGTAGTGAAGATTGTGAAGTGAGATGTAGTGAAGATTGTGAAGTGAGATGTAGTTAAGATTGTGAAGTGAGATGTGGTAAAGATTGTGAAGTGAGATGTGGTGAAGATTGTGAAGTGAGATGTGGTGAAGATTGTGAAGTGAGATGTGGTGAAGATTGTGATGTGAGATATGGTGAAGATTGTGAAGTGAGATGTAGTGAAGATGTGAAGTGAGATGTAGTGAAGATTGTGAAGTGAGATGTAGTGAAGGTTGTGAAGTGAGATGTAGTGAAGATTGCATGAGATGTGGAAGATTGTGAAGTGAGATGGTAAGATTAGAAATGAGATGTAGTGAAGATTGTATGAGATGCAGGAAGATTGTATGAGATGTGTGAAGATTGTGAAGTGAGATGGTGATTGTGAAGTGAGAAGGGGACGTTGTGAAGTGAGATGTAGAGAAGATTGTGAAGTGAGAGATGAAGAAGATTGTGAAGTGAGATGTAGTGAAGATTGTGAAGTGAGATGTAGTGAAGATTGTGAAGTGAGATGTAGTGAAGATTGTGAAGTGAGATGTAGTGAAGATTGTGAAGTGAGATGTAGTGAAAATTGTGAAATGAGATGTAGTGAAGATTGTGAAGTGAGATGTAGTGAAGATTGTGGAGTGAGATATAGTGAAGATTGTGAAGTGAGATGTAGTGAAGATTGTGAAGTGAGATGTAGTGAAGATTGTGAAGTGAGATGTAGTGAAGATTGTGAAGTAAGATTATAAAGTAAACTGTAGTAATTGAGGTTAAACGAACGCGGGTTATTCTGTAGTGCATCCGTGTCTTGTTAACGTGGAACCAACATGGCGGTGGTTCTCAATATAGATACGTTATTTTGCCGGGAATTTCTGTCAAAACGAAATATGAATCAACCATATTTAGCCTAAATTAACCTAGCGGCTTTATTATATATTCTAAGATGTTTAAGTTGGATAGATCAGATCAGGTTAGGTTAAGTCAAGTTAGGTTAGGTTAGGTTAGTTTTGTTAATTTTGCCACTTAGAGGCTAGTTTATTGTGCCCCCCATACTCATCCTGTGAGCGGTAGTGCAAAGAGATTACAAAGTGGTGTTAGATGAGGTAGGTGGTTAAGTTAAGTTTCAATAGGTTAGGTTAGATTACGTCAGGTTGGGTTAAGTTAGGTTAGGTAGGTAATAAGTAGATAGGTTACGGTCGGTAGGTGGGAAAGTTAGGTTTGATTAGGTTAGCTTATGTCAGACGGGGAGGTTAGGTTCGATTATGTCAGGTTAGGTTCGATTATGTCAGGTTAGATTAGATTACGTCAGGTTAGGTTAGATTATGTCAGGTTAGGTTAGATTATGTCAGGTTAGGTTAGATTATGTCAGGTTAGGTTAGATTATGTCAGGTTAGGTTAGATTATGTCAGGTTAGGTTAGATTATGTCAGGTTAGGTTAGATTACGTCAGGTTAGGTTAGATTACGTCAGGTTAGGTTAGATTATGTCAGGTTTGGTTAGATTATATCAGGTTAGGTTAGATAATGTCAGGTTAGGTTAGATTATGTCAGGTTTGGTTAGATTATGTCAGGTTAGGTAAGCAGGTGGAGGTGGGTAAAAAAGGTTAGGTTAGGTCGGCAGGTTTTAGTGTAGGAGCTTAAGTAATCCCGTAAAAATTTCATGTTAATTTTTGACACCATACATCGTAATAATCCTTATAAACTATGTTAAGGAACTGTGGTGTAATTTTTTCTGAACGGTTTATTATAAGTTTTATGCCATTAAAGAAGTTTTATCAAAGAGCGGCGTAATGAACCACAGACGTATTACCATTAACTCCTAAGTAACTTAAAACATGACTAATAACCTATGAACATGTAGTATTATATCATTACAATTTAACGTAATATATTATGAATGCTGTTATAATATCTTAAGTGTGTTACAAACATGGTTGCTCATATATGCCATCCTGTCTCTGGCATAGAAGAGATTGCAGTAAGTAAAATTAATTGCTAAAGACAAATACTGGAAATTAAACATATACTTATTACCATTATCTGAAAAGCTTAGAACCACCGTTTTATAT
>NW_024754846.1:0-19203 GCF_018991925.1 Homarus americanus
TTTACAACTATGGACGCCTTATGTGGTTATTGGCAGATCGAGTTGGCTGAAGAAGACCAACACTTGACTACATTCATCACACCATTTGGAAGATACCAGTATTGCAGAGGCCCCATGGGATTTGCCGCTACGGGCGATGCATTCTGTCAACGTGGTGACGCGGCCCTTCAAGGAGTCACGAATTGTGTCAAGGTGGTTGATGATATCTTACTCCACGACGAAGACTACTGTGCCCACCTCTCCCGGATATATGAAGTTCTCACCAGATGTCGAAAGTACGGGAATACCCTCAACGCTGACAAGTTTGTAGTCGCCGCTCCATCAGTGAACTTCTGTGGGTACACCCTCTCAGCATCAGGCATCGCAGCTGACCCGGAGAAAGTAAGTGGAATAAGGGATTTTCCAACCCCTGCCAATCTGACAGACCTCCGTTCTTTTTTAGGTCTGGTCAATCAGCTGGCTGAATTCACACCTGACATCTCCGCCGCAGCCCAGCCGTTACGCCCCCTGCTGAGCCCCAGGAGGACATTCCTGTGGACCCCAGATCATCAAGAGGCCTTCCAGCAAGTTAAGCAGGCCCTTGTGAGTCCACCTGTCCTCGCCTGTTACGACCCAGCCCTACCCACCGTCCTCCAGACTGACGCCTCCAGACTCTACGGCGTTGGTTACGCCCTTCTGCAGGACCATGGCGGTGGACAACTCCGCTTAATTCAGTGTGGATCCCGGTTCTTGACGGACGCTGAGACCCGATATGCCACAATTGAGCTGGAGATGTTGGCTGTTGTCTGGGCGATGGCGAAGTGCCGTTTCTACCTGATAGGACTTCAGCACTTCACCCTCTTCACGGATCATCGCCCCCTTATACCTATAATCAATCACTACTCTTTGGATGCAGTAGAAAATCCTCGCCTTCAACTTCTGAAAGAGAAGCTCTCGCCTTATCTCTTCACGGCTGTGTGGCGTGCGGGTAAGCTGTTGTGCATCCCGGATGCCCTGTCCCGCGCCCCCGTCAGTCGCCCCACCCCAGAGGACGAGTTGTTGTGTTCTACAGCTGCTGCATCCCTCAAGTCAGTGGTTTCATTGAAGGCCGTCTTCACATCAGAAGAGTCTACAGCACCGGATGCAGACAAGACCCTTGAAGATCTCCGCACTGCAGCCCGGGCCGACCCTTCCTACATCCGGCTCGTCGACTGTGTGTCTCAGGGATTTCCATCGAATCGATACGACCTTCATGAATCGCTACTCCCGTACTGGAAAATACGCGAGGACCTCTATTGTGATGGAGACCTCGTCTTGTATGGTCCACGAGTAGTTATTCCTGCTGCCCTACGCCGCCGTACCTTGGCCCGCCTTCACGACAGCCATCGAGGAGTGGAGGCCACCAAGCGACGGGCGAGGCAGAATGTATTTTGGCCCGGAATCAACGCGGACATTGCAAGTACCGTCCGTGCCTGGGAACCGTGCCAGATTCTGCAACCTAGCCAGCAACAGGAACCTTTAATGTGCGACGATAACCCTTCAAGACCCTTCGAGTCTGTGTCGGCCGATTTCTTTGCAGTTGCAGGGAAGTCCTTCCTCGTCATTGCCGACCGACTGTCTGGATGGCCTGTTGTCGTCCCCTGTGGTAGTGATACAACGGCTACTGCTACCATCCGGAGCTTCAGGCATTACTTCAGAGAAGTTGGTGTTCCCCTCCGCCTCAGGACTGATGGAGGACCCCAGTTCACCAGCCACGAGTTCCAGGACTTCATGGACCGTTGGGGAGTCCGTCATGTCGTGACCTCGCCCCACTACCCCCAGGCGAATGGACACGCTGAAGCCGCAGTCAAGACTGTGAAACACCTGATCCTTAAGGTGTCACCCTCAGGAAATATCGACTGCGAGGACTTCGATCGAGGTTTGTTGGAGTTACGCAACACCCCGAACTTCACCGGACGCCCCCCAGCCCAGGTTCTATACGGACATCATCTCAGGTCTTGTGTTCCTGCCCACCCAAAGTCTTTTTCTCAAGAATGGCAGGCCAAGACTGAAGAATGTGACCGCCGTGCAGCAGAACGAGCCGCAGATGTCGCTGCTCGGTACGACTGTCATGCCCGCCCCCTTCCCAGGTTGAGTATCGGCCAGCAGGTCAGGATTCAAGATCCGGTATCTCACCGCTGGGACAAGGTTGGGGTTGTCATGGGTAATGGCCGGTCCAGGGACTACCAAGTGCGTCTTCCTAGTGGTAGAGTATGGTGGAGGAACCGTCGTTTCCTCCGACCTGTGAAGCTGCCTAGTGTTGACCCTTCCCCAGTTGAGTCCCTAATGTTGATGTCTTTAAAGTAAATCCATCCCCACCTTGTGTTTCTGCCCCAGTACTCCGCAGGTCCGAGCGACTCAGAAACAAAAGGTCCGCTCAAGATGAAACTATGAGCGTATAGGGGGGAGGGAGGTGTATGATATATATGGACACAACGTAGTACCTTCAGCTGTATATTATTATATTACTCTTATATTACTATTATTAATTATGTATAGTAAAGTATTACAGAACATGTATTAATTCTATGTAATATTCCATTTATTGTGCACCATATTATGTATATAAATTATCACATTTATACTTTATGTATTCAGCTTGTGAATGCTGGCATCTGTATAGGCCAGCGCGTAGTAATACATAGATAGATTTAGAGGTAGTTAAGACTGAGTCCTGGTGGCGTACCCACAGGCTTCCTGTGTCCTACTGTAATATTATCTCCCGTACGAGAATAGAACCTACTTTTAAAGACAACAAGTGTTTGTATATACCCTCAGTAGTATAGAACATTCTGTGGGTATCTGGCAATACGCTAGACATATATATTTCATTAGCCCAATAAAGCACTCGGACTTCTACATATAATCAACACCTCACCCCACCAGGATTCAAACCCACGATCATATAATTGTGACCGGGGAATGCTACCTCTGGGCCACCAGGACAATAAAAGCAGTCAAAGTCTTTACTATATTTCACACAAAGCCTGTTCAATCTAATCTTTTATGGTCTATGAACCTCTAATGGGACCACCTGTGCCGCTAGGGTGATCAGAGCAACGTTTTTACCAAACTGCCGAAACACGAGAACCATATATATTTCATTAGCCCAATAAAGCACGCAGACTTCTAAGCATATAATCAACACCTCACCCCACCAGGATTTGAACCCACGATCTTATAATCAGGACTGGGAATGCTACCTTCTGGGCCATACTAGACAATAAAGCAGTCCTAGACTGTGCTATATTTCACACAAAGCCTGTTCAACGAGCTTTTGGCGCCGTGAACCTCTAATGGGGACCACCCGTGCCGCTTAGGTGATCAGAGCAACGTTTTACCAAATGCAGCTTCAAAACACTAGGATCCATATAAATTTCATTTGCCCAATAAAACACGCGGACTTCTACATATAATCAACACCTCACCCCACCAGGATTTGAACCCACGATCTTATAATTGTGACCGGGGGACGCTACCTCTGGGCCACCAGGAACAATAAAAGCAGTCCTAGACTCTGCTATATTTCACACAAAGCCTGTTCAACGAGCTTAAGGCACCGTAAACATCTAATGAGGACCACCTGTGCCGCTTAGGTGATCAGAGCAACGTTTTACCAAATGCGGCTTCGAAACACGAGGATCCATATATATTTCATTAGCCCAATAAAGCACACGGACTTCTTCATATAATCAACACCTCACCCCACCAGGATTCGAACCCACGATCTTCTAATTGTGACCGGGGATCGCTACCTCTGGGCCACCAGGACACTAAAAGTATTCCTAGACTCTGCTATATTTCACACAAAGCCTGTTCAACGAGCTTAAGGCACCGTTAACCTCTAATGAGGACCACCCGTGCCGCTTAGGTGATCAGAGCAACGTTTTACAAAATGCGGCTTCGAAACACGAGCATCCATATATATTTCATTAGCCTAATAAAGCACGCGGACTTCTTCATATAATCAACACCTCACCCCACCAGGATTTGAACCACAAACTTATAATCGTGACTCGGTGAATGCTACCTCTAAATACCAGGACAATAAAAAGCAGTCCCAGACTTTCATTTCACATAAAGCCTGTTCAACGAGCTTATGGCTTGAACCTTCTAATGGGGATCTTACCCAAAGCCGCTTTTTAGGTGATCAGAGCAATGTTTTATCAAATGTGGCTTCGAAACAAGAGGATCCATATATATTTCATTAGACCATTAAAGCACGCGGACTTCTACATATAATCAACACCTCACCCCACCAGGATTTGAACCCACAATCTTATAATTGTGACTGGGGGACTCTACCTCTGGGCCACCAGGACAATAAAAGCAGTCCTAGACTCTACTATATTTAACACAAAGCCTGTTCAACGAGCTTACGGCGCTGTGAACCACTATAGGGGACCACCCGTGCTGCTTAGGTGATCAGAGCAACGTTTAACCAAATGCGGCTTCGAAACCCGAGGATCCATATATATTTCATTAGTCCAATAAGGCACGCAGACTTCTACATATAATCAAAGCCTCACCCCACCAGGACTTGAACCCACGATCTTATAATTGTGACCGGGGAATGCTACCTCTGGGCCACCAGGACAATAAAAGCAGTCCTAGACTCTGCTATGTTTCACATAATAAAGCCTGTTCAACGAGCTTTTAAGTGTCGGAACCTCTAATGGGGACCACCTGTGCCGCTTTAGGTGATTAGAGCAACGTTTTTCCAAATGCGGCTTCGAAACACGAGGATCCAAATATATTTCATTAGCCCAATAAAGCACTCGGACTTCTACATATAATCAACACCTCACCCCACCAGGATTTGAAACCACGATCTTATAATTGTGACCGGGGGACGCTACCTCTGGGCCACCAGGAACAATAAAAGCAGTCCTAGACTCTGCTATATTTCACACAAAGCCTGTTCAACGAGCTTAAGGCGCCAGAAACCCTAATTAGGACCAATTTCAGTGCCGCTTTTTTAGGGTGATCAGAGCAACGTTTTACCAAATCCGACTTCAAAACACTTGGATCCATATATATTTCATTAGCCCAATAAAGCACACAGACTTCTACACATAATCAACACCTCACCCCACCAGGATTGGAACCCACGATCTTATAATTGTGACCGGGGAATGATACCTCTGGGCCACTAGGACAATAAAAGCAGTCCTAGACTCTGCTATATTTTACACAAAGCCTGTTCAACGAGCTTATGGCGCCGTGAACCTCTAATGGGTACCGCCCGTGCCGCTTAGGTGATCAGAGCAACGTTTTACCAAATGCGGCTTCGAAACACGAGGATCCATATATATTTTATTAGCCCAATAAAGCACGCGGATTTCTACATATAATCAACACCTCACCCCACCAGGATTTGAACCCACGATCTAATAATTGTGACCGGGGAACGCTACCTCTGGGCCACCAGGACAATAAAAGCAGTCCTAGACTCTGCTATATTTCTCACAAAGCCTGTTCAACGAGCTTATGATGCCATGAACCTCTAATGGGGACCACCCGTAACGCTTAGGTGATCAGAGCAACGTTTTACCAAATCCGGCTTCGAAACACGAGGATCCATATATATTTCATTAGCCCAGTAAAGCACGCGGACTTCTACATATAATCAACACCTCACCCCACCAGGATTCATCCCACGATCTTCAATTGTGGCCGGGTATGCTTACCTCTGGGGCCACCAGGACAATAAAAGCAGTCAAAGTCTCTACTATATTTCACACAGCCTGTTCAACGACCTTACGGCTCCATGAACCTCTAATGGGGACCACCCGTGCCGCTTAGGTGATCAGAGCAACGTTTTACCAAATGCAGCTTCGAAACACGAGGATCCATATATATTTCATTAGCCCATTAAAGCACGCGGACTACTTCATATAATCAACACCTCACCCCACTAGGATTCGAACCCACGATCTTCTAATTGTGACGGGGAACGCTACTTCTGGGCCACCAGGACACTAAAAGCATTCCTAGACTCTGCTATATTTCACACAAAGCCTGTTCAACGAGCTTATGGCGCCGTGAACCTTTAATGAGGACCACCCGTGCCGCTTAGGTGATCAGAGCAACGTTTTACCAAATGCGGCTTCGAAACACGAGGATCCATATATATTTCATTTGCCCAATAAAGCATGCGGACTTGTACATATAATCAACACCTCATCCCACCAGGATTTGAACCCACAAACTTATAATTGTGACCGGTGAATGCTACCTCTGGGCCACCAGGACAATAAAAGCAGTCCTAGACTCTTCTGTATTTCACACAAAGCCTGTTCAACGAGCTTATGGTGCCGTGAACCTCTAATGGGGACCACCCGTGCCGCTTAGGTGATCAGAGCAACGTTTTACCAAATGCGGCTTCGAAACAAGAGGATCCATATATATTTCATTAGCCCAATAAACACGCGGAAATCAACATATAATCAACACCTCACCCCACCAGGATTCAAACCCACAATCTTATTATTGTGACCGGGGTATGCTTCCTCTGGGCCACCAGGACAATAAAAGCAGTCAAAGTCTCTACTATATTTCACACAAAGCCTGTTCAACGACCTTATGGCTCCATGAACCTCTAATGGGGACCACCTGTGCCGCTTAGGTGATCAGAGCAACGTTTTACCAAATCCGACTTCGAAACACGAGGATCCATATATATTTCATTAGCCCAATAAAGCACGCAGACTTCTACATATAATCAACACCTCACCCCATCAGGATTTGAACCCACGATCTTATAATTGTGACCGGGAATGCTACCTCTCGGCCACTAGGACAATAAAAGCATTCCTAGACTCTGCTATATTTCACACAAAGCCTGTTCAACGAGCTTATGGCGCTGTGAACCACTATAGGGGACCACCCGTGCCGCTTAGGTGATCAGAGCAACGTTTTACCAAATGCGGCTTCGAAACACGAGGATCCATATATATTTCATTAGCCCAATAAAGCACGCGGACTTCTTCATATAATCAACACCTAACCCTACCAGGATTTGAACCCACGATCTTCTAATTGTGACGGGGGAACGCTACCTCTGGGCCACCAGGACAATAAAAGCAGTCCTAGACTCTGCTATATTTCACACAAAGCCTGTTCAACGAGATTATGGCGCCGTGAACCTCTAATAGGGACCACTCGTGCCGCTTAGGTGATCAGAGCAACGTTTTACCAAATGCGGCTTCGAAACACGAGGATCCATATATATTTCATTAGCCCAATAAAGCATGCGGACTTCTACATATAATCAACACCTCACCCCACCAGGATTTGAAACCACGATCTTATAATTGTGACCGGGGGACGCTACCTCTGGGCTACCAGGAACAATAAAAGCAGTCCTAGACTCTGCTATATTTCACACAAAGCCTGTTCAACGAGCTTAAGGCGCCGTAAACCTCTAATGAGGACCACCCGTGCCGCTTAGGTGATCAGGCAACGTTTTTGCAAATGCGGCTTCGGAAACACAGGATCCATATATGTTCATTAGCCCAATAAAAGTACAGCGGTTCTTCATATAATCAACACCTCATCCCACCGGTCCGAACCCACGATCTTCTAATTGTGACCGGGGATCGCTACCTCTTGGCCACCAGGACACTAAAAGCATTCCTAGACTCTGCTATATTTCACACAAAGCCTGTTCAACGAGCTTATGGCGCCGTGAACCTCTAATGAGGACCACCCTTGCCGCTTAGGTGATCAGAGCAACGTTTTACCAAATGCGGCTTCGAAACACGAGGTTCCATATATATTTCATTAGCCCAATAAAGCACGCGGACTTCTACATATAATCAACACCTCACCCCACCAGGATTTGAACCCATGATCTTATAACTGTGACGGGGAACGGTGCCTCTGAACCACTAGGAAACTAAAAGCAGTTCTAGATTGTTATATTTCACACAAAGCCTGTTGAATGAGCTTATGGCGCCGTGAACCTCTAATGGGGACCACCCTTGCACCTTAGGTGATCAGAGCAACGTTTTACCATATCCAGCTTGGAAACACGAGTATCCATATATATTTCCTTAGCCCAATAAAGCACTCGGACTTCTACATATAATCAATACCTCACCCCACCAGGATTCAAACCCACGATCTTATAATTGTGGCCGGGGTATGCTACCTCCTGGGCCACCAGGACAATAAAGCAGTCCGAATCTCTATATTTCACACAAAGCCTGTTCAACGACCTTATGGCTCCGCCCAGACCTCTAATGGGGACCACCTGGTAAACAGGTGATCAGAGCAACGTTTGCAAATCCGACGAAACACGAGGATCCATATATATTTCATTAGCCCAATAAAGCACGCGGACTTCTACATATAATCAAAACCTCACACCACCAGGATTTGAACCCACGATCTTATAATTGTGACCGGGGAACGCTACCTCTGGGCCACCAGGACAATAAAAGCAGTCCTACACTCTGCTATATTTCACACAAATCCTGTTCAACGAGCTTATGGCGCCGTGAACCTCTAATGGGGACCTCCCGTGCTGCTTAGGTGATCAGAGCAACTTTTTCCAAATGCGGCTTCGAAACACGAGGATCCAAATATATTTCATTACCCCAATAAAGCACTCGGACTTCTACATATAATCAACACCTCACCCCACCAGGATTCAAACCCACGATCTTATAATTGTGACCGGGGTATGCTACCTCTGGGCCACCAGGACAATAAAAGCAGTCCAAGTCTCTACTATATTTCACACAAAGCCTGTTCAACGACCTCATGGCTCCATGACCCACTAATGGGGACCACCTGTGCCGCTTAGGTGATCAGAGCAACGTTTTACCAAAACCGGCTTCGAAACACGAGGATCCATATATATTTCATTAGCCCAATAAAGCACGCAGACTTCTACATATAATCAACACCTCACCCCACCAGGATTTGAACCCACGATCTTATAATTGTTACCGGTGAATGCTACCTCTGGGCCACTAGGACAATAAAAGCAGTCCTAGACTCTGCTATATTTCACACAAAGCCTGTTCAGGCTTGTAAACTGTGAACCACTACTATAGGGACCACCATGCAGCAGGTGATCAGAGCAACGTTTTTACCAAATGCGGCTTCGAAACCGCGAGGATCCATATATATTTCATTAGCCCAATAAAAGCCGCAGCGGACTTCTTCATATAATCGCTTACCTCACCCCACCAGGTTTGAACCCACGATCTTCTAATTGTGGGGAGCGGCTACCTCTGGGCCACCAGGACAATAAAAGCTGCGTTCCTAGACTTTCTGCTATATTTCACACAAAGCCTGTTCAGCAGGCTTATGGCGCTGTGAACCACTATAGGGGACCACCCGTGCAGCAGGTGATCAGGTAACACGTTTTACCAAATCGCGGCTTCGAAACCACGAGGACCATATATATTTCATTAGCCCAATAAAACCGCGGACTTCTTCATATAATCAACACCTCACCCCACCAGGATTCGAACCCACGATCTTCTAATTGTGACAGGGGATCGCTACCTCTGGGCCACCAGGACACTAAAAGCATTCCTAGACTCTGCTATATTTCACACAAAGCCTGTTTAACGAGCTTATGGCGCCGTAAACCTCTAATGGGGACCACCCGTAACGCTTAGTTGATCAGAGCAACGTTTTACCAAATGCGGCTTCGAAACACGAGGATCCATATATATTTCATTAGCCCAATAAAGCACGCGGACTTCTACATATAATCAACACCTCACCCCACCAGGATTTGAACCCACGATCTTATAATTGTGACCGGGTAATGCTACCTCTGGGCCACTAGGACAATAAAAGCAGCCCTAGACTCTGCTATATTTCACACAAAGCCTGTTCAACGAGCTTATGGCGCCGTGAACCTCTAATGAGGACCACCCGTGCCGCTTAGGTGATCAGAGCAACGTTTTACCAAATGCGGCTTCGAAACACGAGGATCCATATATATTTCATTAGCCCAATAAAGCACGCGGACCTTAACACATAATCAACACCTCACCCCACCAGGATTTGAACCCATGATCTTATAACTGTGACCGGGGAACTGTGCCTCTGAACCACCAGGAAACTAAAAGCAGTCGTAGACTGTTATATTTCACACAAAGCCTGTTGAATGAGCTTATGGCGCCGTGAACCTCTTATTGGGACCAGCAGTGCCGCTTAGGTTATCAGAGCAACGTTTTACCAAATCTGGCTTGGAAACTCGAGGATCCATATATATTTCAATCGCCCAATAAAGCACGCGGACTTCTACATATAATCAAAACCTCACCCCACCAGGATTTGAACCCACGATCTAATAATTGTGACCGGGGAACGCTACCTCTTGGCCACCAGGACAATAAAAGCAGTCCTACACTCTGCTAAATTTCACACAAATCCTGTTCAACGAGCTTATGGCGCCGTGAACCTCTAATGGGGACCACCCGTGCTGCTTAGGTGATCAGAGCAACGTTTTTCCAAATGCGGCTTCGAAACACGAGGATCCAAATATATTTCATTAGCCCAATAAAGCACTCGGACTTCTACATATAATCAACACCTCACCCCACCAGGATTCAAACCCACGATCTTATAATTGTGACCGGGGTATGCTACCTCTGGGCCACCAGGACAATAAAAGCAGTCCTAGACTCTACTATATTTCACACAAAGCCTGTTCAACGACCTTATGGCGCTGTGAATCTCTAATGAGGACCACCCTTTATAGGTGATCAGAGCAACGTTTTTACCATATCCGGCTTGGAAACGGTATCATATATATTTCATTAGCCCAATAAAGCACTTTCCGGACTTCTACATATAATCAATACCTCTCACCCCACCAGGATTCAAACTACGATCTTATAATTGTGACCGGGAGCGCTACCTCACAGGCACCAGGACACTAAAAGCAGTCCTAGACTCTGCTATGTTTCACACAAAGCCTGTTCAACGAGCTTTTGGCGCCGTGAACCTCTAATGGGACCACCGTTACGCTTAGGTGATCAGAGCAACGTTTTACCAAATCTTTGACTTCGAAACCACGAGGATCCATATATATTTCATTAGCCCAATAAAGCCTTTGGACTTCTTCAGCAATCAACACCTCACCCCACCAGGTTCAGACCACGATCTTATAATTGTGACTGGGGGCTACCCCTCTGGGCCACGAGGAACAATAAAAGCAGTTCTAGACTCTGCTATATTTCTTACAAAGCCTGTTCAACGAGCTTATGGCGCCGTGAACCTCTAATGGGGACCACCCGTGCCGCTTAGGTGATCAGACCAACATTTTACCAAATGCTGCTTCTAAACAAGAAGGATCCATATATATTTCATTAGCCCAATAAAGCAAGCGGACTTCTACATTTAATCAACACCTCACCCCACCAGGATTTGAACCCACGATCTTATAATTGTGACCGGGGAACGCTACCTCTGGGCCACCAGGACAATAAAAGCAGTCCTAGACTCTGCTATATTTCACAAAAAGCCTGTTCAACGAGCTTATGGCGCTGTGAACCTCTAATGGGGACCACCCGTGCCGCTTAGGTGATCAGAGCAGCGTTTTACCAAATGCGGCATCAAAACACGAGGATCCATATATATTTCATTTGCCCAAAAAAACAGGCGGACTTCTACATATAATCAACACCTCACCCCACCAGGATTCGAACCCACGATCTTCTAATTGTGACCGGGGAACGCTACCTCTGGGCCACCAGGACAATAAAAGCAGTCTAGACTCTGCTATATTTCACTGAAAGCCTGTTAAAGCGAGGCTTTATGGCGCCGTGAACCTCTAATGGGGACCACCACGTGCGTAGGTGTTCAGAGCAGCGTTTTAAATCGACGAAATACGAGGATCCCATATATATTTCATTAGCCCAATAAGCAGGGGACGCAACACATAATCAACACCTCACCCAACCAGGATTCGAACCCACGATCTTATAACTGTGACCGAGGAACGCTACCTATGGGCCACCAGGACACCATAAGCAGTCCTAGACTCTGTTATATTTCACACAAAGCCTGTTCAACGACCTTATGGCGCCATGAACCTCTAATGGGGACCACCCGTGCCGCTTGGGTGACAAGAGCAACGTTTTACCAGATCCGGCTTGGAAACACGAGGATCCATATATATTTCATTAACCCAATAAAGCCGCCTTGGACTTCTACATATAATCAAACCTCACCCCACCAGGATTTGAACCCACGATCTTATAATTGTGACGGGGAACGCTGCCTCTTGGCCACCAGGACAATAAAAGCAGTCCTACACTCTGCTAAATTTCACACACAAATCCTGTTCGGCTTGTGGCGCCGTGAACCTCTAATGGGGACCACCGTGCTGCTTAGGTGATCAGAGCAACGTTTTCCAAATCTTTGACTTCTACCGAAACACGAGGATCCAAATATATTTCATTAGCCCAATAAAGCACTCGGACTTCTACATATAATCAACACCTCACCCCACCAGGATTCAAACCCACGATCTTATAATTGTGACCGGGGTATGCTACCTCTAGGCCACCAGGACAATAAAAGCAGTCCTAGACTCTACTATATTTCACACAAAGCCTGTTCAACGACCTTATGGCACTGTGAATCTCTAATGGGGACCACCCTTCCCCCTTAGGTGATCAGAGCAACGTTTTACCATATCCGGCTTGGAAACACGAGTATCCATATATATTTCATTAGCCCAATAAAGCACTCGGACTTCTACATATAATCAATACCTCACCCCACCAGGATTCAAACCCACGATCTTATAATTGTGACCGGGGTATGCTACCTCTCGGCCACCAGGACACTAAAAGCAGTCCTAGACTCTGCTATGTTTCACACAAAGCCTGTTCAACGAGCTTTTGGCGCCGTGAACCTCTAATGGGGACCACCCGTGCCGCTTAAGTGATCAGAGCAACGTTTTTCCAAATGCGGCTTCGAAACACGAGGATCCATATATATTTCATTAGCCCAATAAAGCACGCGGAGTTCTACATATAACCAACACCTCATCCCACCAGGATTTGAACCCACGATCTTATAATTGTGACCGGGAGACGCTACCTCTGGGCCACCAGGAACAATACAAGCAGTCCTAGACTCTGCTATATTTCACACAAAGCCTCTTCAACGAGATTATGGCGCCGTGAACCTCTAATGGGGACCACCCGTGCTGCTTAGGTGATCAGAGCAATGTTTTTCCAAATGCGGCTTCGAAACACGAGGATCCATATATATTTCATTAGCCCAATAAAGCACGCGGACTTCTTCATATAATCAACACCTCACCCCACCAGGATTCGAACCCCCGATCTTATAATTGTGACCGGGGGACGCTACCTCTGGGCCACGAGGAACAATAAAAACAGTCCTAGACTCTGCTATATTTTACACAAAACCTGTTCAACGAGCTTAAGGCGCCGTAAACCTCTAATGAGGACCACCCGTGCCGCTTAGGTGATCAGAGCAACGTTTTACCAAATGCGGCTTCGAAACACGAGGATCCATATATATTTCATTAGCCCAATAAAGCACGCGGACTTCTTCATATAATCAACACCTCACCCCACCAGGATTTGAACCAACGATCTTATAATTGTGACCGGGTAATGCTACCTCTGGGCCACTAGGACAATAAAAGCAGCCCTAGACTCTGCTATATTTCACACAAAGCCTTTTCAACGAGCTTATGGCGCTGTGAACCACTATAGGGGACCACCCGTGCCGCTTAGGTGATCAGAGCAACGTTTTACCAAAACCGGCTTCGAAACACTAGGATCCATATATATTTCATTAGCCCAATAAAGCACGCAGACTTCTACATATAATCAACACCTCACCCCACCAGGATTCGAACCCACGATCGTATAATTGTGACCGGGGAATGCTACCTCTGGGCCACCAGGACAATAAAAGCAGACCTAGACTCTGCTATATTTCACACAAAGCCTGTTAAACGAGCTTATGGCGCCGTGAACCTCTAATGGGGACCACCCGTGCCGCTTAGGTGTTCAGAGCAACGTTTTACCAAATGCGGCTTCGAAACACGAGGATCCATATATATTTCATTAGCCCAATAAAGCACGCGGACCTTAACACATAATCAACACCTCACCCTACCAGGATTTGAACCCATGATCTTATAACTGTGACCGGGGAACGGTGCCTCTGAACTACCAGGAAACTAAAAGCAGTCCTAGACTGTTATATTTCACACAAAGCCTGTTGAATGAGCTTATGGCGCCGTGAATCTCTCATTGGGACCAGCAGTGCCGCTTAGGTTATCAGAGCAACGTTTTACCAAATCTGGCTTGGAAACTCGAGGATCCATATATATTTCAATCGCCCAATATAGCACACGGACTTCTACATATAATCAAAACCTCACCCCACCAGGATTTGAACCCACGATCTTATAATTGTGACCGGGAAACGCTACCTCTGGGCCACCAGGACAATAAAAGCAGTCCTACACTCTGCTAAATTTCACACAAATCCTGTTCAACGAGCTTATGGCGCCGTGAACCTCTAATGGGGACCACCCGTGCTGCTTAGGTGATCAGAGCAACGTTTTCAAATGCGGCTTCGAAACACGAGGATCCAAATATATTTCATTAGCCCAATAAAGCACTGGGACTTCTACATATAATCAACACCTCACCCACCAGAGTTCAAACCCACGATCTTATAATTGTGACCGGGGTATGCTACCTCTGGGCCACCAGGACAATAAAGCAGTCCTAGACTCTACTATATATCAAACAAAGCCTGTTCAACGACCTTATGGCGCCATGAACCTCTAATAGGGACCACCCGTGCCGCTTAGGTGATCAGAGCAACGTTTTACCAAATCCGGCTTGGAAACACGAGGATCCATATATATTTCATTAGCCCAATAAAGCACACGGACTTCTACATATAATCAACGCCTCACCCCACCAGGATTTGAAGCCACGATCTTATAATTTTGACCGGGGAACGCTACCTCTGGGCCACCAGGACACTAAAAGCAGTCCTGGAGCCCTGCATGAGAGAGAAACACCGCACAAAGCCATTTCGAAAGCGAGCTTATCGCACCGTGAACCTCTAATAGGGACCACCCGTGCCGCTTAGGTGATCAGAGCAACGTTTTACCAAATCCGGCTTCGAAACAAGGAGGATCCATAAATATTTCATTAGCCCAATAAATCACTCGGACTTCTACATATAATCAACACCTCACCCTACCAGGATTCAAACCCCCGATCTTATAATTGTGACCGGGGTATGCTACCTCTGGGCCACCAGGAACAATAAAAGCAGTCAGAACTCTGCTATATTTCACACAAAGCCTGTTCAACGAGCTTAAGGCACTGTAAACCTCTAATAGGGACCACCGTGCGGCTTAGGGTGATCAAACAGCATTTTACCAAATGCGGCTTCGAAACCACGAGGGATCCATATATATTTCATTAGCCCAGCCCAATAAAGCACGTGGAGTTCTACATATAATCAACACCTCATCCCACCAGGATTTGAACCCCCGATCTTATAATTGTGACCGGGGTATGCTACCTCTGGGCCACGAGGAACAATAAAAGCAGTCCAAGACTCTGCTATATTTTACACAAAACCTGTTCAACGAGCCTAAGGCGCCGTAAACCTCTAATGAGGACCACCCGTGCCGCTTAGGTGATCAGAGCAACGTTTTACCAAATGCGGCTTCGAAACACGAGGATCCATATATATTTCATTGGCCCAATAAAGCACGCGGACTTCAACATATAATCAACACCTCACCCCACCAGGATTTGAAACCACGATCTTATAATTGTGACCGGGGGACGCTACCTCTGGGCCACCAGGAACAATAAAAGCAGTCCTAGACTCTGCTATATTTCACACAAAGCCTGTTCAGCGAGCTTATGGCGCCGTGAACCTCTAATGAGGACCCCCCGTGCCGCTTAGGTGATCAGAGCAACGTTTTACCAAATGCGGCTTCGAAACACGAGGATCCATATATATTTCATTAGCCCAATAAAGCACGCGGACTTCTTCATATAATCAACACCTCACCCCACCAGGAATCGAACCCACGATCTTCTAATTGTGACAGGGGATCGCTACCTCTGGGCCACCAGGACACTAAAAGCATTCCTAGACTCTGCTATATTTCACACAAAGCCTGTTCAACGAGCTTATGGCGCCGTAAACCTCTAATGGGGACCACCCGTAACGCTTAGGTGATCAGAGCAACGTTTTACCAAATGCGGCTTCGAAACACGAGGAACCATATATATTTCATTAGCCCAATAAAGCACGCGGACTTCTACATATAATCAACACCTCACCCCACCAGGATTCAAACCCACGATCTTATAATTGTGACCGGGGTATGCTACCTCTGGGCCACCAGGACAATAAAAGCAGTCCAAGTCTCTACTATATTTCACACAAAGCCTGTTCAACGACCTTATGGCTCCATGACCCACTAATGGGGACCACCTGTGCCGCTTAGGTGATCAGAGCAACGTTTTACCAAAACCGGCTTCGAAACACGAGGATCCATATATATTTCATTAGCCCAATAAAGCACTCAGACTTCTACATATAATCAACACCTCACCCCACCAGGATTTGAACCCACGATCTTATAATTGTGACCGGGGAATGCTACCTCTGGGCCACTAGGACAATAAAAGCAGCCCTAGACTCTGCTATATTTCACACAAAGCCTTTTCAACGAGCTTATGGCGCTGTGAACCACTATAGGGGACCACCCGTGCCGCTTAGGTGATCAGAGCAACGTTTTACCAAAACCGGCTTCGAAACACGAGGATCCATATATATTTCATTAGCCCAATAAAGCACGCAGACTTCTACATATAATCAACAACTCACCCCACCAGGATTCAAACCCACGATCTTATAATTGTGACCGGGGTATGCTACCTCTGGGCCACCAGGACAATAAAAGCAGTCCTAGAATCTTCTACATTTCACACAAAGCCTGTTCAACGTGCTTATGGCGCCGTGAACCTCTAATGGGGACCACCTGTGCCGCTTAGGTGATCAGAGCAACGTTTTACCAAATCCGACTTCAAAACACTTGGATCCATATATATTTCATTAGCCCAATAAAGCACACAGACTTCTACACATAATCAACACCTCACCCCACCAGGATTGGAACCCACGATCTTATAATTGTGACCGGGGAATGATACCTCTGGGCCACTAGGACAATAAAAGCAGTCCTAGACTCTGCTATATTTTACACAAAGCCTGTTCAACGAGCTTATGGTGCTGTGAACCACTATAGGGTACCACCCGTACCGCTTAGGTGATCAGAGCAACGTTTTACCAAATGCGGCTTCGAAACACGAGGATCCATATATATTTCATTAGCCTAATAAAGCACGCAGACTTCTACATATAATCAACACCTCACCCCACCAGGATTTGAACCCACGATCTTATAATTGTGACCGGGGAATGCTACCTCTGGGCCACTAGGACAATAAAAGCAGCCCTAGACTCTGCTATATTTCACACAAAGCCTGTTCAACGAGCTTATGGCGCCGTGAACCTCTAATGGGTACCGCCCGTGCCGCTTAGATGATCTGAGCAACGTTTTACCAAATGCGGCTTCGAAACACGAGGATCCATATATATTTCATTAGCCCAATAAAGCACGCGGACTTGTACATATAATCAACACCTCACCCCACCAGGATTTGAACACACGACTCTTATAATTGTGACCGGGGAATGCTACCTCTGGGCCACCAGGACAATAAAAGCAGTCCTAGACTCTCCTACATTTCACACAAAGCCTGTTCAACGAGCTTATGGCGCCGTGAACCTTTAATGGGGACCACCCGTGCCGCTCAGGTGATCAGAGCAACGTTTTACCAAATGCGGCTTCGAAACACGAGGATCCATATATATTTCATTAGCCCAATAAAGCACGCGGACGTCTACATATAATCAACACCTCACCCCACCAGGATTCAAATCCACGATCTTATAATTGTGACCGGGGTATGCTACCTCTGGGCCACCAGGACAATAAAAGCAGTCCAAGTCTCTACTATATTTCACACAAAGCCTGTTCAACGACCTTATGGCTCCATGAACCACTAATGGGGACTACCTGTGCCTCTTAGGTGATCAGAGCAACGTTTTACCAAAACCGGCTTCGAAACACGAGGATCCATATATATTTCATTAGCCTAATAAAGCACACAGACTTCTACATATAATCAACACCTCACCCCACCAGGATTTGAACCCACGATCTTATAATTGTGACCGGGGAATGCTACCTCTGGGCCACTAGGACAATAAAAGCAGCCCTAGACTGTGCTATATTTCACACAAAGCCTTTTCAACCAGCTTATGGCGCTGTGAACCACTATAGGGGACCACCCGTGCCGCTTAGGTGATCAGAGCAACGTTTTACCAAATGCGGCTTCGAAACACGAGGATCCATATATATTTCATTAGCCCAATAAAGCACGCGGACTTCTTCATATAATCAACACCTCACCCCACCAGGATTTGAACCCACGATCTTATAATTGTGACCGGGGAATGCTACCTCTGGGCCACCAGGCCAATAAAAGCAGTCCTAGACTCTGCTATATTTCACACAAAGCCTGTTCAACGACCTTATGGCTCCATGAACCACTAATGGGGACCACCTGTGCCTCTTAGGTGATCAGAGCAACGTTTTACCAAAACCGGCTTCGAAACACGATGATCCATATATATTTCATTAGCCCAATAAAGCACTCAGACTTCTACATATAATCGCCTCACCCCACCAGGGTTTGAACCCACGATCTTTATATAATTGTGACGGAGAATGCTACCTCTGGGCCACCAGGCCAATAAAAGCTGATCCTAGACTCTGCTATATTTCACACAAAGCCTGTTCAACGCCTTGGCTCCATGGGCCATAATAGGACCACCTGTGCCTTAGGTGATCAGGCAACGTTTTACCAAAACGGCTTCGAAACACGATGATCCATATATATTTCATTAGCCCAATAAAGCATGCGGACTTCTACATATAATCAACACCTCACCCCACCAGGATTTGAACCCACGATCTTATAATTGTGACCGGGGGACGCTACCTCTGGGCCACAAGGAACAATAAAAGCAGTCCTAGACTCTGCT
>NW_024754847.1:0-9613 GCF_018991925.1 Homarus americanus
TTCTGTAGTATGCTATTAAATCGACCCCCGATTGACTTTGACGGTCTCCCATTCGGGTGTGCAAGTTTCTGTGGTATGCTATCAAATCGTTCCCCGATTGACTTTGACGGTCTCCCATGCGGGTGTGGAATTTCTCTGGTATGTTGTATAATATGACCGAGGTGCCTCTACCCCTTACTATAGTGAAATAGTGCCATCCTGTGTACAAGGGCGGACGCTTTTATCACCGTCTCCCACTCGGTGTGTGCAGATTCTCGGATTATTTTGTAAAGTATGCTCTTAAATCGACCCCCGATTGACTTTGACTGTCTCCCATTCGGGTGTGCAAGTTTCTGTAGTATGCTATCAAATCGACCCCCGATTGACTTTGAAGGTCTCCGATTCGGGTGTGCAAGTTTCTGTAGTATGCTACTAAATAGACCCCGATTGACTTTGTCGGTCTCCCATTCGGGTGTGCAAGTTTCTGTAGTATGCTATTAAATCGACCCCCGATTGACGTTGACGGTCTCCCATTCG
Organism: Homarus americanus; assembly: GCF_018991925.1. Lineage (NCBI taxonomy): Eukaryota > Metazoa > Arthropoda > Malacostraca > Decapoda > Nephropidae > Homarus > Homarus americanus. The sequence goes on from NW_024754847.1 coordinate 517, forward strand.
GGTGTGCAAGTTTCTGTAGTATGCTATTAAATCGACCCCCGATTGACTTTGACTGTCTCGATGGGGTGTAAAGTTTCTGTAGTATGCTATTAAATCATTACGATTGACTTTGACTGTCTCCCCATTCGAATTGTGCAAGTTTCTGTAGTATGCTATCAAATCGACCCCGATTGGCTTTGGCGGTCTCCCGACCGGGTGGTAAGTTTCTGCAGTATGCTATTAAATCGACGTTGACTTTGACCGGTCTCCCATTGGTGTGCAAGTTTTCTGTAGTATGCTGTGCGTCGACCCCGATTATTTGTGGTCTCCCGGTATTGGTGTACAAATTTCTGTAGTATGCTGTCGTCGACCCACGATTGACATTTATCTCCCCATTCGGGTGTGCAAGTTTCTGTTGTATGCTATTAAATCGACCCCCGATTGACTTTGAAGGTCTCCCATTCGGGTGTGCAAGTTTCTGTAGTATGCTATTAAATCGACCCCCGATTGACTTTGACGGTCTCCCATTCGGGTGTGCAAGTATCTGTAGTATGCTATTAAATCGTCCTCCGATTGACTTTGACTGTCTCCCATTCGGGCGTGCAAGTGTCTGTAGTATGCTATTAAATCGACCCCCGATTGACTTTGACGGTCTCCCATTCGGGTGTGCAAGTTTCTGTGGTATGCTATCAATCGACCCCGATTGACTTTTGAAAGGTCTCCCATTCGGGTGTGCAAGTTTGTGTAGTATGCTATCCGTCGACGATTGACTTTGACTGTCTCCCATTCGAGTGTGCAAGTTTCTGTAGTATGCTATCAAATCGACCCTCGATTGACTTTGAAGGTCTCCCATTCGGGTGTGCAAGTTTGTGTAGTATGCTATCAAATCGACCCCCGATTGACTTTGAAGGTCTCCCATTCGAGTGTGCAAGTTTCTGTAGTATGCTATTAAATCGACCCCCGATTGACTTTGACGGTCTCCCATTCGGGTGTGCAAGTTTCTGTAGTATGCTATTAAATCGAACCCCGATTGACTTTGACGGTCTCCCATTCGGGTGTGCAAGTTTCTGTATTATGCTGTTAATAAATACGATTGACTGACTGTCTCCCATTCCGGGTGTGCAAGTTTCTGTAGTATGCTGTCAAATCATTTTGATTCGGCTTTGGCGGTCTCCCATTACGTGTGTGCAAGTTTCTGTAGTATGCTATCAAATCGACCCCCGATTGACTTTGATGGTCTCCCATTCGGGTGTGCAAGTTTCTGTAGTATGCTATTAAATCGACCCCCGATTGACTTTGACGGTCTCCCATTCGGGTGTGCAAGTTTCTTTAGTATGCTATTAAATCGACCTCCGATTGACTTTGACTGTCTCCCATTCGGGTGTGCAAGTTTCTGTAGTATGCTATTAAATCGACCCCCGATTGACTTTGACTGTCTCCCATTCGGGTGTGCAAGTTTCTGTAGTATTCTATCAAATCGACCCCGATTGACTTTGACGGTCTCCCATTCGGGTGTGCAAGTTTCTGTAGTATGCTATTAAATCGACCCCCGATTGACTTTGACTGTCTCCCATTCGGGTGTGTAAGTTTCTGTAGTATGCTATTAAATCGACCCCCGATTGACTTTCAATGTCTCCCATTCGGGTGTGCAAGTTTCTGTAGTATGCTATCAAATCGACCCCCGATTGACTTTGACGGTCTCCCATTCGGGTGTGCAAGTTTCTGTAGTATGCTATTAAATCGACCCCCGATTGACTTTGACGGTCTCCCATTCGTGTGTGCAAGTTTCTGTGGTATGCTAACAAATCGATCCCCGATTGACTTTGGCGGTCTCCCATTCGGGTGTGCAAGTTTCTGTAGTATGCTATTTAATCGACCCCCGATTGACTTTGAATGTCTCCCATTCGGGTGTGCAAGTTCTCTGTAGTATGCTATCAAATCGACCCCCGATTGACTTTGACGGTCTCCCATGCGGGTGTGGAACTTCTCTGGTATTTTGTATAATATGACCGAGGTGCCTCTACCCCTTACTATAGTGAAATAGTGCCATCCAGTGTACAAGGGCGGACGCTTTCATCAACGTCTCCCACTCGGTGTGTGCACATTCTCGGATCATTTTGTATAGTATGCTATTAAATCGACCCTCGATTGACTCTGAAGGTCTCCCATTCGGGGGTGCAAGTTTCTGTAGTATGCTATTAAATCGACCCCCGATTGACTTCGACTGTCTCCCATTCGGGTGTGCAAGTTTCTGTAGTATGCTATTAAATCGACCCCCGATTGACTTTGATTGTCTCCCATTCGGGTGTGCAAGTTTCTGTTGTATGCTATTAAATCGACCCCCGATTGACTTTGACGGTCTCCCATTCGGGTGTGCAAGTTTCTGTAGTATGCTATCAAATCGACCCCCGATTGACTTTGAAGGAGTCTCCCATTCGGGTGTGCAAGTTACTGTAGTATGCTATCAAATCGACCCCGATTGACTTTGACGGTCTCCCATTCGGGTGTGCAAGTTTCTGTAGTATGCTATTAAATCGACCCCCGATTGTCTTTGACGGTCTCCCATTCGGGTGTGCAAGTTTCTGTGGTATGCTATCAAATCGATCCCCGATTGACTTTGACGGTCTCCCATTCGGGTGTGCAAGTTTCTATAGTATGCTATCAAATCGACCCCCGATTGACGTTGCCGGTCTCCCATTCGGGTGTGCACAAGTTTCTGTAGTATGCTATAAATCTGACCCCGATTGACTGTGCAGTCTCCCATTGTGTGTACAAGTTTCTGTGGTATGCTATTAAATCGACCCTCGATTGACTCTGATGGTCTCCCATTCGGGTGTGCAAGTTCTCTGTAGTATGCTATCAAATCGACCCCCGATTGACTTTGACGGTCTCCCATTCGGGTGTGCAAGTTCTCTGTAGTATGCTATCAAATCGACCCCCCGATTCACTTTGACGGTCTCCCATGCGGGTGTGGAACTTCTCTGGTATGTTGTATAATATGACCGAGGTACCCCTACCCCTTACTATAGTGAAATAGTGCCATCCAGTGTACAAGGGCGACCGCTTTCATCACCGTCTCCCACTCGGTGTGTGCACATTCTCGGATCATTTTGTATAGTATGCTAATAAATCGACCCTCGATTGACTCTGACGGTCTCCCATTCGGGTGTGTAAGTTCTCTGCAGTATGCTATTAAATCGACCCCCGATTGACTTTAACGGTCTCCCATGCGGGTGTGGAACTTCTCTGTAGTATGCTATTAAATCGACCCCCGATTGACTTTGATTGTCTCCCCATTAAGTTGTACGGATTTCTGTAGTATGCTATTAAGTATTTGATTGACTTTGACTGTCTCCCCATTCGGGTGTGCAAGTTTCTGTGGTATGCTATCAAATCGATCCCCGATTGACTTTAACGGTCTCCCATTCGGGTGTGCAAGTTTCTGTAGTATGCTATTAAACCGACCCCCGATTGACGTTGACGGTCTCCCATTCGGGTGTGCAAGTTTCTGTAGTATGCTATTAAATCGACCCCCGATTGACTCTGACAGTCTCCCATGCGGGTGTGGAACTTCTTTGGTATGTTGTACATTATGACTGAGGTGCCTCTACCCCTTACTATAGTGAAATAGTGCCATCCAGCGTACAAGGGCGGACGTTTTCATCACCGTCTCCCACTCGGTGTGTGCAGATTCTCGGATCATTTTGTAAAGTATGCTCTTAAATCGACCCCCGATTGACTTTGCGGTCTCCCATTCGGGTGTGCAAGTTTCTGTAGTATGCTATTAAATCGACCCCCGATTGACTTTGACTGTCTCCCATTCGGGTGTGCAAGTTTATGTAGTATGCTATCAAATCGACCCCCGATTGACTGTGGTCTCCCATCTTGGTGTGGAACTTCTCTGGTATTTTGTATAATATGACCGGGTGCCTCAGCCTTACTATAGTGAAATAGTGCCATCCAAGGTACAAGGGCGGACCTTTCATCACCGTCTCCCACTCGGTGTGTGCACATTCTCCGGATCGTTTTGTAAGTATGCTCTTAAATCGGCACGATTGACTTTGACGGTCTCCCATTCGAGTGTGCAAGTATCTGTAGTATGCTATTAAATCGACCCCCGATTGACTTTGACTGTCTCCCATTCGGGCGTGCAAGTGTCTGTAGTATGCTATTAAATCGACCCCCGATTGACTTTGACGGTCTCCCATTCGGGTGTGCAAGTTTCTGTGGTATGCTATCAAATCGATCCCCGATTGACTTTGACGGTCTCCCATTCGGGTGTGCAAGTTTCTGTAGTATGCTATTAAAACGACCCCCGATTGACTTTGACGGTCTCCCATTCGGGTGTGCAAGTTTCTGTAGTATGCTGTCGTCGACCCCGATTGACTTTGACTGTCTCCCATTATTAAGATTGAAGTTTCTGTGTATGCTATTAAATCGACCCCCGATTGACGGCTGTCTCATTCGGGTGAAGTTTTCTGTGATGCTCGTCGACCCCCGATTGACTTTCACTGTCTCCCATTCGGGTGTGCAAGTTTCTGTAGTATGCTATCAAATCGACCCCCGATTGACTTTGACGGTCTCCCATTCGGGTGTGCAAGTTTCTGTGGTATGCTATTAAATCGACCCCCGATTGACTTTGACGGTCTCCCATTCGGGTGTGCAAGTTTCTGTGTGACATGCTATTAAATCGACTTCCCCCGATTGACTTTGACTGTCTCCCCATTAGTTGTGCAAGTTTCTGTAGTATGCTATTAAATCCACCCCCGATTAACTTTGACTGTCTCCCATTCGGGTGTGCAAATTTCTGTAGTATGCTATTAAATCGACCCCCGATTGACTTTGACTGTCTCCCATTCGGGTGTGCAAGTTCTCTGTAGTAATCTATCAAATCGACCCCCGATTGACTGTGACGGTCTCCCATGCGGGTGTGGAACTTCTCTGGTATTTTGTATAATATGACCGAGGTGCCTCTACCCCTTACTATAGTGAAATAGTGCCATCCAGTGTACAAGGGCGGACGCTTTCATCACCGTCTCCCACTCGGTGTGTGCACATTCTCGGATCATTTTGTAAAGTATGCTCTTAAATCGACCCCCGATTGACTTTGACGGTCTCCCATTCGGGTGTGCAAGTTTCTGTAGTATGCTATTAAATCGACCCCCGATTGACTTTGACTGTCTCCCATTCGGGTGTGCAAGTTTCTGTAGTATGCTATTAAATCGACCCCCGATTGACTTTGACTGTCTCCCATTCGGGTGTGCAAGTTTCTGTAGTATGCTATTAAATCGACCCCCGATTGACTTTGACGGTCTCCCATTCGGGTGTGCAAGTTTCTGTAGTATGCTATTAAATCGACCCCCGATTGACTTTGACGGTCTCCCATTCGGGTGTGCAAGTTTCTGTAGTATGCTATCAAATCGACCCCGATTGACTTTGAAGGTCTCCCATTCGGGTGTGCAAGTTTCTGTAGATGCTATTAAATCGTCCCCCGATTGACTTTGACTGTCTCCCATTCGGGTGTGCAAGTTTCTGTAGTATGCTATTAAATCGACCCCCGATTGACTTTGACTGTCTCCCATTCGGGTGTGCAAGTTTCTGTAGTATGCTATCAAATCGACCCCCGATTGACTTTGACTGTCTCCCATTCGGGTGTGCAAGTTCTCTGAAGTAATCTATCAAATCGACCCCCGATTGACTTTGACGGTCTCCCATGCGGGTGTGGAACTTCTCTGGTATTTTGTATAATATGACCGAGGTGCCTCTACCCATTACTATAGTGAAATAGTGCCATCCAGTGTACAAGGGCGGACGCTTTCATCACCGTCTCCCACTCGGTGTGTGCACATTTTCGGATCATTTTGTATAGTATGCTGTTAAATCGACCCTCGATTGACTCTGAAGGTCTCCCATTCGGGTGTGCAAGTTTCTGTAGTATGCTATTAAATCGACCCGCGATTGACTTTGACTGTCTCCCATTCGGGTGTGCAAGTTTCTGTAGTATGCTGTCAAATCAATTCCCGATGATTCTTGACGGTCTCCCATTCGGTGTGCAAGTTTTCGTAGTATGTTATTAACCTGAATTCTATTGACTTTGATCGCCCCCATTCGGTGTGCAAGTTTCTGTAGTATACAATCGACTCTCGTATTGACTTTACTGTCTCCCATCGGTGTGCAAGTTTCTGTAGTATGCTCTTAAATCGACCCTCGATTGACTTTGACGGTCTCCCATTCGGGTGGGCAAGTTCTCTGTAGTATGCTATCAAATCGACCCCCGATTGACTTTGACGGTCTCCCATTCGGGTGTGCAAGTTTCTGTAGTATGCTATTAAATCGACCCCCGATTGACTTTGACTGTCTCCCATTCGGGTGTGCAAGTTTCTGTAGTATGCTATTAAATCGACCCCCGATTGACTTTGACTGTCTCCCATTCGGGTGTGCAAGTTTCTGTAGTATGCTATTAAATCGACCCCCGATTGACTTTGACTGTCTCCCATTCGGGTGTGCAAGTTTCTGTAGTATGCTATTAAATCGACCCCCGATTGACTTTGACGGTCTCCCATTCGGGTGTGCAAGTTTCTGTAGTATGCTATCAAATCGACCCCCGATTGACTTTGACGGTCTCCCATTCGGGTGTGCAAGTTTCTGTAGTATGCTATCAAATCGACCCCCGATTGACTTTGACGGTCTCCCATTCGGGTGTGCAAGTTTCTGTAGTATGCTATTAAATCGACCCCCGATTGACTTTGACTGTCTCCCATTCGCGTGTGCAAGTTTCTGTAGTATGCTATTAAATCGACCCCCGATTGACTCTGACGGTCTCCCATGCGGGTGTGGAACTTCTTTGGTATGTTGTATAATATGACCGAGGTGCCCCTACCCCTTACTGTAGTGAAATAGTTCCATCCAGCGTACAAGGGCGGACGCTTTCACGACCGTTTCCCACTCGGTATGTGCAGATTCTCGGATCATTTTGTATAGTATGCTATTAAATCGACCCTCGATTGACTCTGACGGTCTCCCATTCGGGTGTGCAAGTTCTCTTGGTGCATTTGAAGTATGAGTTGAGTTTAATGAAGTTGATTTCGTCATAGGCACGGTGCTGTGCTGTGCTGTGCCATCGATAACACCAATAAGGAAGGGGCATCTATTTTTACTTAGGCTAGCATACCTAAGTTAAATCAAACTCCCCTTGCCAATACAAGAAGGAAGAGGATTTCGACATCGACGAAACCTCCGGCGGCCCGGTAGTGGTTGGTTAGGTTAGGTTAGGTTAGGTTAGGTTAGGTTGGGATTGGGATTAGGTTAGGTTAGGTTAGGTTAGGCGGCCCGGTAGTGGTTGGTTGGAGTTGAGTGGTTGCCTGTATTATTCTATAAATTTAAGGTCCCCGTTAGACTTTACACGGTCAGGCTAAACAGTTTTAGGCTGAATGGTGTGGTGGCTGCTTGAATTATTTCTTTGTCTCTTATTATTGACTTTGGTGGCTAACCTCTATAAATTGAGGACGCAATAGACTTTATTACTAAGGTTAGGTTAAACAGACATAGACGAGCAGCTACACTTTTGCTCAGCAATGGAGAGTTTAGCCATCGAGGGAATGACGAAACCTCCGGCGAAAATGTAGATGGTTGGGATTAGCGGCTTATTAGTCAGACAGTTGGAACCAGGTAGTTACCTGTATTATTATTCTATAAAATTTAAGGTCCCCCGTTAGAATTTACCACGGTCAGGCTAAACAGTTTAGGCTAGATAGTGGTGGCTGCTTGGATTATTTCTTTGTCTCTTATTGACTTCGGGTGGCTAACCTCTATAAAATTGAGGACACCAATAGACTTTGTACTAAGGTTAGGTTAAACAGACACTTGGAGCAGGCCGCTACACACTTTTGCTGTAATGGAGGATTTCGCCATCGGGGAGCGTGACGAAACCTCCGGCGAAAGTAGTGGTTAGGTTAGGCGGCCCGGTAGTGGTTGGTTAGGTTAGGTAGTTGCCTGTATTATTATTCTATAAAATTTAAGGTCCCCCGTTAGACTTTACCACGGTCAGGCTAAACAGTTTAGGCTCGATAGTGGTGGCTGCTTGGATTATTTCTTTGTCTCTTATTGACTTCGGGTGGCTAACCTCTATAAAATTAAGGACACCAATAGACTTTGTACTAAGGTTAGGTTAAACAGACACTTTTGCTGTAATGGAGGATTTCGCCATCGGGGAGCGTGACGAAACCTCCGGCGAAAGTAGTGGTTAGGTTAGGCGGCCCGGTAGTGGTTGGTTAGGTTAGGTAGTTGCCTGTATTATTATTATTATATAAAATTTAAGGTCCCCCGTTAGACTTTACCACGGTCAGGCTAAACAGTTTAGGCTAGATAGTGGTGGCTGCTTGGATTATTTCTTTGTCTCTTATTGACTTCGGGTGGCTAACCTCTATAAAATTGAGGACACCAATAGACTTTGTACTAAGGTTAGGTTAAACAGACACTTGGAGCAGGCCGCTACACACTTGTGCTGTAATGGAGGATTTCGCCATCGGGGGGCGTGACGAAACCTCCAGCGGTCTGGTAGTGGTGGCTGCCTGTATATCTCTATAAAATTTAGGACACCAATAGACTTTACCACGGTTAGGTTAGGTAGTAGTAGTGGCTGTCTGGATTATTTGTTTGTCTCTTACTCGGGCTGGCAAGCCTCGATAAATCTTTAGGACACCAATACACTCTTACCAAGGAGAGGTTGGCTGTTTGGATTATTTGTTAGTCTCTTATTTAGGCTGGCAAGCCTCTATAAAACTTCAGGACACCAATAGACTCTAACCAAGGGGAGGTTGGCTGCTTGGATTATTTGTTTGTCTCTTACTTAGGCTGGCAAGCCTCTATAAAACTTCAGGACACCAATAGACTCTAACCAAGGAGAGGTTGTTGGCTGCTTGGATTATTTGTTTGTCTCCTACTTAGGCTGGCAAGCCTCTATAAAACTTCAGGACACCAATGGACTTTTACCAAAGTTAGGTTAAACAGACACTTGCGCAATGGAGCAGGCCGCTAGACACTGCTGCCGCTGCTGCTGCTGTAATGGAGGATTTCGCCATCGGGGGGCGTGACGAAACCTCCGGCCTGGTAGGGAGAA
>NW_024754848.1:0-16634 GCF_018991925.1 Homarus americanus
ATGTCAGAAGTGTATCTTGGGAGTGTCGGACGTGTACCTGGGAGAGTCAGTGGTACTTAGGCAATGTCAGTGAGTACCTGGGAGTGCTGGGGAGGTGTACCTGGGAGGCCGGGAGGTGTACCTGGGAATGTGTCAGGGGTGTACCTGGGAGGTTGGGAGGTGTACCAGAGAGTGTCAGGAGGTGTACCTGGGAGTGTCGGAGGTGTACCTGGGAGGCCTGGGTGTACCTGGGAGGCGCGTGCAGGTACCTGGGAGTGCCTGAGGCACCTGAGAGTGTCAGACGTGTATCTGGGAGCGTCTGAGTGCAATGGGAGTGTCAGGGGAGAACCAGGGTGAAAAGAGGCGTACCTGGGAGGCCAGAGGTGTACCAGGAGTGTCTGAGGTACTCCAGAGTGTCAGAGGTGTACCAGGGAGTGTCAGAGGAATACCCAGGGGATTGTGAGAGTGTGTATCTGGGAGGTCAGAGTGTGTACCTGGAGACGAAGTTTACCCAGAGTGTCGGAGAGCGGTAACATGAGCAAGCCTGAGGCACCTGGGAGTGTCAGATGTGTATCTGGGAGCATCAGAATGAGTACCTGGGGAGCAAGCTGGGAGATGTACCTGGGAGTGTCGGAGGTGTAATGGGAGTGTCAAAGGTGTACCAGGGAGTGTCAGGGGTGGAGTACCTGGGAGTCTCAAAGGTACCTGAGGCTCAGAGGTGTACCTGGGAATATCGGAGGTGTACCAGAACATCGAAGGCACCTGGGAGGCCAGAGATGTACCTGGGAGTGTCGGAGGTGCATGTGGGAGTGCTCAAGAGGAGTACCTGGGAGGCCAGAGGTGTGTACCTGGGAGGGCCAGAGGTGTACCTGGGAGCAGTCAGAGGTATCTGAAAAAGCCGGACGTGTACCTGGGAGTGTCATAGGTGCACCAGGGTATTTCACTCTGAGCACGGGAGCCAGAGGTGTACCTGGGAGCAGTCAGAGGTGTACCTGGGAATGTCAGAAGTGTATCTGGGAGTGTCGGACGTGTACCTGGGAGAGCTGGGGTGGTGTACTAGGGAATGTCAGTGGGAGTACCTGGGAGTGTCAGAGGTACCTGGGAGTGTGGAGAGGTGTACCTGCGAATGTCAGGAGGTGCACCTGGAGTGCCAGAGGCACCAGAGAGTGTCAGGAGGTGTACCTGGGAGTGTCGGAGGTGTACCTGGAGTGTTTGGGAGTACCTGTGAGCATGTGCAGGTACCTGGGAGTGCCTGAGGTGGCCTGAGAGTGTCAGGATGTGGGGTATCTGGGAGTGTCTGAGGTGTACCTGGGAGTGTCATGGGAGAACCAGGGTGAAAGAGGTGTACCTGGGAGTGTCAGAGGTGCACCAGGGAGTGTCTGAGGTGTACCTAGGGAGTGTCAGAGGTGTACCAGGGAGGCAAGCCAGAGAATACCTAGGGATTGTGGGAGAGGTGCATTTTGGGAGTGTCAGAGTGTGTACCCAGGGAGTACGGGAAGCTACTCTGGGAGCATGTGAGTTGTATGGAGTAAGCCGGGAGGCGGGACCTGGGAGTGCTGGGGATATGTACCTGTAGTATCAGAATGAAAACCTGGGAGTGTCAGAGATGTACCTGGGAGTGTCGGAGGTACCTGGGAGGTCAAAGGTACCAGGGAGTGCTGGGGTGTGGAGTACCTGGGAGTCTCAAAGGTGTACCTGGGAGACAGACGTGCACCTGGGAATACGGAGGTGGGCCTGGGAATACGAAGGTGTACCCAGAAAGTGTCAGATGTACCTGGGAGCAAGTCGGAGGTACCTGGGAGGTCACAGGAGCACCTGGGGAGTGTCAGGAGGTGTACCTTGGGAGTGTCAGAGGTGTACCTGGGAGCAAGTCGGAGGTGGTACGTGGGAGGCTGGCAGGAGGCCTGGGAGGTCAGAGGTGTGGCCTGGGAGGCCAGAGGTACCTGGGAGGCCAGAGGTGTATCTGGAGCAAGTCGGACGGTACCTGGGAGTGTCATAGGTGCAATTATAGGTATGTCATGGGAGTACCTGGGAGTGTCAGGAGGTGTACCTGGGAGTGCCAGAGGTGTACCTGGGAATGCCACAAGTATCTGGGAGCCGGACGTGTACCTGGAGAGTCAGTGGTGTACTAGGGAATATCAGTGGAGCACCTGGGAGGCCAGAGGTGTACCTGGGAGGCTGGGAGGTACCTGCGAATGTCGGGGAGGTACCTGGGAGTGTCAGAGGTGTACCAGGAGAGTGTCAGAGGTGTACCTGAGTGTCGGAGGTGTACCTGGGAGGCCTGGGGTGCACCTGTGAGCATGTGCAGTGTGGCCTGGGAGTGCCTGAGGTGTACCTGAGAGTGTCAGATGTGCATCTGGGAGTGTCTGAGGTGTACCTGGGAGTGTCATGGGAGAAACCAGGGTGTGAAAGAGGTGTACCTGGGAGGCCAGAGGTGTACCAGGGAGTGTCTGAGGTGTACTAGAGTTTTCGGGGAGGTGTACCAGGGAGTGTCAGAGGAATAATGCAGGATTGTGAGAGGTGTATCTGGGAGTGTCAGAGGTGTAACGAGCACGGAAGTTTACCTGGGAGGCCGGGAGTTGTGTGGCAGAAAGTGTCGGAGGTGACCTGAGAGTGTCAGACAGGCCTGGGAGTATCAGGAATGAGCACCTGGGAGGCCAGAGATGTACCTGGAGTTCTGGAGGTGTACCTGAGTGTCAAAGGTGTACCAGGGAGTGTCAGGTGGAGTACCTGGGAGTCTCAAAGGCTGTGTACCTGGGAGTATCAGGACGTGTACCTGAACACGGATGTGCACCGGGGAACATCGAAGGTGCAACCTTAAGAGTGTGAGAATTGTACCTGGAGTGTCTGTGGTGTACCTGGGAGTGTCTGTGGTACCTGGGAGGTCAAAGGTGTACCTGGGAGGTGAGGAGGTGTACCTGGGAGGAGAGAGGTGTACCCAGGAGCAAGTCTTGAGGTACCTGTGAGTGCCTGGGAGTGTGTACCTGGGAGTGCCCCAGGTGCCTGGGAGTGCTCAGTGTACCTGGGAGTGTCATGGGCGAACTAGGAGTGAAAGAGGTGTACCAGGGAGGCTGAGGTGTGGGCCTGGGAGCAAGCTGGGGAGGTACTCAGAGAGGTCAGGAGGTACCTGGGAGTGTTTTGAGGTGCCTGGGAGTTTGGGGGTGTACCTGGGAGTATCTGTGGTGTGCCTGGAGCAAGTTCGAGTAAATTTGAGGTCAGAGGTGCCTGGGAGTGTCAGAGGTAAAACAGGGAGGCGTCAGGGGTGCCTGGGAGTGTCAGGTGGAGTGACATGGGAGTGTCAGAGTTGGTGTACCCAGAAGTGTCTGAGGTGTACCAAGGAGGTCAGAGGCACTGGGAGTTTCTTGAGGTGTACCTGGGAATGTCAGGAGGCATACCAGGGAGTGTCAGTGAAGCACCAGGGAGTCTCAAAGGTACCTGGGAGGACGGAGGTGTACCTGGAGTGTCAGAGGTGTACCAGGAGTGTCAGTGGAGTACCTGGGAGTCCCAAGGTGTGGCCTGGGCATCATAGGGTGTACCTGGGAACATCGGAGGGGGTACCTGGGAATATCGAAGGTGTACCTGGGAGTGTCAGAGATGTACCTGGGAGTGTCGGAGGTGTGGCCTGGGAGTGCTGCAGGAGTACCTGGGATTGTCAGGAGGTGTACGTGGCAGTGTCAGAGGTGTGTACCTGAGAGTGTCAGCAGGTATCTGGGAGTGTCGGACGTGTACCTGGGAGTGTCATAGGTGTACCAGGCATGTCAGTGGGAGGCTTCAGGAGTGGTCAGAGGTGCACCTGGGAGTGCCAGATGCACCTTGGAGTGTCAGGAGGTGTACCTGGGGAGGCCAGGAGGTGTACCTGGGAGGTTAGGGGTGTACCAGGAGGTCAGAGCAAGAGTGGGAGTGTCAGAGGTGTACCTGGGAAAGTTGGGAGGTGCACATGGAGTGTCAGAGGTGTACCTGGCAGTGTAAGCGGTGTAATGGGGAGTGTCAGAGGTGTGCCTGGGAGCAATCTGAGGTGTACTCTGGGAGTAGCCTGGAGGTGGTACCTGAGGTCAGTGAAGTACCTGGAGTTCTCAAAGGTGTACCTGGGAGTACTAGAGGTGTGGGCCTGGGAATATCGGGAGGTACCTGGGGAATATTTGATGGGGTGGCCTGGGAGTGTCAGAGCGAAACCTGGGAGTGCTCCGGAGATGTACCTGGGAGGTTGTAGAGGTGTGGCCTGGGAGAATGGATGTAACTGGAGTGTCAGAGGTGTACTCATGGAATGCCGGTGAGCACTTCTGGAGGTCAGAGGTGTACCTGATTGTCAGAGGTGCACCTGGAGTTTACATGTACCTGGGAGGTCAGGGGAGGTGTGTACCTGGGAGGCTTGGAGGAGCACCTGGGAGTGTGGAGAGAAGTGTACCTGGGAATGTTGGAGGTGTACCTGGGAGTGTGAGAGAAGTGCACTGGGAGTGTCTGCGGTGTAGCTGGGAGTGTCTGAGGTTTACCTGGGAGTGTCAAAGGTGTCTTGGGAGTGTCAGGAGGCACGGGAGTGTCGGGAGGTGTACATGGGAGTGTGAGAGGTGTACTGGCAGTGTCATGGTGTACCTGGGGAGGCCAGAGAGGTGTACTGAAAGCGTGAAGTGTACCTGGGAGTGTTTGAGAGTACGGGAGCAACAGGAAGAACTAGGGAGTGAAAAGGTACCTGGGGAGTGTCAGAGGTGTACGAGGAGTGTCTGGAGGTGTACCTAGGGAGGTGAGAGGTGTACCAGGGAGTGTGAGAGAATACCCAGGGAGTGTGTGAGAGGTGGTACCTGGGAGTGTCAGAGGTGCACCAGAGCATCGGAAGCTCATCTGGGGTGTCGAGTTGTACCTGGGAGTGTTCGAGGCGGACCTGGGAGTGTCAGAGGTACCCAGAGTATCAGAATGTGTTCCTGGGAGTGTCAGAGGTACCTGGGAATGTCAGAGGCATACCAGGAGTGTCAGTGAAGTACCAGGAGTCTCAAAGGTGTACTTTTGAATATCGTGGAGGTGTACCTGGGAACACGGGAGGCAGTGTACCTGGGAGTGACAGTGTGTACCAGTGAGTGTCAGGGTGTGAGCACCTGGGAGGAAGGGGTTGTAGGTACTGACGGTTGAGGTACCTGGGAGTGTCAGAGGTGTATCTGGGAGCAAGCGGACGTGTACCTGGGGAGGTCAGAGGTATCAGGAATGCTGGGTGAGTACCTGGGAGTGTCAGGAGGTGTACCTGGAGTGTCAGGGGAGGTGGGCACCTGGGAATGTCAGAAGGTATCTGGGAGGTTTTGGACGGTACCCAGAGAGTCAGTGTGTACCAGGCAATGTCAGGTGAGTACCTGAGTGTCAGGAGGTGTACCTGGGAGTGCTCAGAGGTGTACCTGGGAATGCTGAGGTGTACCTGGAGTGTCAGAGGTGCAACAGAGAGTGTCAGAGGTGTACCTGGGAGTGTCGGAGGCAAAAATTGGGAGTGTCTGGGGTGCACCTGGGAGCATGTGCAGTGTACCTGGGAGTGCCTGGAGGTGTGTACCTGAGAGTGTCAGATGTGTGTATTCGGGGAGTGTCTGGAGGTACCTGGGAGTGTCAGGAGAACTAGGGTGTGAAAGAGGTGTACCTGGGAGGCCAGAGGCAAAATTAGGGAGCAAGTGTTTGAGGTAAAAATTTAGAGTGTCAGAGGTGCACAGGGAGTGTTGGGGAGAATAATGTAGGGATTGTGAGAGGTGTATCTGGGAGTGTCAGGAGGTGTACCGGAGCACGGGAAGCTACTCTGGAGCAAGCCGGGAGTTGTAACATGGAGTGTCGGAGGCGTGACCTGGAGTGTCAGATGTATCTGGGAGCATCAGAACGAGTTCCTGGGAGTGTCAGGAGATGTACCTGGGAGTGTCGGAGGTGTACCTGGGGAGTGTCAGCAAAAATAGGGGAGTAAGCTGGGGGTGGAGTACCTGGAGTTCCAAAGGTGTACCTGGCATCAGAGGTGTGGCCTGGGAATATCGGAGGTGTACCCAGGGAATATCGAAGGTGTACCTGGGAGGTTGGGAGATGTACCTGGGAGTGTCGGAGGTACGTGGGAGTGTCACAGGAGTACCTGGGAGTGAGGTGTACTCTGGGAGGCTGAGGTGTACCTGGGAGTGTCAGAGGTGTATTCGGTAGTGTCGGACGTGTACCTGGGAGGGGTAGGTGTAACAGGGTATTTCAGTGAGTACCTGGGAGGCCAGGAGGTGTACTGGGAGGTTGAGGTGTACCTGGGAATGTCAGTGTATCTGGGAGCAAGTCGGACGTGTACCTGGGGAGAGCTGGGGTGGTACTAGGAATGCCAGTGAGTACCTGGGAGTGTCAGAGGTGTACCTGGGGAGGTGAGAGGTGTACCTGCGAATGTCAGGAGGTACCTGGGAGTGCTCAGAGGTGCACCAGAGAGGCCGAGGTGCACCTGGGAGGCCGGAGGCACCTGGGAGCAAGTCTGGAGTGGCACCTGTGAGTACATGTGCAGTGTGTGTACCTGGGAGTGCCTGGAGGTGTACCTGAGAGGCCAGATGTGTATCTGGAGCGTTCGAGTGCACTCTGGGAGTGTCATGGAGAAACCAGGGTGCAGAGGTGTACCTGGGAGGCCAGAGGTGGTACCAGGAGTGTCTGGGAGGTGTACCTAGAGTGCCAGAGGTGTACCAGGAGCATGAGGAATACCTAGGATTGGTGGGAGAGGTGTATCTGGAGGCCAGAGGTGTACCTAGGAGCACGGGAAGCTACCTGGGAGCAAGCGGGAGTTGTAAAATATGGAGTGTCGGAGGCGTGACCTGGGAGCACAGACATGTGCCTGGGAGACCAGACACGAGCACCTGGGAGGCTGAGAGATGTACCTGGGAGCAAGCCGGAGGTGCACCTGGGAGTGTCAAAGGTACCAGGAGCGTCAGTGTGAGCACCTGGGAGTCTCAAAGGTGTACCTGAGCACAGACGTGTACCTGGGAACACGGGAGGTGTACTGGGGAATGAAGGTGTACCTGGGAGTGTCAGAGATGTACCTGGGAGCAAATGGAGGTGTACCTGGGAGTGTCACAGGAGTACCTGGGGAGTGTCAGGAGGTACTCTGGGAGGTCAGAGGTGCACGGGAGGTTGAGGTGCATGTGGGAGGTCACAGGAGTACCTGGAGGTCAGGAGGTGTACCTGGGAGGCTGGGGAGGTGTACCTGGGAGGCTGAGGTGTATCTTGGGAGTGTCGGACGCCTGGGAGGCAAAATGGTGGTCAGTGAGTACCTGGGAGTGTCAGAGGTACCTGGGAGGTTGAGGTACCCGGGAATGTCACAAGTGTATCTGGGAGCAAGTCGGACGGCACCTGGGAGAGAGAGCCGGGGGTGGTGTACCAGGGAATCAGTGAGCACCTGGGAGGCCAGGAGGTGTACCTGGGAGTGCTCAGAGGTGTACCTGCGAATGTCAGAGGTGTACCTGGAGTGCCAGAGGTGTACCAGAGAGTGTCAGAGGTGTACCTGGGAGTGTCGAGTGTGTACCTGGGAGTGTCTGGGGTGTACCTGTGAGTATGTGCAGGTACCTGGGAGTGCCTGAGGTGTACTCTGAGAGTGTTGGGATGTGTATCTGGGAGTGTTTGAGGTGTACCTGGGAGTGTCATGGGAGCAACCAGGTGTGAAAGAGGTGTACCTGGGAGCAAGCCAAGCAAAATTAGGGAAAGGCCTGAGGTGTACTTAGAGCCAGAGGTGTACCAGGGAGGCCGAGGAATAACAGGGATTGGGGAGAGGTGTATCTGGGAGGCCAGAGGTAAACTCTAGGAGTATCGGAAGTTTACCTGGGAGCAAATGGAGTTAGGAAGGAGGAGGTCGGAGGTGACTGGAGGAGTGTCAGGATATGTACCTGGGAGCATCAGAATGAGCACCTGGGGAGGCCAGAGATGTGCACCTGGGAGTCTCGGAGGTGTACCTGGGAGTGTCAAAGGTGTACCAGGGAGTGTCAGTGAGTACCTGGGAGTCTCAACAGGTAACGGGAGTATCAGGACGTGTACCTGGGAATAATGGATGTACCTGGGAATATCGAAGGTGTACCTAAGAGTGGAGAGAATTGTACCTGGGAGTGTCTGGGGGTGTACCTGGGAGTGTCTGGTGGTGCACGGGAGGTCAAAGGTGTACCTGGAGGTGAGAGGTGTACCTGGGAGTGTGAGAGGTGTACCTAGGGAGTGTCTGGAGGTGTGGCCTCTGTGAGTGTCAGGAGGTGTACCTGGGAGTGTCTCAGGTGTACCTGGGAGGTCTGAGGTGTACCTGGGAGGCCATGGGCGAACCAGGGAGTGAAGAGGTGT
This sequence comes from Homarus americanus, assembly GCF_018991925.1. NCBI lineage: Eukaryota > Metazoa > Arthropoda > Malacostraca > Decapoda > Nephropidae > Homarus > Homarus americanus. The sequence continues at coordinate 8,269 of NW_024754848.1, forward strand.
GCCCAGGAGTGTCAGAGGTGTAGGGGGAGGCTGGAGGTACCTGGGAGTGTCAGAGGTGTACCAGGAGGTCAGAGGAATACCTAGGAGGTTCGGAGGTGTACCTGGGAGGTCAGAGGTGTACTTAGGGAGTACGGAGGTTTACCTGGAGTGTCGGAGTTGTACCTGGGAGTGGGAGGTGTGCCTGGGAGCGTGAGAAGTGTACCTGGGAGTGTCGGAGGTGTACCTGGGAGTGTCGGAGGTGTACTGTGAGTGTCAGGAGGTGTACTGGGAGGTCAGAGGTACCTGGGAGGTCAGAGGTGTATCTGGGAGTGTCGGACGTGTACCTGGGAGGTCATAGGTGTACCAGTGTATGTCAGTGGAGTACTTGGGAGTGTCAGAGGTGTACCTGGGAGTGTCAGAGATGTACCTTGGAGTGTCAGAGATGTACCTGGGAGTGTCAGAGGTGTACCTGGGAGTGTCGGAGGTGTACCAAGCAGTGTCAGCGGTGTACCTGGGAGTGTCAGGTGTACCAGGGAATGTCAGGAGTAACTGGGAGTGTCAGGATGTACCTGGGAGTGTCAGAGGTGTACCTGGGGAGGCCAGAGGTGTACCTGGAGTGTCAGAGGTGTACCTGTTAGTGTCAGGAGTTGTACCAAGAGTGTGAGAATTGTACCTGGGAGTGTCTGGGGTGTACCTGGGAGCTGCAGGTACCTGGGAGTGTCAAAGGTGTACCTGGGAGTGGGAGAGGTACCTGGGGTGTGAGAGGTGTGACCTAGAGTGTCTGAGGCCTGTGAGTCAGAGGTGTACCTGGGAGTGTCTCAGGTGTACCTGGAGTGTCTGAGGTGTGACCTGGGAGTGTCATGGGCGAACCAGGGAGTGAAAGAGGTACCAGGAGGTCAGAGGTAAGGGGGGAGTGTCTGAGGTGTACCTGGGAGTGTCAGAGGTGTACCAGGGAGTGTCAGAGGAATACCTAGGGAGTGTCAGAGGTACCTGGGAGCTGAGGTGTACTTAGGAGTATCGGAGGTTTACCTGGGAGTGTCGGAGTTGTACCTGGGAGTGCTGGAGGTGTGCCTGGGAGCGTGAGAAGTGTACCTGGGAGTGTCGGAGGTGTACCTGGGAGGTCGGAGGTACCTGTGAGTGTCAGAGGTGTACTCGGGGAGGTCAGAGGTGTACCTGGGAGTGTCAGGGTGTACCTGGAATGTCTGGAGGTGTCCTGGAGTGTCAGAGGTGCTGGGAGTGTCAAAGGTGCACTTGGGAGTGTCAGAGGAGCAACTTGAGTGTCTGAGGTGTACCTGGGAGGTTCGAGGTGTAGCTGGGGAGGTCGGAAGTGTACCTGGCAGTGTCTGAGGTGTACCTGGCAGTGTCAGTGTGCCTGGAGTGCCAGCGGTGTGCCTGGGGAGTGTTAGGAGGTGTATCAGGGAGTGACAAAGGAGTACCTAGGAGTGTCAGAGGTATACCTGGGGAGTGTCAGAGGTGTACCTGGGCGTGAGGTGAACCTGGGAGTGTCAGAGGTGTGCCCTGGAGTGTCAGAGGTACCTGGGAGGTCAAAGATGTACCTGGAGTGTCAGAGAGACTGGGAGTGTGGACGTGTACCTGAGTGTCAGAGGTGTACCAGGGAATGTCAGAGGTGTACCAGAGAGTGTCAGAGGTGTACCTAGGAGCATGTGAGGTATCTGGGAGTGTCGGACGTGTACCTGGGAGCAGCAGGTGTACCAGGGAATGCTGGGGTGAGTACCTGGGAGTCAGAGGTACCTGGGAGTTGGAGGTGCCTGGGAATGTGAAGTGTATCTGGGAGTGCGGATGTGCACCTGGGAGTGTCAGTGGTGTACCTGGAATGTCAGAGGTTTACCTGGGAGTGTCAGAGGTGTACCAGAGAGTGTCAGAGGTGTACCTGGGAGTGTCGGAGGTGTACCTGGGAGTGTCTGGGGTGTACCTGGGAGTATTCGTGGTGTACCTGGGAGGTCTGAGGTGTACCTGAGAGTGTCAGAGGTGTACCTGGGGAGGTCAGAGGTGTACCAGGAGTGTCAGGGGTGTACCTGGGAGTGTCAGTGGAGTACATGGGAGTGTCAGAGTTGTACCTAGAAGTGTCTGAGGTGTACCAAGGAGTGTCAGAGGTGTACCTGGGAGTTTCTGAGGTGTACCTGGGAATGTCAGAGGTATACCAGGGAGTGTCAGTGAAGTACCAGGGAGTCTCAAAGGTGTACCTGGGAGTATCGGAGGTGTACCTGGGAGTGTCAGAGGTGTACCAGGGAGTGTCAGTGGAGTACCTGGGAGTCTCAAAGGTGTACCTGGGAGTATCAGAGGTGTACCTGGGAATATCGGAGGTGTACCTGGGAGTGTCAGAGGTGTACCAGGAGTGTCAGTGAGTACCTGGAGTCTCAAAGATGTACTGGGAGTATCAGAGGTGTACCTGGGAATATCGGAGGTGTACCTGAATATCGAAGGTGCACTGGGAGGTCAGATGTACCTGAGTGTCGAGGCCTGGGAGGTCACAGGAGTACCTGGGATGTCAGAGTGTGCCTGGCAGTGTCAGAGGTGTACCTGAGAGTGTCATAGGTGTATCTGGGAGGACGTGTACCTGGGAGTGTCATAGGTGTACCAGGGTATGTCAGTGGAGTGCTTGGGGTGTCAGAGGTGTACCTGGGGTGTCAGAGATGTGCAGCAGGTGTCAGAGGTGTGCCTGGAGTGTCAGAGGTGTGCCTGGGGTGTCAGGGGTGTACCAGGTGTCAGTGGAGTACATGGGGTGTCAGAGGTGTGACCTGGGAGTGTTGGAGGTGCATATGGAGTGTCAGAGGTGTACCTGGTGTAAGCGGTGTGCCAGGGGAGTGTCAGAGGTGTGCCTGGGGTGTCTGGGGTGTACCTGGGTGTCTGGGGTGTGCCTGGGGTGTCTGAGTGTGCAAGTTGTCAGAGTACCAGGGGTGTCACAGGAGTGCCTGGGGTGTGAGAGGTGTGCCTGCAGGCGTGAGAGGTGTGCCTAGAGTGTCTGAGGTGTGCCAGGGGTGTCAGAGGTGTGCCTGGGAGGGCCTGGTGTGCCTGGGAGTGTCTGGGTGTGCCTGGGGTGTCAGGGGAGAACCAGGGAGTGAAAGAGGTGTGCCTGGGAGTGTCTGGGGTGTGCCAGGGGTGTCTGAGGTGTGCCTGGGGTGTCAGGGTGTACAAGGAGTGTCAGAGGAATACCTGGATGTCAGGGGTGTGCCTGGGGTGTCAGCACTGGGGTATCGCAGGTTTACCTGGGAGTGTCGGAGTTGTGCCTGGAGTGTCAGGAGACGGACACCAAGTGTCAGAGGTGTACCTGGAAATATAGAGGTGTACCTGGGAGTGTCAGAGGTGTGCTGAGGAATGTCAGAGGTATACCAGGTGTCAGTGAAGTGCCTGGAGTCTCAAGGTGTGCCTGGGAGTTATCGGAGGTGTGCCTGGGAATATCGGAGGTGTGCCTGGGAATATCGGAGGTGAACCAGGGAGTGTCAGAGGTGTCCCTGGGAGTCTCAGAGGTGAACCAGGGAGTGTCAGAGGGTACCTGGGGTGTCAGAGGTGTGCAGGGGTGTCAGTAAGTACCTGGAGTCTCAAGGTGTGCCTGGGAGTTATCAGAGGGTGTGCCTGGGAATATCAGGAGGTGTACCTGGGAATATCGATTGTGTGCACCTGGGGTCAGAGGTGAACCTGGGAGTGCAAGATGTGCCTGGGAGTGTCAGAGGTGTATCTGGGGTGTCGGATGTGTAACTGGGAGTGTCAGAGGTGTACCATGGAATGTCAGTGGAGTACTTCAGGTGTCAGAGGGTGCCTGATTGTCAGAGGTGTACCTTGGGTTTTCATATGTGTGCCTGGGGTGTCAGGTGTGCCTGGGAGTGTCGGAGGTACCGGGGAGTGTGAGAGTGTGCCTGGGAATGTTGGAGGTGTGCCGGGGTGTGAGAGGTGTACTTGGGGTGTCTGGGGTGTGGCTGGGGGTGTCTGAGGTTTGCCTGGGAGTGTCAAGGTGTCCTGGGAGTGTCAGAGGTGTACCTGGGGTGTCGGAGGTGTGCATGGGTGTGAGGGTGTGCACCAGGTGTCGCGGTGTGCCTGGGGAGTGTCAGAGGTGTGCCTGGGGTTTCTGAGAGTGTGCCTGGGGTGTCTGAGGGAGTACCTGGGGTGTCAGGGAGAACCAGGGAGGTGAAAGGGGTGTACCTGGGAGTGTCAGAGTGTGCGAGGTGTCTGAGGGGTGTGCCTGGGGTGTGAGGTGTGCCAGGGGTGTGGGAGGAATGCCTGGGGAGTGTGGAGGTGTGCCTGGGGTGTCAGAGGTGTGCCTAGGGTATCAGGAGTTTACCTGGGGTGTCAGGTTGTGCCTGGGGGTGTCTGGAGGCGGACCTGGGGGTGTCAGAGGTGTACCGGAGTATCAGAATGTGTGCCTGGGGAGTGTCAGAGGTGTGCCTGGAATGTCAGAGGTATACCAGGGTGTCAGTGAAGTACCAGGGAGTCTCAAGGTGTGCCTGGGAATATCGGAGGTGTACCTGGGAATATCGGAGGTGTGCCTGGGAGTGTCAGGGTGTACCAGGGAGTGTCAGTGGAGTACCTGGGAGTCTCAAAGGTGTACCTGGGAGTATCAGAGGTGTAACTGGGAATATCGGATGTGTACCTGGGAATATCGAAGGTGTACCTGGGAGTGTCAGAGGTGGCACCTGGAAGTGTCGGAGGTGTGCCTGGGAGTGTCACAGGAGTACCTGGGATTGTCAGAGGTGTACCTGGCAGTGTCAGAGGTGTGCCTGGGAGTGTCAGAGATGTACCATGGAGTGTCAGAGGTGTATCTCGGAGTGTCGGACGTGTACCTGGGAGTGTGGGGTGTGCCAGGGTATGTCACTGGAGTAATTGGGAGTGTCAGAGGTGTATCTGGGAGTGTCAGAGATGTGCCTTGGAGAGTCAGAGATGTACCAGGGAGTGTCAGAGGTGTACCTGGGAGTGTCGGAGGTGTGCCAGGGAGTGTGAGAAGTGTACCTGGGAGTGTCGGAGGTGTGCCTGGGGATGTCGGAGGTGTGCCAAGCAGTGTCAGCGGTGTACCTGGGGAGTGTCAGTGTACTGGGGAATGTCAGTGGAGTGCCTGGGAGTGTCAAAGGATGTACCTGGGGGTGTCAGAGGTGTGCCTGGGAGTGTTAGAGGTGTGCCTGGGAGCGTCTGGGGTGTGCCTGGGGTGTCTGGGGTATGCCTGGAGTGTCATGGGTGTGCCTGGGAGTGTCAGAGCTGTACCTAGTGTCAGGGGTGTACCAGGGAGTGTCAGTGGAGTGCCTGGGAGTGTCAGAGTGTTCTGGGAGTGTCAGGAGGTGTGCATGGAGTGTCAGAAGTAGCAGGGAGTGTCACAGGGAGTGCCTGGGGGTGTGAGTGCCTGGGGTGTGGTGGTGTGCCTGGGAGTGTCTGAGGTGTGCCTGGAGTGTCAGAGGTGTGCCTGGGGATGTTTCAGGTGTGCTTGGGGTAGTCTGGGGTGTGCCTGGGGAGTGTCAGGGGCGTGCAAGGGGTGAAAGAGGTGTCTGGGAGGAGTCAGAGGTGTGAGGAGTGTCTGAGGGTGTGCCTGGGAGCGTCAGAGGTGTGCCAGGGTGTCAGAGGGAATAGAGTGTCAGAGAGTGCCTGGGAGTGTCACAAGTGCCTGGGATGTCAGGGTGTGCCTGGCAGTGTCAGAGGTGTACCTGGGAGTGTCAGAGATGCCAGGAGTGTCAGGGGGAGAACAGGGAGTGAAAGGGGTGTGCCTGGGAGTGCCTGGGGTGTGCCTGGGAGTGTCAGGGGTGTCTGGGAGTGTCTGAGGTGTGCCTGGGAGGTCAGGAGAACCAGGGAGTGAAAGGGGTGTGCCTGGGAGTGTCAGAGGGTGTGCCAGGGAGTGTCTGTGAGTGTGCCTAGGAGTGTCAGAGGTGTGCCAGGGGTGTCAGGAATGCCTGGGATTGTGAGAGGTGTATCTGGGAGTGTCAGAGGTGTGCCTAGAAGTATCGGAAGTTTACCTGGGGTGTCAGGTTGTACCTGGGGTGTGTCAGGCGGACCTGGGAGTGTCAGATGTGTGCCTGGGAGTATCAGAATGAGTACCTGGGAGTGTCAGAGATGTAACTGAAGTGTCGGAGGTGTGCCTGGGAGTGTCAGGTGTGCCTGGGAGTATGAGGTGTGCACCTGGGGAGTGTGAGAGGTGTGCCTGGGAGTGTCAGAGGTGTACCAGGGAGTGTCAGTGGGTACCTGTAAGTCTCAAGGTGTGCCTGGGAATATCGAAGGTGTGCCTGGGGTGTCAGAGATGTGCCTGGGAGTGTCGGAGGTGTGCCTGGGAGTGTCACAGGAGTACCTGGGATTGTCAGAGGTGTACCTGCAGTGTCAGAGGTGTGCCTGGGAGTGTCAGAGATGTACCAGGGGGTGTCAGAGGTGTATCTGGGAGTGTCGGATGTGTAGCCTGGGAGTGTCATAGGTGTACCAGGGTATGTCAGTGGAGTGCTTGGGAGTGTCAGAGGTGTACCTGGGAGTGTCAGAGATGTACCTTGGAGTGTCAGAGATGTGCCTGGGGAGTGTGGGGTGTACCTGGGAGTGTCGGAGGTGTGCCTGGGAGTGTGAGGGTGTGCCTGGGGAGTGTCGGAGGTGTGCCTGGGAGTGTCGGAGGTGTACCAAGCAGTGTCAGCGGTGTGCCTGGGAGTGTCAGAGGTGTGCCAGGGAATGTCAGTGGAGTACCTGGGGAGTGTCAAAGGATGTAACTGGGAGTGTCAGATGTGTGCCTGGGGTGTTAGAGTGTGCCAGGGGTGTCAGAGGTGTGCCTGTTGGAGTGTCAGGTGTGCCTGGGGTGTGGTGCCTGGGAGTGTCTGGGGTGTGCCTGGGGTGTCTGGGGTGTGCCTGGGGAGTGTCTGGGGTGTACCTGGGGTGTCAGGGGTGTGCCTGGGGAGTGTGAGAGGTGTGCCTGGGGTGTGAGAGGGTGTGCATGGGGTGTCTGAGGTGTGCCTGTGAGTGTCAGGGGTGTGCCTGGGAGTGTCTGGGTGTGCACTGGGGTGTCTGGGGTGTGCCTGGGGTGTCAGGGGCGAACCAGGGGAGTGAAGGGTGTGCCTGGGAGTGTCAGAGGTGTAGGAGTGTCTGAGGTGTGCCTGGGGTGTCAGAGGTGTGACAGGGAGTGTCAGGAATGCCTAGGGTGTCAGAGGTGTGCCTGGGGTGTCAGGGGTGTGCTTAGGAGTATCGGAAGTTTGCCTGGGGTGTCAGGAGTTGTGCCTGGGAGTGTCGGAGGTGTGCCTGGGAGCGTGAAGTGTGCCTGGGGAGTGTCGGAGGTGTACCTGGGAGTGTCAGAGTGTGCCTGTGGAGTGTCAGAGGTGTAATCAGGGAGTGTCAGAGGTGTGCCTGGGGAGTGTTGGCGGTGTACCTGGGAATGTCTGAGGGTGTACCTGGGAGTGTCAGAGGTGTGCCTGGGAGTGTCAGAGGTGCCTTGGGGTGTGGAGGAGCAACTTTGAGTGTCTGAAGTGTGCCTGGAGTGTCTGGGGGTGTGCATGGGGAGTGTCTGGGGTGCACCTGGCGGTGTCTGAGGTGTGCCTGGGTGTCAGCAGGTGCCTGGGAGTGTCAGAGGTGTGCCAGGGGTGTCAGGGGTGTGCCAGGGGTGTCAGTGGAGTACATGGGAGTGTCAGAGGTATGCCTAGAGTGTCTGAGGTGTGCAGGAGTGTCAGACGTGTGCCTGGGGTTTCTGAGGTGTGCCTGGGAGTGTCTGGGGTGTGCCTGGGGTGTCGGGAGAACCAGAGGTGAAATAGGGTGTGCCTGGGGTGTCAGAGGGTGTGCCAGGGGTGTCTGAGGTGTGCCTGGGGTGTGAGAGGTGTGCCAGGGGGTGTGAGCTGGGAGTGTGAGAGGTGTGCCTGGGGTGTCAGAGGTGTGCCTGGGGTATCGGAAGTTTACCTGGGAGTGTCAGAGTTGTGCCTGGGAGTGTCGGAGGCGGACCTGGGAGTGTCAGAGGGTGTGCCTGGGAGTGTCAGAATGTGCCTAGGGTGTCAGAGGTGTGCCTGGGAATGTCAGAGAGGTATGCCAGGGAGTGTCAGTGAAGTACCAGGGGAGTCTCAAAGGTGTACCTGGGAATATCGGAAGTGTGCCTGGGAATATCGGAGGTGTGCCTGGGGAGTGTCAGAGGGTGTACCAGGGGGTGTCAGTGGGTACCTGGAGTGTCAAGGTGTACCTGGGAGTATCAGAGGTGTGGGGAATGTGGATGTGTACCTGGGAATATCGAAGGTGTGCCTGGGAGTGTCAGGGTGTGCCTGGGAGTGTCGAGGTGTACCTGGGGAGTGTCTGGGAGTACCTGGGATTGTCAGAGGTGTGCCTGGCAGTGTCAGAGGTGTACCTGGGATGTGAGATGTGCCATGGGTGTCAGGGTGTATCTGGGGTCGGACGTGTACCTGGGAGTGTCAGAGGTGTACCAGGGAATGTCACTGGAGTAATTG
>NW_024754849.1:0-21002 GCF_018991925.1 Homarus americanus
GGCGACTACAAACTTGTCAGCGTTGAGGGTAATCCCTTACTTTCGACATCTGGTGAAAACTTCATATATTCGGGAGAGGTGGGCACAGTAGTCTTCGTCATGGAGTAAAATATCATCAACCACCTTGACACAATTCGTGACTCCTTGAAGGGCCGCGTCACCACGTTGACAGAATGCATCGCCCGTAGCGGCAAATCCCATGGGGCCTCTGCAATACTGATATCTTCCATATGGTGTGATGAATGTAGTCAAATGCTGGTCTTCTTCGGCCAACTCGATCTGCCAATAACCACATAAGGCGTCCATCGTTGTAAAAAAACTTCGCCTTCGGGTCCACATTTCGAACAGCTGCGAAGGGTGTGGGTGAAGGGTGGGCTGGACGGGAAACTTGCTGGTTACGTTTTGACACATCGGTGGTGATCCGTACTCCACCACGAGGTTTGGCGACGGGGACGAGAGGATGGCACCAAGGTGAAGGTTCGTCTCCGGCCGGCTTGATGATTTCCTGAGCAACCATGGAGTCAAGCTCTTGTCTAACTAGCTCCTTGTAGGCGTGAGGAATCAAACGAGGGGTGTGGATGGCAAAAGGTGTGGCACCATCCTTAAGATGAATCTTCATAGGTGGACCCACCATCGGCTTGAGTGGTGTAGATCCCAAAGATTTCTTCGTAACCAACACGTCAGCAAACTCCTTGAGAAGGTAAGCTCTTGCATCAGAAGGGGACGTGTTTGTAGAGATAGGGAGTTCCTTCAACCTGTTGACATGGGTGACCTTTAAAATAGGTTTGGGGAATTCCTCGGAAATAATGGCCAACTCTTGACAAGGGCCATATGATAAAAGCGGAGTCGGGATCCCATCATGAACATCAATCCGGGCTGAGCAAGACTGCTTACCAAAGGTAAGAGTAGCTGTCTGACCGCCGCCAATTATTTGTTGTCGTTATGGGGTCTAAAAAAACAGCGGCCAGATCAGAACTGTTGTCTAATTGCGGTAATAATTCAATCTTCATCTCTACATAATTGGTTTGATAACAAGAATAATGATTAAGGCAGTGTCAAGGTAACTGGTTCAGGGTGTGTGTGTGTGTGTGTGTGTATTACATAGTGTGCAGCTTATTAGTCACACACACACACACACACACACAGGACCTCTTTACACTATAACCACCACCACACCACAACCATACCAAAACCACCACCACTCCACCACACCACAACCATACCAAAACCACCCCCACACCACCACTCCACCACAACCATACCAAAACCACCCCCACACCACCACTCCACCACACCACAACCATACCAAAACCACCCCCACACCACCACTCCACCACACCACAACCATACCAAAACCATCCCCACACCACCACTCCACCACACCATAACCACTACTATACCACAACCACCACGCAACAAATGCCACCACATAAATACTACCACTACACCACAACCACCACTACACGACAACCACCACCACACCACAACCACCACCACACCACAACCACTACACAACAAATACCACCACATAAATACTACCACTACACGACAACCACCACCACACCACACCACAACCACCACACAACAAATACCACCACATAAATACTACCACTACACTACAACCACCACACAACCACCACCACACCACAACCACCTCACAACCACCACCACACCATAACCACCACCACACCACAACCACCACGCAACAAATACCACCACATAAATACTACCACTACACCACAACCACCACTACACCACAACCACCACTACACGACAACCACTACCACACCACAACCACCACCACACCACAACTACCACCGCACCACAACTACCACCGCACCACACACTAGATAATGAGGCAACTTTTTGCCCGAGTCGATAGTCTGTGATGTGTACGACTTTTAATTGTTGACATTTTAAGTGTTTATGTTGTATCACTCACACCACATACTGCCAGTGAGACGCTCTCGTGTTTAATAAATGGTTGCCCCTCGTGTAACGAGGATGGCCGGCCCAAGGGTCACCTAGGCCTGAATTTGTTTAAGGAGCGTGTCAAGGAATAGTGCGAGAAGACCGGCCAATTCGCCAACTGCACTGGCGAACCATTACCCCGGAATACGATTAGTAAATCTATTAACAATCAGGTTCCCAATTACTACTGGGTAGACAGAGGCAAATGCTTAAAGAACCTTGCCCATAGTTTAACCATGCCGGGGGATCGAACCCAGGTCCGCTCGCTTGCGAGGCGAGCTTGCTTGACCATTACACCACAGATACGAACACGTACGGCTCACCTGAAGATTAGTCCCTGCAGTTTATTTTACCCTAAGATTAACCTCTAACACTTTTTGGGGGAGATTAAGTTGGGTTGGGTTAGTTTAGACTAGATTAGGTTAGGTTAGATTATGATTAGGGTGGTTAATCTTAAGGTGAAATAGCTGGACTAATCTTCATTGATCCCATACAGTCAAGTTAACAAAATGCAAGCTGTATGGGATTAGATTTAACTATTAATCTATGTACTGTTACCAAACATAACATAATGTAACGTAACGTTACGTAATGTAACGTAACGTAACGTAATTTATAATAGAATAATAAAAAAAATTTAAAACTTAAAACTCATGAAAAAATACAGCAAACGAAAAAGAAAAATGATTTATCGATGTATTATTATTATTATTATTATTATTATTATAATTATTATTATTATTATTATTATTATTATTATTTATATTATTATTTATATTATTATTATTATTAATATTATTATTATTATTATTATTATTATTATTATTATTATTATTATTATTATTATTATTAAGCCCTAGTACATCGACTATTGTTAAGCCACCAAAGAATTACTAAAAATTTCGTTTTTTCCTACACCACTCAGTTTGAGTGTTCAGCCCCGCCCACTGACTACCGACCAGCCGCCATCATATTAATAACTTTCATTTTGTTTTAATTTAGTATTATTTCATAATAGATAAAAGCGTAAATCGGTTGTGATATCTGCTATTACAAATTAATTAACGAATTTATATATTGTTACGTAGTACTATCTTATATATCGGTTCGGTAATATTAGAAAAGTGGGATCTTTTTAAGCGGAGTTTAAATGGCTGCCGGTGGACGTGTTGTCAACTGGGGAAAGGATTTAAAGTGTAAGTTAACATGAACAACAGTGCCTTAGCGTGTGACTAAAAAGGATTAAAGTTTTTATGAGAATGTCAAGAAGAGACGACAGTGCTCTGATATACAGTAGAGTTTAGACTAAAAATGGTTGAAAAACTTAGCAAAAGGATGGTCGTCAGGGCTCTGATTCGGTTGTTTGGGTAGAGCGAAGTAATCATTCGTCCTTTTAATTAGAAATGAACAGTACAAAATAAATGGAATGTTTTCTATCAGCGGTTCAGAAACAGTTGCATTCCAAATAACAAGATGTATATAAAAAACTGCCGACAAAGCGGTGCTCTTTAAGGGAAGATAATGCACCAAGACTGTAAGAGAAAGTTCACCTGACCATGACATCAGCCCGCAGTGTCTACCTCCTAACGCCCCTGGTATGTTATAGTCAATGAATCAAGGGATCATTGCACATTTGAAGAAGCTTAACACGCCAGAGCCTCTTAATGGCATGTTAAATGTTGGTGAAGGTGGTGATCTCGACGCTGCACGAGGCTCCTGGATAAATTACAATATTTATCACACCATCACTGAACCCCGAGTCCTAGCCAGACGTTACACAAGCTACAGGTAATAGTGTTGTGGTGCAAACTATGGCCTTCAGTGGTAAATGAGTTAGAGGTTCACTGATTCAACTGTAGAAATCAAGTATCCTTGAAATAGTAAAATTGTTCCAGGGTTTGATGTCATGGACACCCAGGACCTAGATAATAAGCCTTGTGAAGTGTAAGAATCACATACAGCAGAGTTAGTTCACCCAGTTGTGGATGTGTTTTCCTAACTTTGCTGTTGGGGAAGTAAAGGTGGTCGAGTGTAGTATTGGTCACATTACCTTGTATACCTACAAAAAGCTTAACTCTCACCATGTTGTATCCATACTGACCTTAACAACTCGCCAGGCTTACGTGATCCACATTCACAAGAGAAGTAATTTTTCCCTGCCTTCGAACTGACTGACGAGGACACTAACCTGGCAAGGGGATTATAGGCACAAACCCACTTTAAGAGAAGTAAAAAACATGAATGACAAGTCTCTCGAGTCACTGAGGACCTGACCACCCACCACCAGCACCTGTACCACTTAGTCATACCGTAAGTGCAAACAGTCATTAGTGCATATTTTTGGCAACGATGTGTTTTTGGGCGCGGCCTTAATGACAACAGACAAAACGAACCAATTAAACCAAACCTAAAGATCTTGAGATATTTTAAAGTTGAATTTGGTTGGGTGGTTTTGCTTATCGTCATTATCAGTTTAGTCATGATTAGACCAGAACCTACATTGTTGTCAGAAATTTGTCATGAATAATTAATTTTGATAATTGTTAAGATCATTATCGCAGTCTTTAGCACACTGGGGGCCATGGCCCCCAGCAAAATTTAGGGGACCATAAGCTGAGGCTATGTACACATAAAAATCCCAAGCCGCACCACACTAGAACAGCCAGTCAGCAGCTGAGCCAGCCAGAGATATGGATTGGGAGAGGGGGGCCATGGATAAGGATCATATATGAAAAGTGGGTAATGATCAGAAAAAGTTTGGGAACACCATGGCACCTGCAGTATCATACACTTATATTAAAACAAACTAAACCAACCAACTAAACCTACCTAATCTAACATTACCTAATATAACCGAACCTAACCTAACTTTACTTGGTAAAGATTCGAAAAAGGTCACTTTATCGCATTTTCGTCGGAAATTTATATTCTTCGATTTTTTTTTATACTTTGAGATTTCACTTGAAAATTTTATTTTTATCGCACAGAGTGGGCAGGGCTTTGAGGTAAAGGGAAATCGTGAGGTAAAACACGCAAAACGCTGACGAAATTAAACCTAACCTAATTTAATTATCACAGAAATGTTAGGAGTAATATTTAAGAACGGGTGCCCGGGTTAAGGAGCCAAGTTAGGAAACTTTCCAATAGAAGAAAACTTCTTCAGTTTAATTAAGAACATCCCAAAAATGGCGGAGGAAATAAATTTTTACCAAATAAAAAAAAAAATGATCAAGAACTTAACCTCAGTCAATCAAGAGTACCGTCCCCATATATATGAGGGTTGGCGACCACAGTCCTCCACTCTAAACTTTCTCGGACTGTTTTTAACAATCCCCCAAGGTTTTAATTTCATCATCCACCCCAGTCGTTGCCTTCCCCTGGCCCTTTTACCCTCAACTTTGTCCATTAATATTTCTGTTATTATCCCCTCGTCCCTAATTATATAACCAAAGTATCTCATTTTTTTATGTACAGTTGGGGACATTTCCGACTAGTACACTCAGCGTTGTCAATCCATTCTTTCCGTGAGGTGTGAACCCCCGCGAGTATCTGAACGTGAATCTGAAGCCTCTAAGTTACTCGGTGAGACATGAGGTGCACACAGTAGCCTGGGACCACAATGATATAATTTGTCTCCATACATGTGCCCGGCAACGTTGACATAGATAATTAGTGTAGTATGGACGCTTTTCATTCACCTAACGTGGAGTAAATAATACCTGTCCTGCAGTGACAATGTAATGCTGAAAAAGGAAAAAATCTACCACTTAATTATCCTCAAGCAAAGTCTAAGGTGTTATAGTGCCAGGCTTTATGGAGTGTGGTGTGGTGGCGGCGTGGTGCCTAGGATTGTGAGACAAAGTCAATAGTCTTGCCTGCCGCATTTCTGTCCAATCACCTAATTTTCTACTTGTTTACCAAATCTCACTTACGTAACGGGAAATGCATCACCTCTGATCATTACACACATATTTTCACTATTAATATTGTATAGTATATTTTTGTAGCGTACACAAAAAAACACTCATAAATACAATTTCTCTTCATACCTAGGCACATTTCGTCATGGCTCAGGTTTATCCCAAAGTTGACATGAAGAGCATGACTAATGTCCACATACTATAGCAGACAGGCTGTAATAATGTTATGTTGTTTATCTCAATGACACTACAACCAAATGGTAAGTATTAGCATTCAGATCTTGAGTATTTCTTACTTAACACAACAGTGTGGCGGTGCAACTGTCCCCTATCCTCTGTCCAGTGCACAGAGACCTCCCCTCCCCTACGTCCCCTTACGTCACACCACCTCCCCTAAACATCCCCCTGACATTATTTCGGTTATTTACATTAAGAGAGTTACAGGGTGTATTAAATAGATATTTGAAGGCTAATTTTGTTTTTCAATTTCTGTGTGTGTGTGTGTGTGTGTGTGTGTGTGTGTGTGTGTGTGTGTGTGTGTGCGCGCGCGCGCGTGTGTGTGCGCGCGTGCGTGCGTGCGTTCGTGCGTGTGTGGACCTCGTCACACATGACAGCCTTTACATCAGACCTGTGTGGTCTGTCATCTCTCCACCTCGACCCTCCACATAAAACCTTCACTGAACGAAAAGCTTATAATTTTTAGCCCCTCTCCTCAGAGTTATGAGTTAGTGTTAAAATGTATTATAATTGACCTTCCTTCAGTTTCGTTTATCTAGGTGTGTGCTTAAGAAAATACCTTATGTTATATGTAAACAGTTCCCGTAGTTTGATATAAGAACATAAGAACAATAAGGAGTCTGCAATAGGCCGGTTGGCCTGTGCATGGCAGCTCCTGTCGAGAGTTACTACCACTCTCTATCATCCATGAATCTATCTAGCCTCCTTTTGAAACTTTCCAGAGTTCCCGCACTTACTACAAAGTTGCTAAGCTTGTTCCACTCGTCCACCACCCTATTTGTGAACCAGTTTCTTCCTATCTCCCTCCTAAACCTAAACTTATCCAACTTGAATCCGTTGCTCCGAGTCCTATCCTGCTCGGATATTATAAGAACTTTATCTATATCCCCTTTATTGATTCCTTTCACCCACTTAAATACTTCTATCATATCTCCCCGCACTCTTCGTCTTTCTAGGGAATGCAAGTTAAGTTTCTTTAACCTATCCTGATATGGAAGGTTTCTAAGTCCCTGAATCATTTTTGTCATTCTTCGCTGCACCGACTCTAGTGAATTTATATCCATTCTATAATAGGGGCACCAGAACTGAACCGCATAATCGAGGTGCGGCCTAACTAGCGCAAGATATAGTTGCAATAAGACCTCTGCACTCTTGTTACTTACACTTCTAGATATAAAACCCAATACTCTGTTTGCCTTATTTCGAACATTAACGCACTGTTTTCTAGGCCGTAGGTCCGGGCTTACAAGTACCCCTAGGTCTCTTTCACAAGTCGACTTCTCTAGGTTGATGTTGTTCAGGCTGTATACATTATAAGTATTTGTTCTTCCAATATTAAGTACGCTGCACTTGCTGGTGTTGAATTTCATTTGCCATTTTTCAGACCACCCCTGCAGTTTATTTAGATCCTCCTGTAATGCATTTGCATCCTGCCCTGAATTAATTTGCCGCCCTATTTTGGTGTCATCCGCAAACTTGCTTATGTCACTGCTGATCCCAGTATCTAAATCGTTTATGTAGATTATGAACAAGAGTGGGCCTAGTACTGACCCCTGGGGAACCCCACTGGTTACACGGCCCCACTCAGATTTAACACCATCTACGCTGACCCTCTGCGTTCTATCGGTGAGCCATGATTTTATCCAATTTAAAACTTTCCCCTCGATACCATGAGCCTTAATTTTTCTCAGAAGCCTCTGATGCGGTAACTTGCTAAAGTCTAAGTAAATAACATCGTAATTTTCGTCATTATCTACTACCTCGAAGACTTTCCTAAAAAACGTTAGCAGATTTGTTAGACAAGATTTTCCCTTTGTAAACCCATGTTGAGAGTCGTAGATTAATTTGCTTTTCTCTAGATGCGATCGGATGCTATCTGCTATAATTGATTCAAGAAATTTCCCCACTACTGACGTCAAACTGATCGGCCGGTAATTTGACGCTGATGCTCTGTCTCCCTTTTTAAATATGGGTACTACATTCGCCTGTTTCCACAACTCTGGCACAACTCCAGTGTCTAATGATTTTGTAAATAAATTTACGAGGGGTCCGCTAATCTGTTCCCTACACTCTTTTAAGACTCGAGGAAAAATTTCATCCGGCCCTGGGGATTTTGTGTTCTTTAGTTTATTTATCTTCTTAAGAACATCCTCTTTTCTGATGGTGATATTCTTTAATTTCTCTTCTTCCTTTCCCTTAAATATCAGTTCCACCTCCGGAATTTCATCGCAAATTTCTTCTGTGAAAACTGATAAGAGTAGCTGTTCAATGCTTTGCTCATGTCTTCACTGCCATTTATCAATTCTCCCCTCCCTGACTTTAAAGGCCCAACTTTGTCCTTGACCTTTGTCCTATATACCTGGAAAAATCCCTTGGGATTCGCCTTGGATTCTCTTGCTATTTTGATTTCATAGTCTCTCTTTGCTTTCCTTACATTTTTCTTAACATTCCTAGATAGTTCATTATACCTGTTTCTGAGCTGCTCCTCCCCTCCCTTTAATTTCTTATATATTCCTTTCTTTATTCCTATGTCATGTTTAAGTTTTCTGGTCATCCACCTTGGCTCATTCTTATTTGACCTAATTTTTCTGTATGGTATATTTTGTTCTTGTGCTTTATGTAGTATACTGGTGAATATATTATAGTCATGATCAATTGTTGTGTCATCTATGACCTCACCACTTCCTACTGGGAACTGACGTGACTGTTCCCAGGTGACCTCACCTAGGTACCTTCTTAACCCCTGATAATCCGCCAACCGAAAGTTTGGGACTCTGACCATATTGTCATTGTTTTTCGTTTCCCAATTTAGGGTGAACCTGATTTCTCTGTGATCACTGTTACCGAGTTCTTCCCCTACATCAAGGTACCCACTCAGGTCAGGACTTATGGCTTCAGCTGAGGAGTGGGATGCACGTAAACGTCGGGGAATAAAATGGTCTTGTGGTTGAGGTGTGTTTCTTCGTCCGTTACTGAGGTGACCCTATGCACTTGTGTGTGGAGGAGGGGGGGAGAGAGGAATTGGTTTTAATTTCGCTAATTTTTTTTTGTTACATCTTGCCACAGTATTATCGGATATATACGAGAATGATAATAAGTGGCTGTATGAGAATACTTTGTCAGTAATGTACGCTTTCCTAGTATTACAGTATGTTATCTGCCAACCTTTATCTACGAAAAATATGAATGTTTTAACCCAGTTATGTGTATCTGAAGGATTACTAGTGGACATAATTTTTCTTTGAGTAATAACATAGTCACACACCCGAGCGTGAATTTTGGAACGAACTATTTACTTTTGACATATCAATACTATAATATTGCTCCGAAACTATTAATAATTTCAAGTATACAGGCGCGTATTAGTTAAAATATACAGATTAAAGTAATGATTTCAGTTAATAAGGACATACACGATATATTACTTTTATAATTAAGTGATATTCTGGTAACCAAACCCACTATAAATGACAGAAACTTACATTAACATATATATGTTATAAGTTTTTGTTAACATACCGTTTATTATGAACCTTTCCAAGTACACTTAAAAGATATCTCATGAACACGGAAATATTGTGCCTACTTTTTAACACTAATTGATGACGTCAGGCAGCTATCAGGGCTACCAACATATCGGAAAAAATCAGTAATATGATCTGACAACATTATTGTTATTAGTATTGATATATTAGGGTCTCCTCCAGGTTATCTGTATATAAGCCTACTGCGTCTCATGCATTCTGACGTAGTTGTAGTACGTCTCATGCATCTGGCGTAGTTGTAGTGTGTCTCATGCATTAGGACGTAGTTGTAGTGTGTCTCATGTATTCTGACGTAGTTGTAGTGTGTCTCATGCATTAGGACGTAGTTGTAGTGTGCTCCATGCATCTGACGTAGTTGTAGTGCGTCTCATGTACTCTGATGTAGTTGTAGTGTGTCTCATGCATTCTGACGTAGTTGTAGTG
The DNA here is from genome assembly GCF_018991925.1 of Homarus americanus. Taxonomy (NCBI): domain Eukaryota; kingdom Metazoa; phylum Arthropoda; class Malacostraca; order Decapoda; family Nephropidae; genus Homarus; species Homarus americanus. The sequence goes on from NW_024754849.1 coordinate 10,097, forward strand.
CGTCTCATGCATTAGGACGTAGTTGTAGTGTGCCCCATGCATTCTGACGTAGTTATAGTGCGTCTCATGCATCTAACGTAGTTGTAGTGTGTGTCATGCATTAGGACGTAGTTGTAGTGTGTCTCATGCATTCTGACGTAGTTGTAGTGTGTCTCATGCATCTAACGTAGTTGTAGTGCGGCTCATGCATTCTGACGTACGTTGTAGTGCGCATCATGCATCTGACGTAGTTGTAGTGCGTCTCATGCATCTAACGTAGTTGTAGTGCGTCTCATGCATTAGGACGTAGTTGTAGTGTGTCTCATGCATCTAACGTAGTTGTAGTGCGTCTCATGCATTCTGACGTAGTTATAGTGCGTCTCATGTACTCTGACGTAGTTGTAGTGCGTCTCATGCATCCTGACGTAGTTGTAGTGTGTGTCATGCATTAGGACGTAGTTGTAGTGTGCCTCATGCATTCTGACGTAGTTGTAGTGCGTCTCATGCATCTGATGTAGTTGTAGTGCGTCTCATGCATCTGACGTAGTTGTAAGTGCGTCTTATGTATTCTGACGTAGTTGTAATGTGTCTCATGCGTTCTGACGTAGTTGTAGTGCGTCTCATGCATTAGGGCGTAGTTGTAGTGTGTCTCATGCATTCTGACGTAGTTGTAGTGCGTCTCATGCATCTGACGTAGTTGTAGTGCGTCTTATGTATTCTGACGTAGTTGTAGTGTGTCTCATGCGTTCTGACGTAGTTGTAGTGCGTCTCATGCATCTAACGTAGTTGTAGTGTGTCTCATGCATTCTGACGTAGTTGTAGTGCGTCTCATGCATCTAACGTAGTTGTAGTTCGTCTCATGCATTCTGACGTAGTTATAGTGCGTCTCATGTACTCTGACGTAGTTGTAGTGCGTCTCATGCATCCTGACGTAGTTGTAGTCTGTGTCATGCATTAGGACGTAGTTGTAGTGTGCCTCATGCATTCTGACGTAGTTGTAGTGCGTCTCATGCATCTGATGTAGTTGTAGTGCGTCTCATGCATCTGACGTAGTTGTAGTGCGTCTTGTGTATTCTGACGTAGTTATAGTGCGTCTCATGTATTCTGACGTGGTTGTAGTGTCTCATGCATTAGGACGTAGTTGTAGTGAGCCTCATGCATTCTGACGTAGTTGTAGTGCGTCTCATGCAACTGACGGAGTTGTAGTGCGTCTCATGCAACTGACGGAGTTGTAGTGCGTCTCATGCATCTGACGTAGTTATAGTGCGTCTCATGTACTCTGACGTAGTTGTAGTGCGTCTCATGCAACTGACGGAGTTGTAGTGCGTCTCATGCAACTGACGGAGTTATAGTGCGTCTTATGCATCCTGACGTAGTTGTAGTGCGTCTCATGCAACTGACGGAGTTGTAGTGCGTCTCATGCATCCTGACGTAGTTGTAGTGTGTCTCATGCATTAGGACGTAGTTGTAGTGTGCCCCATGCAACTGACGTAGTTGTAGTGCGTCTCATGCATCTGACGTAGTTGTAGTGCGTCTCATGCATTAGGACGTAGTTGTAGTACGTCTCATGCATTCTGACGTAGTTGTAGTGCGTCTCATGCAACTGACGAAGTTGTAGTGCGTCTCATGCATCCTGACGTAGTTGTAGTGCGTCTCATGCAACTGACGTAGTTGTAGTGCGTCTCATGCAACTGACGTAGTTGTAGTGTGTCTCATGCAACTGACGTAGTTGTAGTGCGTCTCATGCAACTGACGTAGTTGTAGTGTGTCTCATGCATTAGGACGTAGTTGTAGTGTGCCTCATGCATTCTGACGTAGTTGTAGTGCTTCTCATGCATCTGACGTAGTTGTAGTGCGTCTCATGCATTAGGACGTAGTTGTAGTGCGTTTCATGTATTCTGACGTAGTTGTAGTGCGTCTCATGTATTCTGACGTAGTTGTAGTGTGTCTCATACATTTTGACGTAGTTGTAGTGCGTCTCATGCATCCTGACGTAGTTGTAGTGCGTCTCATGCAACTGATGTAGTTGTAGTGCGTCTCATGCAACTGACGGAGTTGTAGTGCGTCTCATGCATCTGACGTAGTTGTAGTGTGCCATGCATCTGACGTAGTTGTAGTGTATCATGCATCTGACGTAGTTGTAGTGTGTCATGCATCTGACATAGTTGTAGTGTGCCTCATGCATCTGACGTAGTTGTAGTGCATCTAAAACACTCCTGACGTGGTTGTAGTGCGTTATATATACCTTCTGACGTAGTTGTAGTGCATCTAAAACACACATGACGTAAATGTAGTGCGTTACAGTATATACATTCTGACGTAGTTGTAGTGCGTCTTATAATTTCTGACGTAGTTGTAGTGCGTCTTATAATTTCTGACGTAGTTGTAGTGCGGTATGTTGGTGAGGGGTGGTTTGTGGGGGGTGTTGGTGTAGTCACTCCTTGTCTATCTCACTTTAGTACCGTAACTGTTCTGAAACTGTTAAAAGATCCAGTCCTCCTTGTCATCATATACAAGTAATATTATTTACCACTAATATTACTTGTGTATTTCTTGACAACAAAGTGACCCACTCATCTCTGTTTAGTTTATATTTTCAGTTTTTGCCTGCCATATTTTTCAATAAACCGTTAATTATTATTACTACTACACACTTCCAACGTTTCCCGACACCCACAATCTGACACTGTCCAGTTTATCCTATGTTGTTTTTACGTGTTTTTCTCTATACGAAAAACTATAATAAAAACTAAATTGCTGTTATTAATAACTTATATACTGTAATTATATGTTATGGGAGGGTAGTGTGGAGCGATGGTGAGGCGCGGTGGGGGTGGTTGTGGGAACAGGGGCAGTGTAGAGGGTCGCCATCAGTAGCCAACACACACACACGTCACACATGCCAGTCACCACTACCGCCACCACCAACCACACACTAGTACACACCTTCCTCATATCGCAACACCATCATCATCATGTCATATGTGATTACACGTGGTGCCAGCCAATCACAGTCGCCTCTTTTTATCATCTTCCTTCCTCGCCCAATCACACGCGAGAGTGGGAATGGCGCGCGAGAATGGGAATGGCGCGTTTTTTATCAATCCCAAAACCCGCCCCTTTCCTGGATGTGGTGTAATTATTGGAGGCCGGCGGTAATGCGCGGCGCCCCATTGGTTGAGGCTGCAGCTGCCGGGTTATTCAGGTAACAGGAAGGTCCTTATAAAGAAGTCGGAACGTGATTTATCGGCGGGTGTGTGGGAGCCATGGGGGAGGACGTGTGTGTCTCCTCCTCCATTTAGTGAAGTTTCTCTCTTACATTGTATTATCACACCACCTGAATGATCCCCTTCACACATAACTCACCAAGTCTTGTGTTTTATTAGTTATTGATGATGTGATAATATTTTTGAGGCGTATATGATAAGTGTGTTTGGTAGTGCATTCTAAACCTCCATTACATAAGTGGGTGTGTCGGATACCACCGTCCACCCCCTCCTTCTTCACTACCTCCCCCTATACACTCCTTCCCCTCCCTTCACCCCCTCCCCTTCTCTCCATCCCCCCCTCCCCCACCACCTCCTCATACCTTACCCTTAGCGGTGAAAAATCCCTCATTGTGGCTCCAAATCTTTTAAAATGGCAAAGAAAACCTTTTCCCATGAGGCGGACGGACGGGTGGAGGAGCCAAAAGAGCTTTCCTGAAATTCGTTATGATTTTCTCGGCTAGTCCATCCCTCGGGCCACGGCGGTTTCTACAGGGTTTTCTCAGGGACTCTCTCCGGTTTCTGCGAGTGTTCCCAGGGCTGAGGTATTTACAGGTCGAGACGTTTTGTGACTGTTAACTGTCTGGGAGGGAAGGAGGGGGTGACGGATGCCGAGGCTTTGTTGTGTCCCCTTCCGCCCCGACATGTCACCTGAGACCCGCCAGCCAGTTACGACAGGACTGTGTGACCATTGCTATTATCACCACCACCTACTACTGCCGCCACTACCACTGCTATTATCATCACTACCACCACCATTTCTGTGACTACCACCACGTATCACCACTCACCACCACGTCATCTGCACCACTTTTAATCACCACTAATCCTACTACTAACGTGACCACTGCTGTTATCACCACCACTACCACAACCGCCACCACCACCACCACCACCACCACCACAGCCACCACCACCAACACTGAAACTTGTTACTGTTCGCTTTGTGACCATTCCTCTCCCCTCCCCTTCTCTGTCTTTCTTCCATCTTCTTTCTCTTCTCTCCTCTTTCTCCTCCTTCTTTCTTCCTTCTCACTTTCCTCCTACTCCTTATCTTCTTCCTTCTCCTTCCTCCGCCTCTTCTTCTTCCTCTTCCCCTTTACGCCCCTCCTCTTGTTCCTCCTCTTCTCATTCTCCTCCTCCCCCTCCTTCCCCTCCACCCTCCTTCCTCTCTCCTCCTCCCCCCCTCCTCCCTCCTTCCTCTCCCTCCTCCCCCTCCCTCCCCCCTCCTTCCCCTCCCATCCTCCTCCCCTCCCTCCCCCTCCTCCCTCTTCCCTCCTCCCCCCTCCCCCTCCTCCTCCCCCTCCTTCCCCTCCCCCCCTCCTCCCCCTCCCCTTCCCCTCCCCTCCTCCTCCCTCCCCCTCCCCTCCTCCTCCCCCTCCTCCCCTCCTCCCCCTCCTTCCCCTCCCCCTCCTCCTCCCCCTCCCCCTCCTCCTCCCCCCTTCTCCTCCTCCCCTTCCTCCTCCCCCCCTCCTCCCCCCCTCTCCTCCTCCCTCCTCCTTTGCTCCCCTCCTCCTCCCCTCCTCCCCCCCTCCTTCCTCTCCCCTCCTCCCCTCTCCTCCTCCCCCTCCCCCTCCTCCCTCCCCTCCTCCCTCCTCCTCCCCTCCTCCTCCCCTCCCCTCCCCTCCCTCCCCTCCCCCTCCTCCTCCCCTCCCCCTCCTTCCCCTCCCCCTCCTCCTCCCCTCCCCCCCTCCCCTCCCTCCTCCCCCCTCCTCTTCCCCCTCCCCCCTTCCTCCTCCTCACCCAGGGAGAGATGGACGAGAGATACAAGTCGTGTAATATCCGCTGAGGACGCTGCTAGTAACGTCATCATCTCAGGCCTGGCCTGGCGTGGACTTGGAGCCTATACCTATAGTCTTAGTAGCCCCATTGCTTACATTGCCCCGTAGCCCGTCCTCGACAAGCTATACCTGATTTATGGGTTCATCGTGTAGCCCCCCTCCTTCCCTCCCTCCCCCTCTCAGTAGTGGCTGTATAAGAAACGTGTAAAATACTCCAGCTATATAGTAAACGTGTTCGTATGTATAGCCTCAGTTGTGCTACACGGTGAAAAACTACTAGACGATGGCAGGTCTGTGGCACCTTAGGGAGTCTAGCCAGTTACACCAAGTTACCTCCGTGAATTTCCGCCTTTATTTAGTTGTGGTCGTATTCTTTAATACGCTAGTTGTTAACATTTAGGTGAGAATAAGTAAATATTATCAAAACATCATTGAAAAACTCATAAGTGACTTTGTAATATAATTCAGTCGAGATAATAATATAAACACGAACGTGCTGGTCAAGCTCAGAGCTGTCCAGGGGTCATCTGGCCCTCCGGGTCGAGGTTGATCGGTGTTTTTTTTCTTTTTTCTTTCAATTGTTTGAATATGTGTTAAAGTCATTACTGTGTTAACAATATAATATAAAAGACAAAGAACATTTAAATATACGTATTTAGTTTCAGGGTTTAATTAGTTATTTATTACTTACATTTATTACTATGATATTTGTTTTCGTCTCATGTGTACAGTTTAAGTCTTTACTGTTGTTTTAAGTAACTTAAGATTTAGTTGTTTTTCTCCCAAACTTATGTTGACATTTACATTGTTTAGAATATATCATATAACGCGTCATGATCATCCTGTGTTTATAAAGATAAGAGTTAAGTAATATTCCTTAAGGTTAAGTTACTTAAACTATTCACGTGGACCTAATATGATGACCTACATGGTCACCTATGGCCAGTGTGTGTGTCCGCTAAGTAGGGGTAAAGGAATACTTTTATTGTTATAATAATGTAAATTAATTTACACATAATAATATTATCACTGTTTCATATAAGACGTCATTTACAATCATAAGATATTCAAATATACCTAAAGCAGGTTACGTTACGTTACGTTACGTTATGTTTTGTATGAAGCTTTTCATTTGTATGTATTACTGTAAGGAAAAAATGACAATAAGTGTTAAATTTAATACAAATGTAAACTAAAGTGTAAAAAAATCAGAAGGAAAAATGACAATATAAATTGGATTGTCGGCCATAAACTTGGTAACACCTTTTGTATTAACCGATACGTGATGCCTTAATGAGCCTTAAGACACTGGTGCCGTTCTCACTGTAAGGCTGCTATAATTCTCTGACGCTGTTGTACACAACCGACTTAGTTGTTACCACGGGTGTAGAGATGAACCAATGGCCTCCAGGCTGCTGGCACGAGGAACAACATTGATGGCCATTAAAAATTTAGATTGTTTAGGCCGAAATACTTTTAGTTACGAAACACTGCTACCATGTATTGGCAAGGGCAGCCCGGAACCGTCAGGAACTCCGCCGATTGGATCCCATAGGCCACCCTTCTTCGCCAATCTCCTTAGAGGCTGAAGCAACTGGACCCCCGAGTAAGGTTGAGACTTTTCCTCTATTTCTCTTTAAGACAGAGAGGCAACACTGGCTAGTGACGCTAAGAGTATCTACTGTCATATCTTGATATATTATTACTTATTTTATAGTGGCGTCCACAACACACCGAGACTTTGGTGTTTGTTTCTGTGAGTTAAGGAGATACAGTGGAGATACAAACTAATGTTATAGTTATATAGTCCTAAGTAACTTATATAAAGTATATAGGCATATAGAGCCCAGTAATTCATGTAATGTTATAAGGCTTGTAGTCCCTAGTAACTTATTGCCGGATGCTTCACATTATGGTATAAGTAATATTAACATTAATTACCACTGGTTAGAGGTGTGGTGTAGATGTTTCATAGTTTAATATTCATAAACAGGCAGCTAATGAGGTGATAATCTTCACGGCCAGGAGGAGTGGTACTGACAGCCCGACGGTGTGTTCAGTGTATCAGAGGACTGTATCTGTTAACATATAGCATGAGACTTGGCCTGCTGCTGTACTGTGGCCCTGGCAAGATCATGTAGTGCGGGACATCACCAGATACTCCTGCGTTGGCCTCAGACATATTCCCAAATTGATGCTGTGTCCTTTTACTGGTGGGTAGTGGACATGTTACTGCTCCAGTAGACATAAATTATAATTTATTTATTTCACGTTAGTGGGAGTAGTAAAAGTACCTTATATTCAGAGTAAAAGGAGGTATGACCTGAACGACTGGTGATAAGTATTCAAGGGTCTTATGCTGTGTTGGTGTGTGAGTTGCTACTGAGTGAGCCGCTGTCCACAAGGACCTCTACCCACACTACGCTCGACCTGTGGATGGGCCAGTAATTATGGTTACTCACTATACTATCACCATCGACCTGTACCAGCCACTTGTAATACCCAAAGCTCACTAGTAACGTCCATTATATCGTATATTAAATGTTCATCTCTTTATTTGTACGTCATCCCATGCTAGATTATACGAACCTGGCATGCTATCACCGTGATACGAAGAGTAGGCAGGATACAGTCGCCATAGGCATGATAGGTAAGGTAGAATGTAAACCAGCTTATTCATGCTACCCGTCGTCACCTCCTCCAACATTCATCCGGCGCATATAGAGCGACGACATCCACTCCTACGTGTCATCCATCAGTCCAAGTAAAATAATGATTTCCACATCCATAGTGGATTATATAGCACACACACATAATAATGGAAGCCCCTCGAAATCGAGGATGGCCGGCCCAAGGGCCTCCTAGGCGTGAATTTGTTAAAGTGTAGAAGCTGTCGCCAACACAACTAACTCACGCTAAGTTAACGAGCTGCATGACCCAGTGTCAAGGAATAGTCCGAGAAGACTGGACAGCTCGCCAACTGCACTGGCTAACCATTACCCCGGAACACGATCCACAAATCGATTAACATCCAGGGTACCAATTACTGCTGGGTAGACAGAGGCAAATGGCGTAAAGAAACTTGCCCATAGTTTCACCCTGCCCGAGGATCGAACTCGGGCATGATGCTGACCATTTCACCACAGGTCACACACACACACACACACACAAGACCCACGTCAATAACTCACCATTTATTACGTGGAGGATCCCTCATGAGGCTCCTACAGTGTGTTGCCACTTTATCATCCACCAACTTACACACTATCATACTGCTCCTGGAAGACACTGAACACACCGTCGGGCTTTCAGCACAACTCCTCCTGCCCGTGAAGATCATCACTTCATTAGGCTACTGTATATAAATATGAAACATCTACGTCACACTTCTTATTGACTTTCTGCCTCATTTTTACACAATTGCAGGTCACAATTGTTTCTTTTACCTTGACAACACAACATACATATAATGTTTCTCTCTATTATTATTATTATTATTATTATTATTATTATTATTATTATATTTTCGCCCCCCAGGCCCTGATGTGGGTCATTGACCTGTGACCTGACTAATCCCGTAAAAAAAAATGTGAAGAATGTCAATAAGTTACTGGGGACTGTATACCGATAACATTACATGAGTTACTGGTGCCTATAATTATAACTATAACATTAGTTTATATCTCCCACCCAGCGAGGATAATAGAAATAATGAAATATGAGTACTTGTGATCGTAATTCAAAACTTGTGCACCAGCTGACTAACGTCTCAGGTTGACTCACTGTATTTCCTTAACTCACAGAAACAAACACCAAAGTCTCGGTGTGTTGTGGACGCCACTATAAAATAAGTCATAATATATCAAGATATGACAGAAGATACTCTTAGCGTCACTAGCCAGTGTTGCCTCTCTGTCTTAAAGAGAAATAGAGGAAAAGTCTCAACTTTACTCGGGGGTCCAGCGGGACCTTCGCTAGCATCACTCCTTGGGGGCGTGAGGACGGCTGTTCTGGCCCTCTCGGCGGAGTCCTGAAGACCCTCAGTTGCCTCAGCACCTAAGGAGATTGGCGAAGAAGGGTGGCCTATGGGATCCAATCGGCGGAGTTCCTGACGGTTCCGGGCTGCCCTTGCCAATACATGCTAGCAGTGTTTCGTAAGTAAAAGTATTTCGGTCTAAACAATCTAAATTTTTAATGGCCATCAATGTTGTTCCTCGTGCCAACAGCCGGGCCCACGATCACTTGTTACCATCTATACCACTTACAGATTGATCATAATTGAAAGAAAATTAACTACTGCTACGCTTCAGGATTCACTTCCCTTAAGGATGACGTTGCATTAAGACACATAAAAATAACTACTTTGTATTATAATAATAAGCCACCTTTTATTGTCTGTTGTCACTCTTAGTTGTTAATGGCACCTGACACCTTAATAGTACAGCAGTCTGATATGATGAATTACCTGTAAGGGTCATAAATATGCCCGGCTCTACAGTGTATAGCATCATGACTTGTTTTATTAGTACATGGGATATTTCTCAATGTATGTGGATAAAATTAGGAACTTGTATTATATGAACTAATGAACAAATTCTCATCTTTCAGTTTTTGTAATATAAACAATGAGATTCCTTAGACTAGGTACAAGTAAAAAATAAAATATTTTCCTCTCCTTTGGTACGATTGTATATATCAATTGAATATTAAAACGCGTTATGTTATGACTCATAACATATCGTTGCTCATAAGTTATGAGCAACGATAGCCTACTGTTTCACGGACAATAATTTGACATAAGATACAATAATTTAAAATAAGGGATTTTCAACAGTCTATTGATTACTGAACCGTGTATATCGAGTTATCTCAAGAACCTAGAGTATGGCGCCTCCCTCACTACTCTCTGAAACAGCTTCAGTAAGTAAGGCTGCAGTTCAGGTGCGAACTTTCAAGGGTTCTGTGTAGTATTGTACATTAAGGTGTGGTTTGCACACTGTCCTGTCAGGAGCCTTGAGTATCATACACGTACTGTACACACATTAATTTTGTTTTGCTAACTATCAGTATGTAATTTCAACCTAACCTAATTATCAATGAGTTACTTAACCTAACCTAATATAACCTAAACTACTTATGCCAACCCAACATAACCTAAGAAATCGACCCAACAAAACTATCATGAAATAATTCAACCTAACCTAACCTAACCTAAGCTCATATTTGTCTCCGGCTGAAGTATACCTGACCACCTTTATGTCGTCCCATTAGGAAGCTGATGAGTCTGTGTTATATTTGTTCCTCATTACAAAACGAAATAAATCTTTAAATAATGTTACAGCGGACGACACACACCTATTGCTGTGTTTGGTGACGCGTTGGTTAATGGTGACTTGTTGGTTAATGTTGACTCGTAGGTTAATGGTGACGTGTAGGTTAATGGTGACGTGTAGCATAAGAGTAAAGTGCTGGTTAATGGTGATGTGTTGGTTAATGGTGACGTGTTGGTTTATGTTGACCTGTTAGTTAATGGTGACGTGTTAGTTAATGGTAACGCCTTGGTTATTCGTGACGAGTTGATGGTTAATGGTGACGTGCTGGCTAATGATGACGTGTTGGTTAATGATCTCCCCACTTCATTTTGCTAAGGGTCAAGACTCGTGTTCCTGCCTCACTTCCAACCTAGACCGCCTCACTCACCCCTCTGGCAGGTAACACACTCTGGTCCCACAACCCTCTGGCAGGTAACACACTCTGGTCCCGCACCCCCCCTGGTAGGTAACACACTCTGGTCCCACAACCCTCTGGCAGGTAGCACACTCTGGTCCCACAACCCTCTGGCAGGTAACACACTCTGGTCCCACAACCCTCTGGCAGGTA
>NW_024754850.1:0-3490 GCF_018991925.1 Homarus americanus
GTCCATTATTATAACTATTTATCCACTAATTAATTTGGGTTATAATGTAAAGATTACATTTATTCAACAATGATTGAAAAATTATCGATATAAATGGTTTCTTCCATTCGATAAGAATTCATTCTAAACTCACAAACAGTTCCAACATGTGAAGACAACTTTCATTATTTGTATTTGGATATTGACCTTTCAATAATGCTTTAATATTACCCATGGAAGAAATTTTTCATTTTTTATGTGGAGGATATCATAATACTTTAGCAATTTCATAAATGGGTTATTAAACCGTTATTTGTTGCTGAAGACAGTTTCATATTTTGTATTACAAAGGTTATGTTTCAATTTTTGTTTGAATATTTAACTAGGCTAGTGACTACAGTGCATCAGCTGAAAAATGCCCTCTCCAGAGTTACAGCTGATTGGCTGTTGCAAACTTGTCCGATTTTGTCCTGAGTAATGATGTATTTCTAAATGAGTTTATTCATAATCGTTGGGATGACTTTCTGATGAGAAATATATTTAGTTAAATTATATAAAGATACATACATTCATTATTTCAAACATAAGCAAGTAGGAAGTTTATCAGAAATATTATACATGAATTAACTGTTACTTGTAAACTCTGGTAGCAAATTCATGCTTTTGGAAGATGCATTTAATATATACTTATTTTTACCTACAATATGACATACTGAGACAAATTACATATCAGTAATACTACATTATGCATAAACAACATTTTAAAAGATCAGAATCACATTGAATTATTACACTACCGTCAGCAGAGGCAGGAAAAATATGAAGTAGTTCGCAGTCATATTTTCACCCGCCTCTGGCGGCATCATGTTTCATTGTTGATCTAAAGAATTACTGAAGAATTGCTTAATTCTTATTGTAGGTCAAAATAAAAAATAGCATCCTCTGAAACATGAATTTGCTACCTGGTATCAGTTAATCTATAAAACATCTGATAAACTTCCAAGATGCCTGATTGAAATAAGAAGGTATGTATCATATAATTTAATTAAATATCTTTCTCTCAGAAAACGTCATGAATAAACTCATCAGAAATACAGTCATCGCTGGTTAGCGTCGACGAACAACGTCCTATTGCATATCGTCCGTGCCTCCCCAAAGTGGCGCCTGCTGGACCACCCTCACACACCCTCTGGAGGAACACGATGATCCTCCTGGTCAGATATTATGTGTTAAAGGAATATGCTTCCCTTACTTAGGCTTTTAAGCATTTGCCTACCCCAGTTGCAATTGGGGTTCTAATTTTACAAATTCTGTGGCATTACTGAAAATAGTAAAGTTTCTGGTGCACTCTAAGTTTAAGAGAAAGCAGATTCAGGCGTCCTAGTCTTAGAGAAAGGACTCTATGAGGGACCAAATAAAAAACATAGCTACATGTTTTGTGGACTACAGCATTAGAGTACCCTTTTCATCACTTTGTAATAAACCTAGCCATGCCCTATGTGTGTTTATGATATTTACCATAACGTTATATATATATATTTAGTGATGGGTCTAAATGGTAAGTAAGAGAAATAGAATTTGGGGGTTGGGTCTTGGGTGCCTGAACCAATTAGGAATAAATCCCAAAGGTTCTGTACTTTAGTTATCGTGAGGATTCCCAATTAAACATGGCGATAACCAAGGGATGACTGTACTGTACTGTAAATACTTGTGACACTGGCCAGTTTAGCTTCTGGTGTTATGGGTACAGGGGTACCAAGTGACAGCACTAGGATCCGCTTCTCTCTCAAGGAATAAACAATTAAAATTTAAATTGAAAAAAAAAACATTCAAATAATGGAACCCTAGCGAACGAAATGGACCTCGGCCCGGGCACAAGTCACATTATGCATCTCGTATTCTTGTGGGTGTGCCAGGCGTCAAATCATCTAGTGAATTTAGTCAATATTGTACAGTAACAATGGACTAAGTGCAAACCTGCTTATTGTACATGTACTAAATGATTCATTACTAAAAATTTTCTGTATTGCAAATATGGCTTGTTTATACAGGTATTCAAAATAAATTACTATCTTACAGAATCCCTCCAATGTAAGTTATATTCACAGGTGGATTTGGGTGGCAGAATTATGAGAAGAGTTTAGTCACTCTTAGTATTGATAAATAAACACTTGACAGGCCTTCAGCCAACTGTCAAATCTTATACTTAAATAAATAAACAAACAAATACCAGACATTCTGTCCCCCCTCCCGTCTTCCACCACCCTCGTGTTCCAAGATAAAATTGGTGATTTCTTTTGTTTATTTTTATATAATATCTCAGACTAAAGGATTAGGACCATATAATTTGCTGGGAATCCTTGCAAGACAAGTTAAATTTGAATATAAAAGCGTCATATATTTTACTCAGATATAAAAATGTAGTACATTAATGTACAATACTGTGAAGTACATTTTTATAAAAAAATTTTCAACTTTATATTTTGGGTAGATTTATAAAGTTTCTTCATTTATTTTTCATCCATTTGTACACCATACTAAAAGCGTAAAATAGATAAATGACCTTAGTGCAAAGCTGGAGTGCACATGCACTAATTTATTCTTGTACTAAAATTGTTATATCTAATGCAAATTTAACATGTTTATATTCAAATAAATCAGTATCTTACAAGAATCCCAGCTATATTAATTATATTCTCTGAGTCATATCACTGGCATTTAAAATGAGAAGCTTAGTAGGACTGTTAAATAAACACTGAGACCTTCCCTCAAACTTATCACCTCAACCCCCCCCACCCCTACTGGGTGGCGTGGCTAACTCCATCAGTCCCCCACCCACCCAGCCAGGCTTTTAAGGCTTACAGTTTTTATCTTATATAGTATCTCAGACTAAGTTAGGAATTATAATTTGCATTGCTGGAATCCTTGCAAGACTGCAATAATTTGAACTCTCCGCGTCATATATTTTGCTCAGAGATAAAATTATTTGTACATTAAGGTGTACAGTACTGCAGTATTACATTTTATAAAGAAAGTTTTTCAACAGTATTTTGGGTAGATTTACATAGATTTTTTTTCATTTATTTTTCATCCATTTACATTACATACCATACTTAAAAAGCGTAATACAAATAAATAGCGTTAATTACCAAAGCTGGAGTGCACATGTACTATGAATTTGATTCACAGTACTAAAATTGGGCTGTCTAATTTTAAATTATAGCATGTTTATATTCAAATTAATCAGAATGTTACAAAAAGTCCAGCTATGTTAATTATATTCACCCAGGTCATTTTACTGGCTTTTTATATGAGAGAAGCTTAGTCACCTAAGAACTGATAAATATACGCGTTAGACCTGGGCCTGTGCCAACTGTCAAGCATTCTACCTCCCCTCCCCCACGCCCCATCGCTCCCAGCCTCTCTCTCCCCCATCTGCTTGGCGTTGCTGGAGATCGCCCTTAAAACAGTGAATAATTTTTAATATAAACTTAAGTGTATTTTGCACAAG
>NW_024754851.1:0-7448 GCF_018991925.1 Homarus americanus
GAATGAAATTGACCTTTTGGACTGGCCATCTAAATCTCCAGGTCCATATTCAATAAGTTTCGTTCAGTTAAACAATACAACTTTTCCTTTACCCAATAGAATAATAATGTTGTATTTTTATTGAAACATTTAATATCACAAATGTAATATTGTATAGGGCCATTGCTTGTGTTAAGCGATTACTATGACTGTTTGTGAGTGCTACCCAGACCTGAACCCTATAGAAACCATTTGGACCCAGATAGTGAACGCGTGGGAACCTAAAGACAAGCTAAACACTGGTCCCGACTCCTCCTACACACCCAGGACGAGTGTGAGCAGTTTGTGAGGAACCAACCACCTATATAACCTTGTGTCTCAGTCCCAAGAAGGCTCCAGGGGGCTATATAAAAGGGAGGCCAGTGGACAGGCTATTGATATTCTGTATGACCTGTGTTGGTAAATATTAAAAGTAAATGTGATTTCCACCCTCGTATTTTTCAATATTTATCCTCATATCTACGTAATTATAAATATCTAATGACTGGTGATTAAAACCTGAACAACAACTTAAAAAAAATGATAAATATAGAAATGGATGGTACATTATAATAATGTATTAGCCCGTCAGACAGACCGTAATACTTATATTAATGTGGGCTACAAACATTATGTTTATATAATTACATCACCCACAGTAACTAGCCAATGCCGATGAGCCGCGGTTAAGATACTAAACGCCTGGGCAATATTTCTATAATGTGGGTTAGTTTTTATAAGACACAATTGAAGTGATTGTGATTGTGGTGATAGTGTAGTGATTTTGGTGATGATGAAGATTGTAGTGATGGTGAAATGACTGTGGTGATGGTGGTGAAGAGATTGAGGCGAAGTGATTTTGGTGATGGTTAAGTGATTGTGGTGAAGTGATTGTGGCAAAATGATTATGGTGAAGTGATTGTGGTGAGGTACTTAAGTATTTAAGCGGGTGAAAGGAATCAATAAAGGAGATATAGATAAAGTTCTAATGATATCCGAGCAAGATAGGACTCGTAGCAACGGATTTAAATTGGATAAGTTTAGGTTTAGGAGGGAGATAGGAAGGAACTGGTTCACAAACAGGGTGGTGGACGAGTGGAACAAGCTTAGCAACTTTGTAGTAAGTGCTGGAACGCTGGAAATTTTTAAAAGAACGCTAGATCGATTCATGGATGATAGAGTGGCAGTAACTCTCGACAGGAGCTGTCATGCATAGGTCAACCGGCCTATTGCAAACTCCTTATGTTCTTATGTTCTTATGGTGGTGAAGTGATTGTGGTGAACTGATTCTGGTGATATTGGTGAGTGTTTCTGGTGATGGTGGTGAAGTGATTGTGGTGAACTGATTCTGGTGATATTGGTGAGTGTTTCTGGTGAAGTGATTCTGGTGATGGTGAAGTGATTGTGGTGGAGGTGTTTTAGCAGTTGTGGTGAAGTTATAGTGGTAGAGTGATTGTGGTTAAGTGATTGTGGTGGTGAAATGATTGTGTGGGTGGTGAAATAATGGTGGCGGTGGTGAAATGATTGTGGCGGTGGTGATGAGAAAGTTGTAACAGCACCTTTTGCATTAAATAAATAGTCACCCAAATAAATAACACCAAATTATTCACTAAGTTATTAAACAATGACTTGGTAGTTGTTCACGTTATACGCGGCTCAAACTCTCTCAGAAGTCGAGCGAGGTCACCTGACTAATCAAACAACTTGACGCCCGCTTCTCCGCTCACATGCTCGGAGGAGAGGGGCCAGAATCTTACCACTAGTTAAGGGGTGAACATGTAACTTAAGTGTTCATTATATAAGTGTACTCAAAACACTTCCCTGGAGATAATTCACAATACATTCTCCCCAAACTAAGTAATATGTATATAATTACTTCAACAATAAAGAAAAAAACCAAAAGAAGTGTTTACCTCAGCCCTGCCACTTAAGAGTTCCAGAACTTATTTAAAACAATTAATGTGATACACAAAAGGTATTACAAAGTGATAAGAACATAAGGAGTCTGCAATAGGCCGGTTGGCCTGTGCATGGCAGCTCCTGTCGAGAGTTACTACCATTCTCTATCATCCATGAATCTATCTAGCCTCCTTTTCAAACTTTCCAGCATTCCAACACTTACTACAAAGTTGCTAAGCTTGTTCCACTCGTCAACCACCCTATTTGTGAACCAGTTCCTTCCTATCTCCCTCCTAAACCTAAACTTATCCAACTTAAATCCGTTGCTACAAGTCCTATCTTGCTCGGATACTATAAGAACTTTATCTATATCTCCTTTATTGATTCCTTTCACCCACTTAAATACTTCTATCTTATCTCCCCGCACTCTTCGTCTTTCTAGGGAATGCAAGTTTAGTTTATTTAACCTATCTTGATATGGAAGGTTTCTAAGTCCCGGAATCATTTTCGTCATTCTTTGCTGCACCGACTTCAGTGAATTGATATCCATTCTATAATAAGGGCACCAGAACTGAACCGCATAATGGAGGTGCGGCCTGACTAGCGCAAGATATACTTACAATAAGACCTCTGCACTCTTATTACTTACACTTCTAGATAATTATAAAACCTAATACTCTGTTTGTAATGGCCCATGTTTCATAAACATAAGAATTATATAAATGGGTTAATTACATTTGATTTATATACTGATTCATCCCCTGTAACTTTCCACTAGCTATGAGGTGACATGTTCAGTGCACGTGATAAGGTGTGCCCAGAGAAGCTGCGTCATACTATGCTGAGTAAAGGCATAAAGTAGCCAGCTCCTGGCCACCTAAAGCAGGCAGTAGCTTGATATCCTTGACTAGAGGAAGACTTTATTTGAGAGCCGCAGTGGATGGCTCCGTCTTCCCTCGAGGGAGGACGACGCGTCTATTCTGTTCTCCCTCGATGGGTCACTACTCAGAGTCTCACTCACAAACTTACATCGAACGGACGTTGATTCACGTCTATTTACATAGACGCCGTCCTTTCTTATCACATAAAAAGTGGAACTTACGGTTGATCTACACTCAGGAATTATACAAATAATACTTTTTAATAAAAGAAGAAACTTTAATTGGGTTTCGTTACTAAAGCCTAATAATAATATACATGAACCAACCTGGTTAACTTTGACTTAACCAGGTGGTTCATGTTTGCCTTATTTCGAACATTAACGCACTGTTTTCTAGGCCGTAGGTCTGTGCTTACAAGTACCCCTAAGTCTCTTTCACAAGTCGACTTCTCTAGGTTGATGTTGTTAAGGCTGTATATATTGACAGTATTTGTTCTTCCAATATTAAGTACGCTGCACTTGCTGGTGTTGAATTTCATTTGCCATTTTACTGACCACTCCTGCAGTTTATTTAAATCTTTCTGTAGGGCATTTGCATCCTTCCCTGAATTAATCTGCCGCCCTATTTTGGTGTCATCCGCAAACTTACTTATGTCACTGCTGATCCCAGTATCTAGATCGTTTATGTAGAATATGAACAAGAGTGGGCACAGTACTGACCCATGGGGAACCCCACTAGTTACACAGCCCCACTCAGATTTAACACCATCTACGCTGACCCTCTGTGTTCTATCGGTAAGCCATGATTTTATCCAATTTAAAACTTTCCCCTCGATACCATGAGCCTTAACTTTTCTCAGAAGCCTCTGATGCGGTACTCTGTCAAACGCTTTGCTAAAGTCTAAGTAAATAACATCGTAATTTTCGTCATTATCTACTACCTCGAAGACTTTCCTAAAAAAAAGTCAGCTGATTTTTAGACAAGATTTTCCCTTTGTAAACCCTTGTTGAGAATCGTAGATTAATTTGTTTTTCTCTAAATGCGATCGGATGTTATTTGCTATAATTGATTCAAGAAATTTCCCCACTACTGACGTCAAACTAATCGGCCGGTAATTTGACGCTGATGCTCTGTCACCCTTTTTGAATATGGGTACTACATTTGCCTGTTTCCACAAGTCTGGCACAACTCCCGTGTCTAATGATTTTGTAAATAAATTTACGAGGGGTCCGCTAATCTGTTCCTTACACTCTTTCAAAACTCGAGGGAAAATTTCATCCGGCCCTGGGGATTTTGTCTTCTTTAATTTATTTATCTTCTTAACCACATCCTCTTTTCTGATAGTGATATTCTTTAATTTCTCTTCTTCATTTTCCTAAATATCAGTGAATATCTTGCGAAGGTCACAAATATTTTTATCCCAACAGTAAATACGGTGATAATTCAAAGTAAACTATTTATTTGACCATTATACTTCACTTGACTATGTAATAATTTAAAGCACAAAAGTATATTATTCTACTTGTCGAAAATATCACCTTTACACTGGTGATTGGAGGTTGGCAAGTGAGTTACCTACCACCACCACAGACACTTCCACTTCCCCCCCACCACCACCACAGACACTTCCACTTCCCCCCCACCACCACCACAGACACTTCCCCGCTACCACCACTATAAACACTTCCTCACCACCATCACCACTGTAAACCCTTCCCCACCGCCACCACCACAGACACTTCCCCACCACCATCATTCCTCCACAGTGACCAACTGATGTACTCAAGATGGATTTGATTGTTCCTGGCTACAATATTTGACTGTCAGGTGAACACGGTAACAACGCCTCTTACACTGGGATTTAAAACGCTCATAGAAATCGTGTTTGGTTTAAACAAGATAAAATTATGAAATCAAGAAGATATGGCAGCAGCCCATCTTATATCACCTGAAGATTAACTACCCTATCACACCCCCCACCACCACCACAAGTGGCACTTCTGTGTATAACAAGTAAAATCTGATTGGGTGCCTAATCTTCACGTGATGGCTAATGTCGAGCTGAGTTTGGCTGCGCTGAGTGGTTAGTTGCTTATATTGTTACATACGTTTTAGCCTAAAAGTGCTGTTTACATTTTGTTCCCGACAATCATAGACCACTTAGAACACTTATGAATACACCAATGAAGACTGAAGGCATAATGTACACAGTTGAGACATCTCTATTACGCCGACTGGGAACAACCACTTGTAAGGTTTGATCATGGACACGATTAGGTGTTAATCTAATGTTCATAATCCTCTAAAACCGTGTTAAAGGACTCCGTATAAATGCTAAACCGGATAATGGTCTAGGGGAGAAGGTCGGGTTAATCAGCGTGGGTGGTCGCCTTGTTCTGGTACCTAACCTTAAACTCCTACAACCAAATCACGTTGAAATGGATTTCTACCCCAGTGAAGCTGTCAAGATCATTCAGTATAATTAAGTCCCAGCCATCAACATTTCTATACAATTAATGGGCTATTGAATTGACGTAGATTGGAGAGAGAAATAAGTTGTAAGGGAAATATACACAGCGACATACCTTATATTTTTCAAGACCAACACACACATGATGGCGTCTGTATTTTATAATCCTTGACAACTGGATGTATTAATTTATGAGCATTTTGTAAACGTTAACTTCCGTCACTCATCCACTAATCGCCTCGACCGTCTCACTACTGGCCGGCTCCCTCCCTCCACGTCTGGCTGTCCCTGGTCTAAAGTTCATCCACATCTCCACCACACACTGAACCATCTCCAGTACGAACATACGCTCTTGTGGTGTTGAAGCACATGATATAAAGCGTCACTTGCGAACCTTAGTAATAACACTTAATCGGATGGCTGGCGTGGCCATATTTGTTTTGCTTAATTTGACACCATAAGAAAGTACTGATACCTTCCAAAGTGACAACTGAGAGCTCGACTCCCAGACACTGAACCACCTGATCGAAACTTCTATCTGACCGACGCTCTTGTAATGATAAGGACCGGATATCACAAGTAAATGCTCACTAACAGAAAAACTGAGTTGCTTCTGCAGGAAATAATGGGAAACGTTTTTTATTCAGCTGATCAACAAAAATCACAGATGGTTCAGAGAAATGTGGCTCCCAGCTCGACTCCTGATTCAGCGCTTCGTTTGTGGTGCCCAGCCACTCAGAACTCTCGATACAGATTCAGCGTTTCCTTTGTGGTGACCAGCCACTCAGAACTCATGATACAAACGACAGGTTGACATATTCCCATAGGTAGAGGTTCTGCATGATGAATACATTCTGAATAAATTACACGTAATGTCATGTAGATAATCAGAATTTATTGCATATGTCAAACAAAGATTTTTATTTGGTATATTACGATATATTTATTTTATGAGAAAATCTACAAAATGGCGTAAACGAACCGAAATAACCACTAATTTGTACCAACTGACACACACACACACACACACATATTCTTGAGTGTTTCCCGGCCATTGAATATCTCCAAACTTCCCAACTCTTCGTCTGTTTCTGATTGTTGGACTTTTTTTAGGCATTTTTTTTATCACGGGAGATCCAGTCAAAAACCTCCTTTGTTCTCTCACAATAATATCTGATACTGTAGCCTGGGATCTTACCCCTCGTGATTCTCTTCCTGCCTCTCCGTGCTGTGTTTTGTCTCCGTCTCTCCAGCCAGCTTCTTTGGGTAGCTAGGGGTTTCAGGTATCCTTTTTACGTTACTTCACAAAGTCTCACGTCCAAAGGTTATTACAGGTAACAGTGATCACATGGTACTAGAGGAGGATGAAAGATAACGTTTAATGGCACAGTTATTTATTTATACAAGCAAGAATGAGTAAAGGCTGTAGTGGTGCAGCAACAGGTCTGAGCAATATGGCGTCGTGACTAGTGGTATGGACCAGCCCGAGTGGTGAGGGTGAAGGGGAAAGCTGAGGGTGCCTCTCAAGAGCCACTTGATGCTTGAGGAGTCGAGAGTTTGGGCCCCGTATTCAGGAGCCTCGCAGGTGGCCGCCACCACCATACTTTTTTCTTTTTTTTTTTTTTGCTCCTCCAGTCCTCCAGCCGACACTCCGGCTACCCACGTAACCAAACACTTGTCAGCTTATTTATTTTCTATAATCGTTGATATTTTTTTCAACATCTTGAAACTCATGGACACACCTTAAGGAATTTTAGGGTAATATATGTTACAGCTACCAGGTTTAGAGAAGGAATAAATCAGCGAGGGTACAGGTGGGACCTGGTAACACTGAGGGCTCCTTCCCCTCCCGCTAAGTAGCTCACAAGAGCCGGGTCCTTTTTCTCCTTCTGTATGTCTGGGCCGCCGCCATTTGCATCACTTAAACTCACTTTGCCCTCCTGACTTTCATAGCAGTTAACACAAATTACGTCTACATACAATTATGACATCATAGTACATGTATGATTACTTACCCCATAATTCAATTAATTAATGCAACATCGTCAACACGACTCCTTCAATTTTCATTGCTCTAGGTACAATATGTGCCCTGAGTGACGTCACCAAAGGGTTTTACCATATACAGTAGATGATTCAAGATTTTGAAAAGTTAATTTAAAAAAAAATTGAAAAGAAAC
>NW_024754852.1:0-19231 GCF_018991925.1 Homarus americanus
ACAGTTCCCTGATGGAAAATAACAAAGCCCCCTGGATGAGTATAACAAAGTTCCCTCATCGAGTATAACAACGTTCCCTGATCGAGTATAACAAAGTCTCCTGGTCCAATATAACAAAGTCCCCTGATCGAGGATAACAAAGTCCCCTAATCGAGAATAAAAATGTCCCCTGGTCCAGTGTAACAAAGTCCCTTCATCGAGTATAAAAAAGTCCCCTGGCCCAGTATAACAAAGTCCGTAGATCGAGCATACCAAAGTCCCCTGATCGATTATAACAAAGTCCCCAGGACGAGTATAGCAAAGGGCCCTGATCGTGTAAGACAAAATCCCCTGATTGATTATAAGAAAGTCCGCTGATCGAGTATGACAAAGCCCCCTGGATGAGTATAACAAAGTTCCCTGATCGAGTATAACAAAGTCCTCTGGTCGAGTATGACAAAGTCCCCTGGTCGAGTATAACAAAGTTTTCTTATCTAGTATAACAAAGGCCCCTGGTCGAGTATAACAAAGTCCTCTGATCAAGTATAACAAAGTTCCCTAATCGATTATAACAAAGTCCCCTGGTCGAGTATAACAAAGGGCGCTGATCGAGTAAGATTAAGTCCCCTCATCGAGTATAACAAAGTCCCCTGATCCTAGTATAACAAAGCCCCCCTGGACGAGTATAACAAACGTTCCTAATCGAGTATAACAAAGTCTCCTGATCGCGTATAACAAAGTCCCCTGATCGAGTATAACAAAGTCCCCTGGATGAGTATAACAAAGTCCCCTGATCGAGTATAACATATCCCCTGATTGAGAATAACAAAGTCCCCTGGTCGAGTATAGCAAAGTCCCTGATCGAGTATAAGAAAGCCTCCTGATCGAGAAAAACAAAGTCCCCTGATCGAGTATAACAAAGCCCCCTGCTCGAGTATAACAAAGTCCCCTGATCGAGTCCAAAAAAGGCCTCTAATCGAGTATAAGAAAGTCCCCTGATCGAGTATAACAAAGTCCCCTTATCGAGTATAACAAATTCCCCTTATTGAATATAACAAAGTCCCGTTATCGAGTATAACAAAGTCCCCTAATCGAGTATAACAAAGGCCCCTGGTCGAGTATAATAAAGTCCCTGATCGAGTATAACAAAGTCCCTAGGTCGAGCATACCAAAGCCCCCTAATCGATTATAACAAAGTCCCCCGGTCGAGTATAGCAAAGGGCCCTGATCGAGTAAGACGAAGTCCCCTGATCGAGTATAATAAAGTCCCCTAATCGTGTATAAAAATGTCCCCTGGTCCAGTGAAACAAAGTCCCCTCATCGAGTATAAAAAAGTCCCCTGGCTCGGTATAACAAAGTCCCTAGATCGAGCATACCAAAGTCCCCTGATCGATTATAACAAAATCCCCCGGTCGAGTATAGCAAAGGGCCCTGATCGTGTAAGACAAAATCCCCTGATGGAGTATAAGAAAGTTCCCTGATCGAGTATAACAAATTCCCCTGGTCGAGTATGACAAAGCCCCCTGGATGAGTATAACAGTTCCCTGATCGAGTATAACAAAGTCCCCTGATCGAGTATAACAAAGTCCCCTGGTCCAGTATAACAAATTCCCTGATCGAGTATAACATATCCACTGATCGAGTATAACAACGTCTCCTGGCCTAGTTTAACAAAGTCCCCAGATCGAGGATAACAAAGTCCCCTAATCGATTATAACAAAGTCCCCTGGTTGAGTATGACAAAGGGCCCTGATCGAGTAAGACTAAGTCCCCTCATCGAGTATAACAAAGTCCCCTGATCCTAGTATAAAAAAGCCCCTTGGACGAGTATAACAAAGTCCCCTGAACCGAGTATAACAAAGTCCCCTGATCGAGAATAACATATCCACTGATCGAGTATCACAAAGTCCCTGGTGGAGTATAACAAAGTTCCCTGGTCGAGTATAACAAAGTTTACTAATCGAGCATAACAAAGGCCCTTGGTGGAGTAAAACAAAGTCCTCTGATCAAGTATAACAAAGTCCCCTGATCTAGTATAACAAAGTCCCCTAATCAAGTATAACAAAGTCCCCTGATCAAGTATAACAAAGACCCCTGATCGAGTATAACATATCCCCTGATCGAGTATAACAAAATCCTCTGGTCGAGTATGACAAAGTCCCTGATCGAGTATAACAAAGTCCCCTGATCGAGTATTACATATCCCCTGATCGAATATAACAAAGTCCCTGTTGGAGTATAACAAAGTCCCCTGATCGAGTATCACAAAGTCTCCTGGTCGAGTATAACAAAGTTTTCTAATCGAGTATAAAAAAGCCCATCGTCGAGTATAACAAAGTCCTCTGATCGAGTATAACAAAGTCCCCTGATCGAGTATAACTTATCACCTGATCGAGTATAACAAAGTCCTCTGGTCGAGTATAACAAAGTCCCCATGATCGAGTATTACAATGTCACCTGGTCGAGTATAACAATGTCCCCTGATCGAGTATAACAAAGGCCCCACATCGAGTATAGCAAAGCCCATTGGTCAAATATAGTAAAGTACACTCATCGAGTATAACAAAGTTCCCCGATCGAGTATAACAAAGGCCTCTGGTCGAGTAAGACAAAGTCCCCTGATCAAGTATAAAAAAGTCCCCTGGTCGAATATTTCAAAGTCCCCTAATCGAATATAACAAAGTCCCCTGGTCGAGCATAATAAAGCACCCTCATCGAGTATAACAAAGCCCCCTAATCGAGTATAACAAAGTCTCCTGATAGCGTATAACAAAGTCCCCTGATCGAGTATAACAAACTCCCCTGGTTGAGTATAACAAAGTCCCCTAATCGAGTATAACATATCCCCTGATTGAGTATAACAAAGTCCTCTGATCGAGTATAAAAAAGTCCCCTGATCGAGTATAACAAAGTCCCCTGGTTGAGTATAACAAAGTCCCCCCATCGAGTATAACAAAGGCCCCTCATCGAGGATAACAAAGTCCATTGGTCAAGTATAAAAGAGATCCCTGGTCGAGTATAACAAAGTTCCCTGATCGAGTATAACAAAGGCCTCTGGTCGAGTATAACAAAGTCCCCTGTTCGAGTCTAACAAAAACCCTTATCGAATATAACAAATTCCCCTTTTCGAGTATAACAAAGTCCCCATATCGAGCATAACAAAGTCCCCTAATCGAGTATAACAAAGGTCCCTGGTCGAGAATAACAAAGTCCCCTAATCGAGTATAAAAATGTCCCCTGGTCCTGTGTAACAAAGTCCCCTGATCGAGTATAACAAAGTCCTCTAATCAAGTATAACAAAGTCCCCTGATCGAGTATAACAAAGGCCGCTCATCGAGTATAGTAAAGTCCATTGGTCAAATATAGGAAAGTCCACAGATCTAGTATTTCAAAGTCCACTGAATCAAGTATAAAAAAGTCCCCTGGTCGAGGATAACAAAGTCCCCTGATCGAGTATAACAAAGTCCCTAGATCAAGCATACCAAAGTCCCCTGATCGATTATAACAAAGTCCCCGGTCCAGTATAGCAAAGGGCCCTGAGCGAGTAAGACAATGTCCCCTAATTGAGTATAACAGAGCCCCCTGCTCGAGTATAACAAAGTCCCCTGATCGAGTATAACAAAGCCGCCTAATCGAGTATAACAAAGTCCCCTGGTCAAGTATAACAAAGTCCCCTGTTCGAGTCTAACAAAGTCCCCTTATCGAGTAAAACAAATTCCCTTTATCGAGTATAACAAAGTCTCCTTATCGAGTATAACAAAGTCCCTGATCGAGTATAACAAAGTCCTCACAAGTATAACAAAGTCCCCTGTTCAGCTCCAACAAAGTCCCTCTTATCGAAAGTAAAAACAAATTCTTATCGAGTATAACAAAGTCCCTAGATCGAGCATACCAAAGTCCCCTAATCGATTATAACAAAGTCCCCCGGTCGAGCATACCAAAGCCCCCTGGATGAGTATAACAAAGTTCCTTGATCGAGTATAACAACGTTCCCTGATCGAGTATAACAAAGTCTCCTGGTCCAGGATAACAAAGTCCCCTGATCGAGGATAACAAAGTCCCCTAATCGAGAATAAAAATGTCCCCTGGTCCAGTGTAACAAAGTCCCTTCATCGAGTATAAAAAAGTCCCCTGGCCCAGTATAACAAAGTCCCTAGATCAAGCATACCAAAGTCCCCTGATCGATTATAACAAAGTCCCCCGGTCGAGTATAGCAAAGGGCCCTGATCGTGTAAGACAAAATCACCCTGATCGAGTATAAGAAAGTCAACTGATCGAGTATGACAAAGCCCCCTGGATGAGTATAACAAAGTTCCCTGATCGAGTATAACAAAGTCCCCTGATCGAGTATAACAAATTCCCCTGGTCGAGTATGACAAAGCCCCCTGGATGAGTATAACAGTTCCCTGATCGAGTATAACAAAGTCTCCTGATCGAGTATAACAAAGTCCCCTGGTCCAGTATAACAAAGTCTCCTGATCGAGTATAACATATCCACTGATCGAGTATAACAACGTCTCCTGGCCTAGTTTAACAATGTCCCCATATCGAGGATAACAAAGTCCCCTAATCGATTATAACAAAGTCCCTGGTGGAGTATAACAAAGTCCCCTGATCGAGTATCTCAAAGTCTCCTGGTCGAGTATAACAAAGTTTTCTAATCGAGTATAAAAAAGCCCATCGTCGAGTATAACAAAGTCCTCTGATCGAGTATAACAAATTCCCCTGATCGAGTATAACATATCACCTGATCGAGTATAACAAAGTCCTCTGGTCGAGTATAACAAAGTCCCCTGATCGAGTATAACAATGTCACCTGGTCGAGTATGACAATGTCCCCTGATCGAGTATAACAAAGGCCCCACATCGAGTATAGCAAAGTCCATTGGTCAAATATAGTAAAGTCCACTCATCGAGTATAACAAAGTTCCCCGATCGAGTATAACAAAGGCCTCTGGTCGAGTAAGACAAAGTCCCCTGATCAAGTATAAAAAAGTCCCCTGGTCGAATATTTCAAAGTCCCCTAATCGAGAATAACAAAGTCCCCTGGTCGAGCATAATAAAGCACCCTCATCGAGTATAACAAAGGCCCCTAATCGAGTATAACAAAGTCTCCTGATCGCGTATAACAAAGTCCCCTGATCGAGTATAACAAAGGCCCCTGGTCGAGTATAACAAAGTCCCCTGTTCGAGTCTAACAAAAACCCTTATCGAATATAACAAATTCCCCTTTTCGAGTATAACAAAGTCCCCAGATCGAGTATAACAAAGTCTCCTAATCGAGTATAACAAAGGTCCCTGGTCGAGTATAACAAAGTTCCCTGATCGAGTGTAACAAAAGTCCCCTGATCGAGAATAACAAAGTCCCCTAATCGAGTATAAAAATGTCCCCTGGTCCATTGTAACAAAGTCCCCTGGTCGAGTATCAACAATAACAAAGTCCCCTAATCAAGTATAACAAAGTCCCCTGATCGAGTATAACAAAGGCCGCTCATCGAGTATAGCAAAGTCCATTGGTCAAATATAGGAAAGTCCACAGATCTAGTATGACAAAGTCCCCTGAATCAAGTATAAAAAAGTCCACTGGTCGAGTATAACAAAGTCCCCTGATCGAGTATAACAAAGTCACCTGGTCGAGTATAGCAAAGTCCCCTGATCGAGTATAACAAAGCCCCCTGATCGAGTATAACATATCCTCTGATCGAGTATAACAAAGTCCTCTGGTCGAGTATGACAAAGTCCCCTGATCAAGGATAAAAAAGTCCCCTGGTCGAGTATAACAAAGTCCCCTGATCGAGTATAACAAAGTCCCCTGATCGCGTATAACAAAGTCCCTAGATCAAGCATACCAAAGTCCCCTGATCGATTATAACAAAGTCCCCGGTCCAGTATAGCAAAGGGCCCTGAGCGAGTAAGACAAAGTCCCCTAATCGAGTATAACAGAGCCCCCTGCTCGAGTATAACAAAGTCCCCTGGTCGAGTATAGCAAAGTCCTCTAATCGAGTATAACAAAGCCTACTGATCGAGTATAACAAAGTCCCCTGATCGAGTATAACAAAGCTCCCTGCACGAGTATAACAAAGTCCCCTGATCGAGTCTAAAAAAGGCCTCTAATCGAGTATAAGAAAGTCCCCTGATCGAGTATAACAAAGCCGTTTAATCGAGTATAACAAAGTCCCCTGGTCAAGTATAACAAAGTCCCCTGTTCGAGTCTAACAAAGTCCCCTTATCGAGTCTAACAAAGTCCCCTTATCGAGTATAACAAAGTCCCTGATCGAGTATAACAAAGTCCCTAGATGGAGCATACCAAAGTCCCCTGATCGAGTATAACAAAGTCCCCTGATGGAAAATAACAAAGCCCCTTGGATGAGTATAACAAAGTTCCCTCATCGAGTATAGCAACGTTCCCTGATCGAGTATAACAAAGTCTCCTGGTCCAGTATAACAAAGTCCCCTGATCGATGATAACAAAGTCCCCTAATCGAGAATAAAAATGTCCCCTGGTCCAGTGTAACAAAGTCCCTTCATCGAGTATAAAAAAGTCCCCTGGCCCAGTATAACAAAGTCCCTAGATCGAGCATACCAAAGTCCCCTGATCGATTATAACAAAGTCCCCAGGTCGAGTATAGCAAAGGGCCCTGATCGTGTAAGACAAAATCCCCTGATTGAGTATAAGAAAGTCCGCTAATCGAGTATGACAAAGCCCCCTGGATGAGTATAACAAAGTCCCCTGGTCAAGTATAACAAAGTTTTCTTATCTAGTATAACAAAGGCCCCTGGTCGAGTATAACAAAGTCCTCTGACCAAGTATAACAAAGTTCCCTAATCGATTATAACAAACTCCCCTGGTCGAGTATAACAAAGGGCGCTGATCGAGTAAGACTAAGTCCCCTCATCGAGTATAACAAAGTCCCCTGATCCTAGTACAACAAAGCCCCCGTGGACGAGTATAACAAACGTTCCTAATCGAGTATAACAAAGTCTCCTGATCGCGTATAACAAAGTCCCCTGATCGAGTATAACAAATTCCCCTGGATGAGTATAACAAAGTCCCCTGATCGAGTATACCATATCCCCTGATTGAGTATAACAAAGTCCCCTGGTCGAGTATAGCAAAGTCCCTGATCGAGTATAAGAAAGTCCCCTGATCGAGTATAACAGAGTCCCCTTATCGAGTATAACAAATTCCCCTTATCGAGTATAACAAAGTCCCGTTATCGAGTATAACAAAGTCCCCTAATCGAGTATAACAAAGGCCCCTGGTCGAGTATAACAAAGGCCCCTGTTCGAGTATAACAAAAACCCTTATCGAATATAACAAATTCCCCTTTTCGAGTATAACAAAGTCCCCAGATCGAGTATAACAAAGTCTCCTAATCGAGTATAACAAAAGTCCCTGGTCGAGTATAACAAAGTTCCCTGATCGAGTGTAACAAAAGTCCCCTGATCGAGAATAACAAAGTCCCCTAATCGAGTATAAAAATGTCCCCTGGTCCATTGTAACAAAGTCCCCTGATCTGAGTATAACAAAGTCCCCCAAATCAAGTATAACAAAGTCCCTGATCGTATAACAGAGGCCCTATAACAAAGGTATAACAAAAGTCCCCCTGGTCGAGTATAGCAAAAGTCCCCTAATCAGTATAACAAAGCCTCTGATCGAGTATAACAAAGTCCCCTGATCGAGTATAACAAAGCTCCCTACACGAGTATAACAAAGTCCCCTGATCGAGTCTAAAAAAGGCCTCTAATCGAGTATAAGAAAGTCGCCTGATCGAGTATAACAAAGCCGTTTAATCGAGTATAACAAAGTCCCCTGGTCAAGTATAACAAAGTCCCCTGTTCGAGTCTAACAAAGTCCCCTTATCGAGTCTAACAAAGTCCCCTTATCGAGTATAACAAAGTCCCTGATCGAGTAAAACAAAATCCCTAGACGGAGCATACCAAAGTCCCCTGATCGAGTATAACAAAGTCCCCTGATGGAAAATCACAAAGCCCCTTGGATGAGTATAACAAAGTTCCCTCATCGAGTATAGCAACGTTCCCTGATCGAGTATAACAAAGTCTCCTGGTCCAGTATAACAAAGTCCCCTGATCGATGATAACAAAGTCCCCTAATCGAGAATAAAAATGTTCCCTGGTCCAGTGTAACAAAGTCCCTTCATTGAGTATAAAAAAGTCTCCTGGCCCAGTATAACTAAGTCCCTAGATCGAGCATACCAAAGTCCCCTAATCGATTATAACAAAGTCCCCAGGTCGAGTATAGCAAAGGGCCCTGATCGTGTAAGACAAAATCCCCTGATTTAGTATAAGAAAGTCCGCTAATCGAGTATGACAAAGCCCCCTGGATGAGTATAACAAAGTTCCCTGATCGAGTATAACAAAGTCCTCTGGTCGAGTATGACAAAGTCCCCTGGTCGAGTATAACAAAGTTTTCTTATCTAGTATAACAAAGGCCCCTGGTCGAGTATAACAAAGTCCTCTAACCAAGTATAACAAAGTTCCCTAATCGATTATAACAAAGTCCCCTGGTCGAGTATAACAAAGGGCGCTGATCGAGTAAGACTAAGTCCCCTCATCGAGTATAATAAAGTCCCCTGATCCTAGTATAACAAAGCCCCCGTGGACGAGTATAACAAACGTTCCTAATCGAGTATAACAAAGTCTCCTGATCGCGTATAACAAAGTCCCCTGATCGAGTATAACAAAGTCCCCTGGATGAGTATAGCAAAGTCCCTGATCGAGTATAAGAAAGCCTCCTAATCGAGTATAACAAAGTCCGCTGATCGAGTATAACAAAGCCCCCTGCTCGAGTATAACAAAGTCCCCTGATTTTGGCCTCTAATCGAGTATAAGAAAGTCCCTGATCGAGTATAACAAAGTCCCCTTATCGAGTATAACAAATTCCCCTTATCGAGTATAACAAAGTCCCGTTATCGAGTATAACAAAGTCCCCTAATCGAGTTTAACAAAGGCCCCTGGTCGAGTATAACAAAGTCCCTGATCGAGTATAACAAAGTCCCTAGGTCGAGCATACCAAAGCTCCCTAATCGATTATAACAAAGTCCCCCGGTCTAGTATAGCAAAGGGCCCTGATCGAGTAAGACAAAGTCCCCTGATCGAGTATAACAAAGTCCCCTAATCGTGTATAAAAATGTCCCCTGGTCCAGTGAAACAAAGTCCCCTCATCGAGTATAAAAAAGTCCGCTGGCCCGGTATAACAAAGTCCCTAGATCGAGCATACCAAAGTCCCCTGATCGATTATAACAAAATCCCCCGGTCGAGTATAGCAAAGGGCCCTGATCGTGTAAGACAAAATCCCCTGATCGAGTGTAAGAAAGTCACCTGATCGAGTATGACAAAGCCCCCTGGATGAGTATAACAAAGTTCCCTAATCGAGTATAACAAAGTCCCCTGATCGAGTATAACAAAGTCCCCTGGTCGAGTATGACAAAGCCCCCTGGATGAGTATAACAGAGTTCCCTGATCGAGTATAACAAAGTCCCCTGATCGAGTATAACAAAGTCCCCTGGTCCAGTATAACAAAGTCCCCTGATCGAGTATAACATATCCCCTGATCGAGTAAAACAACGTCTCCTGGCCTAGTATAACAAAATCCCCAGATCGAGGATAACAAAGTCCCCTAATCGATTATAACAAAGTCCCCTAGTCGAGTATGACAAAGGGCCCTGATCGAGTAAGACTAAGTCCCCTCATCGAGTATAACAAAGTCCCCTGATCCTAGTATAAAAAAGCCACTTGGACGAGTATAACAAAGTCCCCTGAACCGAGTATAACAAAGTCCCCTGATCGATTATAACAAAATCCCCCGGTCGAGTATAGCAAAGGGCCCTGATCGTGTAAGACAAAATCACCCTGATCGAGTATAAGAAAGTCAACTGATCGAGTATGACAAAGACCCCTGGATGAGTATAACAAAGTTCCCTGATCGAGTATAACAAAGTCCCCTGATCGAGTATAACAAATTCCCCTGGTCGAGTATGACACAGCCCCCTGGATGAGTATAACAGTTCCCTGATCGAGTATAACAAAGTCTCCTGATCGAGTATAACAAAGTCCCCTGGTTCAGTATAACAAAGTCCCCTGATCGAGTATAACATATCCACTGATCGAGTATAACAACGTCTCCTGGCCTAGTTTAACAAAGTCCCCAGATCGAGGATAACAAAGTCCCCTAATCGATTATAACAAAGTCCCCTAGTCGAGTATGACAAAGGGCCCTGATCGAGTAAAACTAAGTCCCCTCATCGAGTATTACAAAGTCCCCTGATCCTAGTATAAAAAAGCCACTTGGACGAGTATAACAAAGTCCCCTGAACCGAGTATAACAAAGTCCCCTGATCGAGTATAACATATCCACTGATCGTGTATCACAAAGTCCCTGGTGGAGTATAACAAAGTTCCCTGGTCGAGTATAACAAAGTTTTCTAATCGAGCATAACAAAGGCCCTTGGTCGAGTAAAACAAAGTCCTCTGATCAAGTGTAACAAAGTACCCTGATCTAGTATAACATATCCCCTGATCGAATATAACAAAGTCCCTGGTGGAGTATAACAAAGTCCCCTGATCGAGTATCACAAAGTCTCCTGGTCGAGTATAACAAAGTTTTCTAATCGAGTATAAAAAACCCCATCGTCGAATATAACAAAGTCCTCTGATCGAGTATAACAAATTCCCCTGATCGAGTATAACATATCACCTGATCGAGTATAACAAAGTCCTCTGGTCGAGCATAACAAAGTCCCCTGATCGAGTATAACAATGTCACCTGGTCGAGTATAACAATCTCCCCTGATCGAGTATAACAAAGGCCCCACATCGAGTATAGCAAAGCCCATTGGTCAAATATAGTAAAGTCCACTCATCGAGTATAACAAAGTTCCCCGATCGAGTATAACAAAGGCCTCTGGTCGAGTAAGACAAAGTTCCCTGATCAAGTATAAAAAAGTCCCCCGTTCGAATATTTCAAAGTCCCCTAATCGAGTATAACAAAGTCCCCTGGTCGAGCATAATAAAGCACCCTCATCGAGTATAACAAAGGCCCCTAATCGAGTATAACAAAGTCTCTTGATCGCGTATAACAAAGTCCCCTGATCGAGTATAACAAACTCCCCTGGTTGAGTATAACAAAGTCCCCTGATCGAGTATAACATATCCCCTGATTGAGTATAACAAAGTTCACTGGTCGAGTATAAAAAAGTCCCCTGATTGAGTATAACAAAGTCCCCTGGTTGAGTATAACAAAGTCCCCTCATCGAGTATAACAAAGGCCCCTCATCGAGGAAAACAACGTCCATTGGTCAAGTAAAAAAGAGATCCCTGGTCGAGTATAACAAAGTCCCCTGATCGAGTATAACAAAGGCCCCTGGTCGAGTATAACAAAGTCCCCTGTTCGAGTCTAACAAAAACCCTTATCGAATATAACAAATTCCCCTTTTCGAGTTTAACAAAGTCCCCATATCGAGTATAACAAAGTCCTCTAATCGAGTATAACAAAGGTCCCTGGTCGAGTATAACAAAGTTCCCTGATCGAGTGTAACAAAAGTCCCCTGATCGAGAATAACAAAGTCCCCTAATCGAGTATAAAAATGTCCCCTGGTCAATTGTAACAAAGTCCCCTGATCGAGTATAACAAAGTCCCCTAATCAAGTATAACAAAGTTCCCTGATCGAGTATAACAAAGGCAGCTCTTCGAGTATAGCAAAGTCCATTGGTCAAATATAGGAAAGTCCACAGATCTAGTATGACAAAGTCCCCTGAATCAAGTATAAAAAGTCCCCTGGTCGAGTATAACAAAGTCCCCTGATCGAGTATAACAAAGTCCCCTGGTCGAGTATAGCAAATTCCCCTGATCGAGTATAAGAAAGCCCCCTGATCGAGTATAACATATCCTCTGATCGAGTATAACAAAGTCCTCTGGTCGAGTATGACAAAGTCCCCTGATCAAGTATAAAAAAGTCCCCTGGTCGAGTATAACAAAGTCCCCTGATCGAGTATAACAAAGTCCCCTGGTCGAGTATAGCAAAGTCCCCTCATCGAGTATAACAAAGCCCCCTGATCGAGTATAACATATCCTCTGATCGAGTATAACAAAGTCCTCTGGTCGAGTATGAAAAGGCCCCTGGTCGAGTATAACAAAGTCCCTTGATCGAGTGTAACAAAAGTCCCCTGATCAAGTATAACAAAACTCCCATGGTCGAGTAAAACAAAGTCCCCTAACCAAGTATAAAAATGTCCCCTCGTCCAGTGTAACAAAGTCCCCTGATCGAGTATAAAAAAGTCCCCTGGTCGATTATAGCAAGTCCCCTGGTCGAGTATAACAAAGCCCCCTCATCGAGTAAAACAAAGGCCACTAATCGAGTATAACAAAGTCCCCGCCGACTGAGTATAACAAAGTTCCCTCATCCCAGGTATAACAAAATTTCCCTTATCCAGGTATAACAAAGTCCCCCTTATCGAGTATAACAAAAGATTACAATCGAGTATAACAAAAGGCCCTGGTCATTATAACAAAGTTCCCTGATCGAGTGTAACAAAAGTCCCCTAGTCGAGTATAACAAAGCCCCATAGACAGGTATATGGAATTCCCTCGCCAAAAGGTATAACAAAGTCCCTAGTCGAGTATAACAAAGTCCCTGGTCAGTATAACAAAAGTCCCCTGATCCAGAAATAACGCATATCCTGATGAGGTATAACAACGTCTCTAAGCCCGGTTTAACAAAGTCACAGATCGAGCATAACAAAGTCCTAATCGATTATAACAAGTCTGGTCAGTGTCCGGTGAGACAAATTCACTGATCCGGGCTAACAAAGTCCCTGTCCTGGTATAACAAAGCCCCCTGGACGAGTATAACAAAGTCCCCTGAACCGAGTATAACAAAGTCCCCTGATCGAGTATAACATATCCCCTGATCGAGTATAAAAAAGTCCCTGGGGGAGTATAACAAAGTCCTCTGGTCGAGTATAACAAAGTTTTCTAATCGAGTATAACAAAGGCTCCTGGTTGAGTATAACAAAGTCCTATGATCAAGTATAACAAAGTCCCCTAATCGAGTAAAACAAAGTCCCCTGATCGAGTATAACATATCCCCTGATTGAGTATAACAAAGTCCTCTGGTCGAGTATATCAAAGACCCCTGAACGAGTATAACAAAGTCCCTTGGTCGTGTATAACAAAGCCCAGTGATCGAGTACAACAAAGGCCCCTCATCGAGTATAGGAAAGTCCATTGGTCAAATATAGGAAAGTCCACTGATCGAGTATGACAAATTCCCCTGATCAAGTATAAAAAAGTCCCCTCGTCGAGTATAACAAAGCCCCCTCATCGAGTATAACAAATTCCCCTGGTCGAGTATAGCAAAGTCCCCTGGTCAAGTATAACAAAGCCCCCCTCATCGAGTATAACAAAGGCCTCTAATCGAGTATAACAGAGTCCCTGATTGAGTATAACAAAGTCCCCTGATCGAGTATAACAAAGTCCTCTGGTTGAATACAACAAAGTCCCCTGATCGAGTATTACATATACCCTGATCGAATATATAAAAGTCCGTTTGCCCAGTATAATAAAGTCCCTAGATCGAGCATACCGAAGTCCACTGATCGATTATAACAAATTCACCGGTCGAGTATAGCAAAGGGCCCTGATCGAGTAACACAAAGTCATCTGAACGAGTATAACAAAGTTTCCTGATCGATTATAACAAAGTCCCCTTATTGAGTATAACAAAGTCCCCTAATCGAGTATAACAAAGTTCCCTGATCGAGTGTAACAGAAGTCCCCTGATCGAGTATAACAAAGCCCCATAAACGAGTATAACAAAGTTCCCTCATCGAGTATAACAAAGTCCCCTAATCGAGTATAACAAAGTCCCCTGGTCCAGTATAACAAAGTCCCCTGATCAAGTATGACATATCCCCTGATAGAGTATAACAACGTCTCCTAGCCCAGTTTAACTAAGTCCCCAGATCGAGCATAACAAAGTCCCCTAATCGATTATAACAAAGTCCCCTGGTCGAGTATACCAAAGGGCCCTGATCGAGCAAGACAAAGTCCCCTGATCGAGCATAACAAAGTCCCATGATCCTAGTATAACAAAGCCCCCTGGACGAGTAAAACAAAGTCCCCTGAATCGAGTATAACAAAGTCCCCAGATCGAGTAAAACATATCCCCTGATCGAGTATAAAAAAGTCCCTGGTGGAGTATAACAAAGTCCCCTGGTCGAGTATAACAAAGTTTTCTAATCGAGTATAACAAAGGCCCCTGGTTGAGTATAACAAAGTCCTATGATCAAGTATAACAAAGTTTCCTAATCGATTAAAACAAAGTCCCCTGATCGAGTATAACATATCCCCTGATCGAATATAACAAAGTCCTCTGGTCGAGTGTAACAAAGACCCCTGAACGAGTATAACAAAGTCCCCTGGTCGTGTATAACAAAGCCCAGTGATCGAGTACAACAAAGGCCCCTCATCGAGTATAGCAAAGTCCATTGGTCAAATATAGGAAAGTGAACTGATCGAGTATGACAAAGTCCCCTGATCAAGTATAAAAAAGTCCCCTCGTCGAGTATAAGAAAGCCCCCTCATCGAGTATAACAAATTATCCCTGGTCGAGTATAGCAAAGTCCCCTGGTCGAGTATAACAAAGCCCCCCTCATCGAGTATAACAAAGGCCCCAAATCGAGTATAACAGAGTCCCCTGATTGAGTATAACAAAGTCCCCTGATCGAGTATAACAAAGTCCTCTGGTTGAGTACAACAAAGTCGCCTGAGCGAGTATAACATATCCCCTGATCGAATATAAAAAAGTCCGTTTGCCCAGTATAATAAAGTCCCTAGATGGAGCATACCAAAGTCCACTGATCGATTATAACAAAGTCCCCCAGTCGAGTATAGCAAAGGGCCCTGATGGAGTAAGACAAAGTCATCTGAACGAGTATAACAAAGTTTCCTGATCGAGAATAACATATCCCCTGATCGAGTATAACAACGTCTCCTGGCCCAGTTTAACAAAGTGCCCAGATCGAGCATGACAAAGTCCCCTAATCGATTATAACAAAGTCCCCTGGTCGAGTATAACAAAGGGCCCTGATCGAGTAAGACAAAGTCCCCTCATCGAGTATAACAAAGTCCTTTGATCCTAGTATAACAATGCCCCTTGGACGAGTATAACAAAGTCCCCTCTACCGAGTATAACAAAGTCCCTTGATCGAGTATAACATATCCCCTGATCAAGTATAACAAAGGCCCTGGTGGAGTATAACAAAGTCCCCTGGTCGAGTATAACAAAGTTTTCTAATCGAGCATAACAAAGGCCCCTGGTCGAGTATAACAAAGTCCTCTGATCAAGTATAACAAAGACCCCTAATCGAGTATAACAAAGTCCCCTAATCAAGTATAACAATGTCCCCTGATCGAGTATAACAAAGTCCCCTCATCGAGTATAACATATCCCTGATCGAGTATAACAAAGTCCCCTGATCGAGTATAACAAAATCCCCTGGTCGAGTATAACAAAGGGCCCTGATCGAGTAAGACAAAGTCCCCTCATCGAGTATAACAAAGTCCTTTAATCCTAGTATAACAATGCCCCCTGGACGAGTATAACAAAGTCCCCTCTACCGAGTATAACAAAGTCCCTTGATCGAGTATAACATATCCCCTGATCAAGTATAACAAAGGCCCTGGTGGAGTATAACAAAGTCCTCTGATCAAGTATTTCAAAGACCCCTAATCGAGTATAACAAAGTCCCCTAATCAAGTATAACAATGTCCCCTGATCGAGTATAACAAAGTCCCCTCATCGAGTATAACATATCCCCTGATCGAGTATAACAAAGTCCCCTGATCGAGTATAACAAAGTCCCCTGGTCGGGTATAACAAAACCCCCTCATCAAATATAACAAAGGCCCCTAATCGAGTATAACAAAGTCCCCTGAATGAGTATAACAAAGTCCTCTGGTTGACTATAACAAAGTCCCCTGATCGAGTATAACATATCCCCTGATCGAGTATAACAAAGTCCTCTGGTCGAGTATAAAAAAGTCCCCTGATCGCGTATAACAAAGTCTCCTGGTCGTGTATAACAAAGTCCCCTGCTCGAGTATAACAAAGGCCACCTCATTGAGTAGAACAAAGTCCATTGGTCAAGTATAAAAAAGTCCCCTGGTTCGAGTATAACAAAGTCCCCTAATCGAATATAACAAAGTCCTCTGGTCGAGTATAAAAAAGTCCCCTGATCGAGTATAAAAAAGTCCCCTGCTCGAGTATAACAAAGTCCCATCATCGAGTTTAACAAAGTCCCCTAATCGAATATAACAAAGTCCTCTGGTCAAGTATAAAAAAGTCCCCTGGTCGAGTATAACAAAGTCCCCGGTTCGTGTATAACAAAGTCCCCTGGTCGAGTATAGCAAAGTCCCCTAATCAAGTATAACAAAGCCTCCTGATCGAGTATAACAAAGTCCCCTGATCGAACATAACAAAGCCCCCTGCTCGAGTATAAAAAAGTCCCTGTTCGAGTATAACAAAGTCCCCCGGTCGAGTATAGCAAAGGGCCCTGATCGAGTAAGACAAAGTCACTTGATCGAGTATAACAAAGGCCCCTCATCGAGTCCAAAAAAGGCCCCTAATCAAGTGTAACAAAGTCCCCTGATCTAGTATAACAAAGGCCTCTGATCGAGTATAACAAAGGCCCCTCATCGAGTATAAGAAAGTCCACTTGATCGAGTATAACAAAGCCGCCTAATCGAGTATAACAAAGTCCCCTGGTCGAGTATAACAAAGTCTCCTGTTCGAGTATAACAAAGTCCCCTGCTCGAGTATAACAAAGTCCCCTAATCGAGTTCAAAAAAGGCCTCTAATCGAGTATAACAAAGTCCCCTGATCTAGTATAACAAAGGCCCCTTATCGAGTATAACAAAAGTTCCTGATTGAGTATAGCAGATCCCCTGATCGAGTATAAACAAAGGAAAAGCCTCCTGATCGAGTATAACAAGATCCCCTGATCGGGTATAACCAGCCCCCTGCTCCGAGTATAACAAAGTCTAATCAAGTTCAAAAAAAAGGCCTCCTATCGGTATAACAAGTCCCTGATCTAGTATAACAAAAGGCCCTTATCGAGTATAACAAAAGTCCCCTGGTCGAGTATAACAAAGTTTTCTAATTGAGTATAAAAAAGCCCATCGTCGAGTATAACAAAGTCCTCTGATCGAGTATAACAAATTCCCCTGATCTAGTATAACATATCACCTGATCGAGTATAACAAAGTACTCTGGTCGAGTATAACAAAGTCCCATGATCGAGTATAACAATGTCACCTGGTCGAGTATAACAATGTCCCCTGATCGAGTATAACAAAGGCCCCACATCGAGTATAGCAAAGCTCATTGATCAAATATAGTAAAGTCCACTCATCGGGTATAACAAAGTTCCTCGATCGAGTATAACAAAGGCCTCTGGTCGAGTAAGACAAAGTCCCCTAATCAAGTATAAAAAAGTCCCGTGGTCGAATATTTCAAAGTCCCCTAATCGAGTATAACAAAGCCCCCTGGTCGAGCATAATAAAGCACCCTCATCGAGTATAACAAAGGCCCCTAATCGAGTATAACAAAGTCTCCTGATCGCGTATAACAAAGTCCCCTGATCGAGTATAACAAACTCCCCTGGTTGAGTATAAGAAAGTCCCCTGATCGAGTATAACATATCCCCTGATTGAGTATAACAAAGTTCTCTGGTCGAGTATAAAAAAGTCCCCTGATGGAGAATAACAAAGTCCCCTGGTTGAGTATAACAAAGTCCCCTCATCGAGTATAACAAAGGCCCCTCATCGAGGATAACAAAGTCCATTGGTCAAGTATAAAAGAGATCCCTGGTCGAGTGTAACAAAGTCCCCTGATCGAGTATAACAAAGGCTCCTGGTCGAGTATAACAAAGTCCCCTGTTCGAGTCTAACAAAAACCCTTATCGAATATAACAAATTCCCCTTTTCGAGTATAACAAAGTCCTCATATCGAGTATAACAAAGTCCCCTAATCGAGTATAACAAAGGTCCCTGGTCGAGTATAACAAAGTTCCCTGATCGAGTGTAACAAAAGTCCCCTGATCGAGAATAACAAAGTCCCCTAATCGAGTATAAAAATGTCCCCTGGTCCATTTTAACAAAGTTCCCTGATCAAGTATAAAAAAGTCCCCTAATCAAGTATAACAAAGTCCCCTGATCGAGTATAACAAAGGCCGCTCATCGAGTATAGCAAAGTCCATTGGTCAAATATAGGAAAGTCCACAGATCTAGTATGACATAGTCCCCTGAATCAAGTATAAAAAGTCCCCTGGTCGAGTATAACAAAGTCCCCTGATCGAGTATAACAAAGTCCCCTGGTCGAGTATAGCAAAAGGCCCTGCCGGTATAAAAAGTCCCTGGTCAAAGTATAACAAAAGTCCCCGGTCATGAGTATAGCAAAGGGCCCTGATCGGTAAAGACAAAGTCCCCTGATCGAGTATAACAAAGACCCCTCATCGAGTCCAAAAAAGGCCCTAATCGAGTATAACAAAGTCCCCTGATCTAGTAAAACAAAGGCCTCTGATCGAGTATAACAAAGGCCCCTCATCGAATATAACAAAGTCCCCTTGATCGAGTATAACAAAGCCGCCAAATCGAGTATAACAAAGTCCCCTGGTCGAGTATAAAAGTCTCCTGTTCCGGGTATAACAAAAGTCCCTGGTCGAGTATAGCAAAGTCCCTGATCGAATATAACAAAACCTCCTCATCGAGTATAACAGAGTCCCTAATCGACTAACAAAGCCCCTCCTCGGTATAACAAAGTTCCCTGGTCGGAAGTATAACAAAGCCCCCTCCTCGAGTATAACAAAGTTCCCTGGTCGAGTATAGCAAAGTCCCCTGATCGAGTATAACAAAGCCTCCTGATCGAGTATAACAAAGTCCCCTAATCGAGTTCAAAAAAGGCCTCTAATCGAGTATAACAAAGTCCCCTGATCTAGTTTAACAAAGGCCCCTTATCGAGTATAACAAAGTCCCCTGGTCGAGTATAACAAAGTTTTCTAATTGAGTATAAAAAAGCCCATCGTCGAGTATAACAAAGTCCTCTGATCGAGTATAACAAATTCCCCTGATCTAGTATAACATATCACCTGATCGAGTATAACAAAGTCCTCTGGTCGAGTATAACAAAGTCCCATGATCGAGTATAACAATGTCACCTGGTCGAGTATAACA
>NW_024754853.1:0-18426 GCF_018991925.1 Homarus americanus
GGTGAAACACTGGAGGTGCTGACTTCTAGTGCCAGCGTGAAAAATGGGAGGTCCTGGCCTCTAGTACCAGGGTGAAACACTGGAGGTCCTGACCTCTAGTGCCAGGGTGAACCACTGGAGGTCCTAACCTATA
Source organism: Homarus americanus (assembly GCF_018991925.1). Taxonomy (NCBI): domain Eukaryota; kingdom Metazoa; phylum Arthropoda; class Malacostraca; order Decapoda; family Nephropidae; genus Homarus; species Homarus americanus. The sequence goes on from NW_024754853.1 coordinate 134, forward strand.
GTGCCAGGGTGAATTACTGGAGGTCCAAACCTCTAGTGCCACAGTGAAACACGGGTGGTCCTGACCTATAATGCCAGGGTGAAACACTGGAGCTCCTGACCTATAGTGCAGGGGTGAAACACTGGAGGTCCTGACCTATGGTGCCAGTGTGAAACACTGGAGCTCCCGACCTGTAGTGCCAGGGTGAAACAACGGAGGTCCTGACCTATAGTGCCAGGTTGAAACACTGGAGGTCCTGACCTATAGTGCCGGTGTGAAACATTGGAGGTCCTGACCTATAGTGTCAGGGTGAAACACTGGTGGTCATGACCTATAGTGCCAGGGTAAAACACGGGAGGTCCTGACCTATAATGCCAGGGTGAAACATGGAAGGTCCTGACCTCTAGTACCAGGGTGAAACACTGGAGGTCCTGACCTGTAGTGACAGGGTGAAACCCTGGAGATCCTGACCTATACTGCCTGGGTGAAACACTGAAGGTCCTGACCTATAGTGCCAGGGTGAAACACTGAAGGTCCTGATCTATATTGCCAGAGTGAAACACTGGAGGTTCTCACCTACAGTGACAGGGTGAATCACGGGAGGTCCTGACGTATAGTGCCAGGGGTGAAACACTCAGCTGTCCTGATTTATAGTGCCAGAGAAAGCCACCGAGGTCCTCGCCTATAGTGCCAGGGGTGAAACACTGGAGGTCTCATCTTATAGTTCCAGGGTGAAACACTGGAGGTCCTGACCCAGGGCCAGGGGTGAACACTGGAGGTCGTTACCTATAGTGCCAAAGTGAACACTGGAGTGTCGTGACCTATAATGCCAAAAAGAAAGAGCAGTGTGGGTGAAAGGCCGGAGGTCTCTGGACTTATAAAAGCAGAGTGAAACACTGGGAGGTCGTGACCTATAGTGCCAGGGCGAAACATTGGAGGTCTCTGGATTTATAGTGCCAGGGTGAAACATGGGAGGTCAGCACGAGAAAAGCGATGAAACACTAGAGTTCCTGAATTATAGTGCCAGAGTGAAACACTGGAGGTCCTGACCTATAGTGCCTGGGTGAAACACTGAAGGTCCTGACCTATAGTGCCAGGGTGAAAAACTAAAGGTACTGACCTATAGTGCCAGGGTGAAACACTGGAGGTCCTGACCTCTAGTGCCAGGGTGAAACACTGGAGGTCCTGACTTCTAGTGCCAGCGTGAAAAATGGGAGGTCCTGGCCTCTAGTACCAGGGTGAAACACTGGAGGTCCTGACCTCTAGTGCCAGTGTGAAACACTGGAGGTCCTAACCTATAGTGCCAGGGTGAATTACTGGAGGTCCTAACCTCTAGTGCCACAGTGAAACACGGGTGGTCCTGACCTCTACTACCAGGGTGAAAAACTGTAGGTCCTGACCTATAGTGCCAGGGTGAAACACTGGAGCTCCTGACCTATAGTGCCAGGTTGAACCACAGGAGGTCGCGACCTATAGTGCTAGGGTGAAACACTGGAGGTCGTGCCTATAGTTACAGAGTGAAACATTGGCGGTTCTGACCTATAGTGCCAGAGTGAAACACTAGAGGTCCTGACCTATAGTGCCGGTGTGAAACATTGGAGGTCCTGACCTATAGTGTCAGGGTGAAACACTGGTGGTCGTGACCTATAGTGCCAGGGTAAAACACGGGAGGTCCTGACCTATAATGCCAGGGTGAAACATGGAAGGTTCTGACCTCTAGTACCAGGGTGAAACACTGGAGGTCCTGACCTGTAGTGACAGGGTGAAACACGGTAGGTCGTGACCTATGGTGCCAGGATGAAACACTGGAGTTCCTGACCTATAGTGCCAGTGTGAAACACTGGAGATCCTGACCTATACTGCCTGGGTGAAACACTGAAGGTCCTGACCTATAGTGCCAAGGTGAAACACTGAAGGTCCTGACCTATAGTGCCAGAGTGAAACACTGGAGGTTCTTACCTACAGTGCCAGGGTGAATCACGGGACGTCCTGACCTATAGTGCCAGGGTGAAACACTGAAGGTCCTGACTTATAGTGCCAGAGTGAAACACTGGAGGTCGTGACCTATAGTGCCAGGGTGAAACACTGGAGGTCCTCACCTATAGTGCCAGGGTGAAACAAGGGAGGTCCTTACCTATAGTTCCAGAGTGAAACATTTGAGGTCCTGACCTATAGTGCCAGGGTGAAACACTGGAGGTCCTGACCTAGAGTTCCAGGGTGAAACACTGGAGGTCCTGACCTATAGGGTCAGGGTGAAACACTGGAGGTCGTTACCTATAGTGCCAAAGTGGAACACTGGAGGTCGTGACCTATAATGCCAGGGTGAAACACGGGAGGTCCTGACTTATCGTGCCAGAGTGAAACACTGGAGGTCGTGACCTATAGTGCCAGGGCGAAACACAGGAGGTCCTGATCTATAGTGCCAGGGTGAAACATGGGAGGTCGTTACCTATAGTGCCAGGATGAAACAATAGAGTTCCTGACTTATAGTGCCAGTGTGAAACATGGAAGGTCCTGACCTCTAGTACCAGGGTGAAACACTGGAGGTCCTGACCTGTAGTGACAGGGTGAAACACGGGAGGTCGTGACCTATGGTGCCAGGATGAAACACTGGAGTTCCTGACCTATAGTGCCAGTGTGAAACACTGGAGATCCTGACCTATACTGCCTGGGTGAAACACTGAAGGTCCTGACCTATAGTGCCAGGGTGAAACACTGAAGGTCCTGACCTATAGTGCCAGGGTGAAACATGGGAGGTCCTGACCTATAGTCTCAGGGTGAAACATGGGAGGTCCTGACCTATAGTGCGAGGGTGAAACACTGGAGGTCCTGACCTATAGTACAGGGGTGAAATACTGGAGGTTGTGACCTATAGTGCCAAGGTAATACACGGGAGGTCCTCATCTATAGTCCCAGGGTGAAACAAGGGAAGTCCTGACCTATAGTGCCAGGCTGAAACACTGGAGGTCCTGACCAATAGTGCCAGGATGAAACACTGGAGGTCCTGACCTTTTGTACCTGGGTGAAACACTGAAGGTCCTGACCTATAGTGCCAGGGTAAAAACTGAAGGTCCTGACCTATAGTGCCAGAGTGAAACACTGGAGGTCCTGACCTATGGTGCCAGGGTGAAACATGGGAGGTCCTGAACTATAGTGCCAGGGTGAAAAACTGAAGGTCCTGATCTATAGTGCCAGAGTTAAACACTGTAGGTCCTCACCTATAGTCCCAGGGTGAAACAAGGGAGGTCCTGACCTATAGTGCCAGGGTGAAACATTGGAGGTCCTGACCTATAGCGCCAGGTTGAAACACTGGAGGTCCTGACCTATGGTGCCAGTGTGAAACATTGGAGGTCGCGACCTACTGTGACAGGGTAAAAGACGGGAGGTGCTGACCTATAGTGCCAGGGTGAACCACTGGAGGTCGCGACCTATAGTGCTAGGGTGACACACTGGAGGTCGTGCCTATAGTTACAGAGTGAAACATTGGAGGTTCTGACCTATAGTGCCAGAGTGAAAGACAGGAGGTCCTGACCTATAGTGCCAGGGTGAAACACTGGAGGACCTGACCTATAGTGCCAGGGTGAAACACTGGAGCTCCTGACCTATAGTGCAGGGGTGAAACACTGGACGTCTTGACCTACGGTGCACGATGTGAAACACAGGAGGTCCAGACCTCTAGTGCCAGGGTGAAACACTGGAGGTCCTGACTTCTAGTGCCAGCGTGAAAAATGGGAGGTCCTGGCCTCTAGTACCAGGGTGAAACACTGGAGGTCCTGACCTCTAGTGCCAGAGTGAAACACTGGAGGTCCTGACCTACAGTGCCAGGGTGAAACACGGGAGGTCCTGACCTATAGTGCCAGGGTGAAACACTAAAGGTCCTGATTTGTAGTGCCAGAGTGAACCACTGGAGGTCATGACCTATAGTGCCAAGGTGAAACACTGGAGGTCCTCACCTATAGTCCCAGGGTGAAACAAGGGAGGTCCTGACCTATAGTTCCAGAGTGAAACATTGGAGGTCCTGACCTATAGTTCCAGGGTGAAACACTGGAGGTTCTGACCTATAGTGCCAGGGTGAAACTCTGGAGGTCCTGACCTATAGTGCCAGGGTGAAACATGGGAGGTCCTGAACTATAGTGCCAGGGTGAAAAACTGAAGGTCCGGATCTATAGTGCCAGAGTTAAACACTGTAGGTCCTGACCTCTAGTGCCAGAGTGAAACACTGTAGGTCCTGACCTATAGTGCCAGGGTGAAACACTGGAGGTCCTGACCTATAGTACAGGGGTGAAATACTGGAGGTTGTGACCTATAGTGCCAGGGTAAAACACGGGAGGTCCTCATCTATAGTCCCAGGGTGAAACAAGGGAGGTCCTGGTGCCAGGTCCTGGAGGTCCTACCTATAGTGCCAGGGTGAAACACTGGAGGTTGTGACCTATAGTGCCAGGGTGAAACACTGGAGGTTGTGACCTATAGTGCCAGGGTGACACACTGGAGGTCCTAAACTCTTGTGCCAGAGTGAAACACGGGAGGTTCAGACCTCTAATACCAGGGTGACACACTGTATGTCCTGACCTATAGTGCCAGGGTGAAACACTGGAGGTCCTGACCTATAGTGCCAGGGTGAAACACTGGAGGTCCTGACGTATAGTGCATGGTCGAAACACTGGAGGTCCTCACCTATGGTGCCAGGGTGAAACACTGGAGGTCCTGGCATATAGTGCCATAGTGAAACACGGCAGATCCTGACCTATAGTGCCAGAGTGAAACACGGGAGGTCGTGACGTATAGTGCCAGGATGAAACACTGGAGTTTCTGACCTATAGTGCCAGAGTGAAACACTGGATGTCCTGACCTTTTGTGCTTGGGTGAAACACTGAAGGTCCTGACCTATAGTGCCAGGGTAAAAACTGAAGGTCCTGACCTATAGTGCCAGAGTGAAACACTGGAGGTCCTGACTTATGGTGCCAGGGTGAAACATGGGAGGTCCTGAACTATAGTGCCAGGGTGAAAAACTGAAGGTCCTGATCTATAGTGCCAGAGTTAAACACTGTAGGTCCTCACCTATAGTCCCAGGGTGAAACAAGGGAGGTCCTGACCTATAGTGCCAGGGTGAAACATTGGAGGTCCTGACCTATAGCGCCAGGTTGAAACACTGGAGGTCCTGACCTATGGTGCCAGTGTGAAACATTGGAGGTCGCGACCTACTGTGACAGGGTAAAACACGGGAGGTGCTGACCTATAGTGCCAGGGTGAAACACGGGAGGTCCTGACCTATAGTGCCAGGGTGAACCACTGGAGGTTGCGACCTATAGTGCTAGGGTGAAACACTGGAGGTCGTGCCTATAGTTACAGAGTGAAACATTGGCAGTTCTGACCTATAGTGCCAGAGTGAAACACATGAGGTCCTGACCTATAGTGCCAGGGTGAAACACTGGAGGACCTGACCTATAGTGCCAGGGTGAGACACTGGAGCTCCTGACCTATAGTGCTAGGATGAAACACTAGAGGTCCTGACCTCTAGTGCCAGGGTGAAACACTGGAGGTGTTGACTTCTAGTGCCAGCGTGAAAAATGGGAGGTCCTGGCCTCTAGTACCAGGGTGAAACACTGGAGGTCCTGACCTCTAGTGCCAGGGTGAACCACTAAAGGTCCTAACCTATAGTGCCAGGGTGAATTACTGGAGGTCCAAACCTCTAGTGCCACAGTGAAACACGGGTGGTCCTGACCTAAATGCCAGGGTGAAACACTGGAGCTCCTGACCTATAGTGCAGGGGTGAAACACTGGAGGTCCTGACCTATGGTGCCAGTGTGAAACACTGGAGCTCCTGACCTGTAGTGCCAGGGTGAAACAACGGAGGTCCTGACCTATAGTGCCAGGTTGAAACACTGGAGGTCCTGACCTATAGTGCCGGTGTGAAACATTGGAGGTCCTGACCTATAGTGTCAGGGTGAAACACTGGTGGTCGTGACCTATAGTGCCAGGGTAAAACACGGGAGGTCCTGACCTATAATGCCAGGGTGAAACATGGAAGGTCCTGACCTCTAGTACCAGGGTGAAACACTGGAGGTCCTGACCTGTAGTGACAGGGTGAAACTCTGGAGATCCTGACCTATACTGCCTGGGTGAAACACTGAAGGTCCTGACCTATAGTGCCAGGGTGAAACACTGAAGGTCCTGATCTATATTGCCAGAGTGAAACACTGGAGGTTCTCACCTACAGTGACAGGGTGAATCACGGGAGGTCCTGACGTATAGTGCCAGGGTGAAACACTGAAGGTCCTGATTTATAGTGCCAGAGTGAAACACTGGAGGTCCTCGCCTATAGTGCCAGGGTGAAACAAGGGAGGTCCTTACCTATAGTTCCAGAGTGAAACATTTGAGGTCCTGACCTATAGTGCCAGGGTGAAACACTGGAGGTCCTGACCTATAGTTCCAGGGTGAAACACTGGAGGTCCTGACCTATAGGGCCAGGGTGAAACACTGGAGGTCGTTACCTATAGTGCCAAAGTGGAACACTGGAGGTCGTGACCTATAATGCCAGGGTGAAACACGGGAGGTCCTGACTTATAGTACCAGAGTGAAACACTGGAGGTCGTGACCTATAGTGCCAGGGCGAAACACTGGAGGTCCTGATCTATAGTGCCAGGGGGAAACATGGGAGGTCGTTACCTATAGTGCCAGGATGAAACACTAGAGTTCCTGAATTATAGTGCCAGAGTGAAACACTGGAGGTCCTGACCTATAGTGCCTGGGTGAAACACTGAAGGTCCTGACCTATAGTGCCAGGGTGAAAAACTAAAGGTACTGACCTATAGTGCCAGGGTGAAACACTGGAGGTCCTGACCTCTAGTGCCAGGGTGAAACACTGGAGGTCCTGACTTCTAGTGCCAGCGTGAAAAATGGGAGGTCCTGGCCTCTAGTACCAGGGTGAAACACTGGAGGTCCTGACCTCTAGTGCCAGGTGAAACACTGGAGGTCCTAACCTATAGTGCCAGGGTGAATTACTGGAGGTCCTAACCTCTAGTGCCACAGTGAAACACGGGTAGTCCTGACCTCTAGTGCCAGGGTGAAACACTGGAGGTCCTGACTTCTAGTGCCAGCGTGAAAAATGGGAGGTCCTGGCCTCTAGTACCAGGGTGAAACACTGGAGGTCCTGACCTCTAGTGCCAGGGTGAAACACTGAAGGTCCTAACCTATAGTGCCAGGGTGAATTACTGGAGGTCCTAACCTCTAGTGCCACAGTGAAACACGGGTGGTCCTGACCTCTACTACCAGGGTGAAAAACTGTAGGTCCTGACCTACAGTGCCAGGGTGAAACACTGGAGCTCCTGACCTATAGTGCCAGGTTGAACCACAGGAGGTCGCGACCTATAGTGCTAGGGTGAAACACTGGAGGTCGTGCCTATAGTTACAGAGTGAAACATTGGCGGTTCTGACCTATAGTGCCAGAGTGAAACACTAGAGGTCCTGACCTATAGTGCCGGTGTGAAACATTGGAGGTCCTGACCTATAGTGTCAGGGTGAAACACTGGTGGTCGTGACCTATAGTGCCAGGGGAAAACACGGGAGGTCCTGACCTATAATGCCAGGGTGAAACATGGAAGGTTCTGACCTCTAGTACCAGGGTGAAACACTGGAGGTCCTGACCTGTAGTGACAGGGTGAAACACGGTAGGTCGTGACCTATGGTGCCAGGATGAAACACTGGAGTTCCTGACCTATAGTGCCAGTGTGAAACACTGGAGATCCTGACCTATACTGCCTGGGTGAAACACTGAAGGTCCTGACCTATAGTGCCAAGGTGAAACACTGAAGGTCCTGACCTATAGTGCCAGAGTGAAACACTGGAGGTTCTTACCTACAGTGCCAGGGTGAATCACGGGACGTCCTGACCTATAGTGCCAGGGTGAAACACTGAAGGTCCTGACTTATAGTGCCAGAGTGAAACACTGGAGGTCGTGACCTATAGTGCCAGGGTGAAACACTGGAGGTCCTCACCTATAGTGCCAGGGTGAAACAAGGGAGGTCCTTACCTATAGTTCCAGAGTGAAACATTTGAGGTCCTGACCTATAGTGCCAGGGTGAAACACTGGAGGTCCTGACCTAGAGTTCCAGGGTGAAACACTGGAGGTCCTGACCTATAGGGTCAGGGTGAAACACTGGAGGTCGTTACCTATAGTGCCAAAGTGGAACACTGGAGGTCGTGACCTATAATGCCAGGGTGAAACACGGGAGGTCCTGACTTATCGTGCCAGAGTGAAACACTGGAGGTCGTGACCTATAGTGCCAGGGCGAAACACAGGAGGTCCTGATCTATAGTGCCAGGGTGAAACATGGGAGGTCGTTACCTATAGTGCCAGGATGAAACAATAGAGTTCCTGACTTATAGTGCCAGTGTGAAACATGGAAGGTCCTGACCTCTAGTACCAGGGTGAAACACTGGAGGTCCTGACCTGTAGTGACAGGGTGAAACACGGGAGGTCGTGACCTATGGTGCCAGGATGAAACACTGGAGTTCCTGACCTATAGTGCCAGTGTGAAACACTGGAGATCCTGACCTATACTGCCTGGGTGAAACACTGAAGGTCCTGACCTATAGTGCCAGGGTGAAACACTGAAGGTCCTGACCTATAGTGCCAGGGTGAAACATGGGAGGTCCTGACCTATAGTCTCAGGGTGAAACATGGGAGGTCCTGACCTATAGTGCGAGGGTGAAACACTGGAGGTCCTGACCTATAGTACAGGGGTGAAATACTGGAGGTTGTGACCTATAGTGCCAAGGTAATACACGGGAGGTCCTCATCTATAGTCCCAGGGTGAAACAAGGGAAGTCCTGACCTATAGTGCCAGGCTGAAACACTGGAGGTCCTGACCAATAGTGCCAGGATGAAACACTGGAGGTCCTGACCTTTTGTACCTGGGTGAAACACTGAAGGTCCTGACCTATAGTGCCAGGGTAAAAACTGAAGGTCCTGACCTATAGTGCCAGAGTGAAACACTGGAGGTCCTGACCTATGGTGCCAGGGTGAAACATGGGAGGTCCTGAACTATAGTGCCAGGGTGAAAAACTGAAGGTCTTGATCTATAGTGCCAGAGTTAAACACTGTAGGTCCTGACCTATCGTCCCAGGGTGAAACAAGGGAGGTCCTGACCTATAGTGCCAGGGTGAAACATTGGAGGTCCTGACCTATAGCGCCAGGTTGAAACACTGGAGGTCCTGACCTATGGTGCCAGTGTGAAACATTGGAGGTCGCGACCTACTATGACAGGGTAAAACACGGGAGGTGCTGACCTATAGTGCCAGGGTGAACCACTGGAGGTCGCGACCTATAGTGCTAGGGTGAAACACTGGAGGTCGTGCCTATAGTTACAGAGTGAAACATTGGAGGTTCTGACCTATAGTGCCAGAGTGAAACACAGGAGGTCCTGACCTATAGTGCCAGGGTGAAACACTGGAGGACCTGACCTATAGTGCCAGGGTGAAACACTGGAGCTCCTGACCTATAGTGCAGGGGTGAAACACTGGACGTCTTGACCTATGGTGCACGATGTGAAACACAGGAGGTCCAGACCTCTAGTGTCAGGGTGAAACACTGGAGGTCCTGACTTCTAGTGCCAGCGTGAAAATAGGGAGGTCCTGGCCTCTAGTACCAGGGTGAAACACTGGAGGTCCTGACCTCTAGTGCCAGAGTGAAACACTGGAGGTCCTGACCTACAGTGCCAGGGTGAAACACGGGAGGTCCTGACGTATAGTGCCAGGGTGAAACACTGAAGGTCCTGATTTGTAGTGCCAGAGTGAATCACTGGAGGTCATGACCTATAGTGCCAAGGTGAAACACTGGAGGTCCTCACCTATAGTCCCAGGGTGAAACAAGGGAGGTCCTGACCTATAGTTCCAGAGTGAAATATTGGAGGTCCTGACTTTTAGTTCCAGGGTGAAACACTGGAGGTTCTGACCTATAGTGCCAGGGTGAAACTCTGGAGGTCCTGACCTATAGTGCCAGGGTGAAACATGGGAGGTCCTGAACTATAGTGCCAGGGTGAAAAACTGAAGGTCCTGATCTATAGTGCCAGAGTTAAACACTGTAGGTCCTGACCTCTAGTGCCATAGTGAAACACTGTAGGTCCTGACCTATAGTGCCAGGGTGAAACACTGGAGGTCCTGACCTATAGTACAGGGGTGAAATACTGGAGGTTGTGACCTATAGTGACAGGGTAAAACACGGGAGGTCCTCATCTATAGTCCCAGGGTGAAACAAGGGAGGTCCTGACCTATAGTGCCAGGCTGAAACACTTTAGGTCCTAACCTATAGTGCCAAGGTGAAACACTGGAGGTTGTGACCTATAGTGCCAGGGTGAAACACTGGAGGTCCTAAACTCTTGTGCCAGAGTGAAACACGGGAGGTCCAGACCTCTAATACCAGGGTGACACACTGTATGTCCTGACCTATAGTGCCAGGGTGAAACACTGGAGGTCCTGACCTATAGTGCCAGGGTGAAACACTGGAGGTCCTGACGTATAGTGCATGGTCGAAACACTGGAGGTCCTCACCTATGGTGCCAGGGTGAAACACTGGAGGTCCTGGCATATAGTGCCATAGTGAAACTCGGCAGATCCTGACCTATAGTGCCAGAGTGAAACACGAGGGAAAGATGCAGAAAACAGGATGGAACACTGGAGTTTCTGGACTTATAAAAGCAGAGGAAACACTGAGGTCCTGACTTTTGTGCCTGGGGTGAACATCAGGCTGTCCTGACCTAGAAAGCTAGGGTAAAACTGAAGGTCCTAGACCTATAAAAAGCAGAGTGAAAAATTTGAGGTCCTGACCTATAGTGCCAGGGTGAAACACTGGAGGTCCTGACCTATAGTTCCAGGGTGAAACACTGGAGGTCCTGACCTATAGGGCCATGGTGAAACACTGGAGGTCGTTACCTATAGTGCCAAAGTGGAACACTGGAGGTCGTGACCTATAATGCCAGGGTGAAACACGGGAGGTCCTGACTTATAGTACGAGAGTGAAACACTGGAGGTCGTGACCTATAGTGCCAGGGTGAAACATGGGAAATCCTGGACCTATAGTACAGGGGAACCACCGGAGGTCGCGACCATAGTGCTAGGGTGAACACTGGAGGTCGTGCCTATAGTTACAGAGTGAAACATTGGCAGTTCTGACCTATAGTGCCAGAGTGAAACACAGGAGGTCCTGACCTATAGTGCCAGGGTGAAACACTGGAGGACCTGACCTATAGTGCCAGGGTGAGACACTGGAGCTCCTGACCTATAGTGCTAGGATGAAACACTAGAGGTCCTGACCTCTAGTGCCAGGGTGAAACACTGGAGGTGCTGACTTCTAGTGCCAGCGTGAAAAATGGGAGGTCCTGGCCTCTAGTACCAGGGTGAAACACTGGAGGTCCTGACCTCTAGTGCCAGGGTGAACCACTAAAGGTCCTAACCTATAGTGCCAGGGTGAATTACTGGAGGTCCAAACCTCTAGTGCCACAGTGAAACACGGGTGGTCCTGACCTAAATGCCAGGGTGAAACACTGGAGCTCCTGACCTATAGTGCAGGGGTGAAACACTGGAGGTCCTGACCTATGGTGCCAGTGTGAAACACTGGAGCTCCTGACCTGTAGTGCCAGGGTGAAACAACGGAGGTCCTGACCTATAGTGCCAGGTTGAAACACTGGAGGTCCTGACCTATAGTGCCGGTGTGAAACATTGGAGGTCCTGACCTATAGTGTCAGGGTGAAACACTGGTGGTCGTGACCTATAGTGCCAGGCAGTAAAACATTTATGTCCTGACCTATAATGCCAGGGTGAGGCTGGCGGAAGGTCCTGACCTCTAGTACCAGGGTGAAACACTGGAGGTCCTGACCTGTAGTGACAGGGTGAAACTCTGGAGATCCTGACCTATACTGCCTGGGTGAAACACTGAAGGTCCTGACCTATAGTGCCAGGGTGAAACACTGAAGGTCCTGATCTATATTGCCAGAGTGAAACACTGGAGGTTCTCACCTACAGTGACAGGGTGAATCACGGGAGGTCCTGACGTATAGTGCCAGGGTGAAACACTGAAGGTCCTGATTTATAGTGCCAGAGTGAAACACTGGAGGTCCTCGCCTATAGTGCCAGGGTGAAACAAGGGAGGTCCTTACCTATAGTTCCAGAGTGAAACATTTGAGGTCCTGACCTATAGTGCCAGGGTGAAACACTGGAGGTCCTGACCTGTCTAGGAACACTGGAGGTCCTGGACCCATAGGCTGTTGTAGAACACTGAGGTCAGTGCCACTTGAGAAAAGCAAGTGGAAATACTGGATGTCGACCTATAATGCCAGAAAACATGGGAGCAGTTCCTGAATTATAGTGTAGGTAAACACTGAGGTCGTGACCTTATAAAAACAGGGTGAAATACTGGAGTGTCCTGATCTATAAAAGTTAGGTGAAAACATGGGAGGTCACACTTATAAAAGCAGGAAGGAAACACCAGAGTTCCCAGACTAGTGCCAGGGTGAATCACTGGAGGTCCTGACGTATAGTGCCTGGGTGAAACACTGAAGGTCCTGACCTATAGTGCCAGGGTGAAAAACTAAAGGTCCTGACCTATAGTGCCAGGGTGAAACACTCGAGGTCCTGACTTCTAGTGCCAGCGTGAAAAATGGGAGGTCCTGGCCTATAGTACCAGGGTGAAACACTGGAAGTCCTGACCTCTAGTGCCAGGGTGAAACACTGGAGGTCCTAACCTATAGTGCCAGGGTGAATTACTGGAGGTCCTAACCTCTAGTGCCACAGTGAAACACGGGTAGTCCTCACCTCTAGTGCCAGGGTGAAACACTGGAGGTCCTGACTTCTAGTGCCAGCGTGAAAAATGGGAGGTCCTGGCCTCTAGTACCAGGGTGAAACACTGGAGGTCCTGACCTCTAGTGCCAGGGTGAAACACTGAAGGTCCTAACCTATAGTGCCAGGGTGAATTACTGGAGGTCCTAACCTCTAGTGCCACAGTGAAACACGGGTGGTCCTGACCTCTACTACCAGGGTGAAAAACTGTAGGTCCTGACCTACAGTGCCAGGGTGAAACACTGGAGCTCCTGACCTATAGTGCCAGGTTGAACCACAGGAGGTCGCGACCTATAGTGCTAGGGTGAAACACTGGAGGTCGTGCCTATAGTTACAGAGTGAAACATTGGCGGTTCTGACCTATAGTGCCAGAGTGAAACACTAGAGGTCCTGACCTATAGTGCCGGTGTGAAACATTGGAGGTCCTGACCTATAGTGTCAGGGTGAAACACTGGTGGTCGTGACCTATAGTGCCAGGGGAAAACACGGGAGGTCCTGACCTATAATGCCAGGGTGAAACATGGAAGGTTCTGACCTCTAGTACCAGGGTGAAACACTGGAGGTCCTGACCTGTAGTGACAGGGTGAAACACGGTAGGTCGTGACCTATGGTGCCAGGATGAAACACTGGAGTTCCTGACCTATAGTGCCAGTGTGAAACACTGGAGATCCTGACCTATACTGCCTGGGTGAAACACTGAAGGTCCTGACCTATAGTGCCAAGGTGAAACATTGAAGGTCCTGACCTATAGTGCCACAGTGAAACACTGGAGGTTCTTACCTACAGTGCCAGGGTGAATCACGGGACGTCCTGACCTATAGTGCCAGGGTGAAACACTGAAGGTCCTGACTTATAGTGCCAGAGTGAAACACTGGAGGTCGTGAACTATAGTGCCAGGGTGAAACACTGGAGGTCCTCACCTATAGTGCCAGGGTGAAACAAGGTAGGTCCTTACCTATAGTTCCAGAGTGAAACATTTGAGGTCCTGACCTATAGTGCCAGGGTGAAACACTGGAGGTCCTGACCTAGAGTTCCAGGGTGAAACACTGGAGGTCCTGACCTATAGGGTCAGGGTGAAACACTGGAGGTCGTTACCTATAGTGCCAAAGTGGAACACTGGAGGTCGTGACCTATAATGCCAGGGTGAAACACGGGAGGTCCTGACTTATCGTGCCAGAGTGAAACACTGGAGGTCGTGACCTATAGTGCCAGGGCGAAACACAGGAGGTCCTGATCTATAGTGCCAGGGTGAAACATGGGAGGTCGTTACCTATAGTGTCAGGATGAAACAATAGAGTTCCTGACTTATAGTGCCAGTGTGAAACATGGAAGGTCCTGACCTCTAGTACCAGGGTGAAACACTGGAGGTCCTGACCTGTAGTGATAGGGTGAAACACGGGAGGTCGTGACCTATGGTGCCAGGATGAAACACTGGAGTTCCTGACCTATAGTGCCAGTGTGAAACACTGGAGATCCTGACCTATACTGCCTGGGTGAAACACTGAAGGTCCTGACCTATAGTGCCAGGGTGAAACACTGAAGGTCCTGACCTATAGTGCCAGGGTGAAACATGGGAGGTCCTGACCTATAGTCTCAGGGTGAAACATGGGAGGTCCTGACCTATAGTGGGGTGGCTTGGAGTCGTGAGCTATAGTGCCAGGGTGAAACACTGGAGGTCCTCACCTATAGTGCCAGGGTGAAACAAGGGAGGTCCTTACCTATAGTTCCAGAGTGAAACATTTGAGGTCCTGACCTATCGTGCCAGGGTGAAACACTGGAGATCCTGACCTATAGTTCCAGGGTGAAACACTGGAGGTCCTGACCTATAGGGCCAGGGTGAAACACTGGAGGTCGTTACCTATAGTGCCAAAGTGGAACACTGGAGGTCGTGACCTATAATGCCAGGGTGAAACACGGGAGGTCCTGACTTATATTACCAGAGTGAAACACTGGAGGTCGTGACCTATAGTGCCAGGGGCAGAAACACTGGAGGTCTGATCTATATGTGCCAGGGAAACATGGGGAGGTCGTTACCTATAGTGCAGGATGAAACACTAGAGTTCCTGAATTATAGTGCCAGAGTGAAACACTGGAGGTCCTGACCTATAGTGCCTGGGTGAAACACTGAAGGTCCTGACCTATAGTGCCAGGGTGAAAAACTAAAGGTACTGACCTATAGTGCCAGGGTGAAACACTGGAGGTCCTGACCTCTAGTGCCAGGGTGAAACACTGGAGGTCCTGACTTCTAGTGCCAGCGTGAAAAATGGGAGGTCCTGGCCTCTAGTACCAGGGTGAAACACTGGAGGTCCTGACCTCTAGTGCCAGTGTGAAACACTGGAGGTCCTAACCTATAGTGCCAGGGTGAATTACTGGAGGTCCTAACCTCTAGTGCCACAGTGAAACACGGGTGGTCCTGACCTCTACTACCAGGGTGAAAAACTGTAGGTCCTGACCTATAGTGCCAGGGTGAAACACTGGAGCTCCTGACCTATAGTGCAGGGGTGAAACACTGGAGGTCCTGACCTATGGTGCCAGTGTGAACCACTGGAGGTCCTGACCTGTAGTGCCAGGGTGAAACAACGAAGGTCCTGACCTATAGTGCCAGGGTGAAACACTGGTGGTCGTGACCTATAGTGCCAGGGTAAGACACGGGAGGTCCTGACCTATAATGCCAGGGTGAAACATGGAAGGTCCTGACCTCTAGTACCAGGGTGAAACACTGGAGGTCCTGACCTATAGTGCCAGGGTGAATTACTGGAGGTCCTAACCTCTAGTGCCACAGTGAAACACGGGTGGTCCTGACCTCTACTACCAGGGTGAAAAACTGTAGGTCCTGACCTATAGTGCCAGGGTGAAACACTGGAGCTCCTGACCTATAGTGCCAGGGTGAACCACTGGAGGTCGCGACCTATAGTGCTAGGGTGAAACACTGGAGGTCGTGCCTATAGTTACAGAGTGAAACATTGACGGTTCTGACCTATAGTGCCAGAGTGAAACACTAGAGGTCCTGACCTATAGTGCCGGTGTGAAACATTGGAGGTCCTGACCTATTGTGTCAGGGTGAAACACTGGTGGTCGTGACCTATAGTGCCAGGGTACAACACGGGAGGTCCTGACCTATAATGCCAGGGTGAAACATGGAAGGTTCTGACCTCTAGTACCAGGGTGAAACACTGGAGGACCTGACCTGTAGTGACAGGGTGAAACACGGGAGGTCGTGACCTATGGTGCCAGGATGAAACACTGGAGTTCCTGACCTATAGTGCCAGTGTGAAACATTGGAGATCCAGACCTATACTGCCTGGGTGAAACACTGAAGGTCCTGACCTATAGTGCCTGGGTGAAACACTGAAGGTCCTGACCTATAGTGCCAGAGTGAAACACTGGAGGTTCTGACCTACAGTGCCAGGGTGAATCACGGGACGTCCTGACCTATAGTGCCAGGGTGAAACACTGAAGGTCCTGACTTATAGTGCCAGAGTGAAACACTGGAGGTCGTGACCTATAGTGCCAGGGTGAAACACTGGAGGTCCTCACCTATAGTGCCAGGGTGAAACAAGGGAGGTCCTTACCTATAGTTCCAGAGTGAAACATTTGAGGTCCTGACCTATAGTGCCAGGGTGAAACACTGGAGGTCCTGACCTAGAGTTCCAGGGTGAAACACTGGAGGTCCTGACCTATAGGGCCAGGGTGAAACACTGGAGGTCGTTACCTATAGTGCCAAAGTGGAACACTGGAGGTCGTGATCTATAATGCCAGGGTGAAACACGGGAGGTCCTGACTTATAGTGCCAGAGTGAAACACTGGAGGTCGTGACCTATAGTGCCAGGGCGAAACACAGGAGGTCCTGATCTATAGTGCCAGGATGGAACACTGGAGGTCCTGACCTATATTGCCAGGGTGAATCACTGGAGGTGCTGACTTATAGTACCTGGATGGAACACTGGAGGTGCTGACCTATAGTGCAAGGGTGAAACACTGGAGGTCCTGACCTATAGTGCCAGGATGGAACACTGGAGGTGCTGACGTATAGTGCCAGTGTGAAACACTTATAGTCATGACCTATAGTGCCAGGGTGAAACACTGGAGGTCCTGACCTCTAGTGCCAGGGTGAAACACTGGAGGTTCTAACCTATAGTGCCAGGGTGAAATACTGGAGGTCCTAACCTCTAGTGCCACAGTGAAACACGGGTGGTCCTGACCTCTACTACCAGGGTGAAAAACTGTAGGTCCTGACCTATAGTGCCAGGGTGAAACACTGGAGCTCCTGACCTATAGTGCAGGGGTGAAACACTGGAGGTCCTGACCTATGGTGCCAGTGTGAACCACTGGAGGTCCTGACCTGTAGTGCCAGGGTGAAACAACGGAGGTCCTGACCTATAGTGCCAGGGTGAAACACTGGTGGTCGTGACCTATAGTGCCAGGGTAAAGCACGGGAGGTCCTGACCTATAATGCCAGGGTGAAACATGGAAGGTCCTGACCTCTAGTACCAGGGTGAAACACTGGAGGTCCTGACCTGTAGTGACAGGGTGAAACACGGGAGGTCGTGACCTATGGTGCCAGGATGAAACACTGGAGTTCCTGACCTATAGTGCCAGTGTGAAACACTGGAGATCCTGACCTATACTGCCTGGGTGAAACACTGAAGGTCCTGACCTATAGTGCCAGGGTGAAACACTGAAGGTCCTGACCTATAGTGCCAGAAATTAACACTGGAGAGTTCTGACCTACAGTGCCAGGAGTGAATCACAGGCGTCCTGACCTATAGTGCCAGGGTGAAACACTGAGTCCTGACATAGTGCCAGAGTAAAACACTGGAGTTTAAGTGACCTATAGTGCCAGGGTGAAACACTGGAGGTCCTCACCTATAGTGCCAGGGTGAAACAAGGGAGGTCCTTACCTATAGTTCCAGAGTGAAACATTTGAGGTCCTGACCTATAGTGCCAGGGTGAAACACTGGAGGTCCTGACCTAGAGTTCCAGGGTGAAACACTGGAGGTCCTGACCAATAGGGCCAGGGTGAAACACTGGAGGTCGTTACCTATAGTGCCAAAGTGGAACACTGGAGGTCGTGACCTATAATGCTAGGGTGAAACACGTGAGGTCCTTACTTATAGTGCCAGAGTGAAACACTGGAGGTCGTGACCTATAGTGCCAGGGCGAAACACAGGAGGTCCTGATCTATAGTGCCAGGGTGAAACATGGGAGGTCGTTACCTATAGTGCCAGGATGAAACACTAGAGTTCCTGACTTATAGTGCCAGTGTGAAACACTGGAGGTCATGACCTATAGTGCCTGGGTGAAACACTGAAGGTCCTGACCTATAGTGCCAGGGTGAAACACTGGAGGTCCTGACCTCTAGTGCCAGGGTGAAACACTGGAGGTCCTGACTTCTAGTGCCAGCATGAAAAATGGGTGGTCCTGACCTCT
Organism: Homarus americanus; assembly: GCF_018991925.1. NCBI lineage: Eukaryota > Metazoa > Arthropoda > Malacostraca > Decapoda > Nephropidae > Homarus > Homarus americanus. The sequence continues at coordinate 18,374 of NW_024754853.1, forward strand.
ACTACCAGGGTGAAAAACTGTAGGTCCTGACCTATAGTGCCAGGGTGAAACAC
>NW_024754854.1:0-9621 GCF_018991925.1 Homarus americanus
CAACCCGACTCTACAGAGAGGCCCTTTCCGACCGTCCCATCTGTACCCTCACGGGCGCCGCCATACGGGCCTGTCACCCTCCATGGGCAGTGGCCGCTTTCAAGCTTGACTTAGACGGTATGGGACGGCGTGCTGGACCCTCTGAAACGTAACACCCCTCGTGCCCGAAGACATCGAGGTTATGCGCTGGGCTTTTCCCGGTTCAGTCGCCCTTACTAAGGGAATCCCTGTTGGTTTCTTTTCCTCCGCTTATTAATATGCTTAAATTTGGCGGGTAGCTCTCTCCTACTACGAGGTCGATCGTGGTCTCATCATCCTTAGGGGGAACAAGTTCCCCAACCACGAAGCGGAAGACGCTCTGCCACCGACTTTCTTCACCACCGACATTACCAGGCAGGAAGGTTTTAGGGGCTTGTCGCGGGGGTACCAGCGGCCATGGCGCCGGCACTCCCACCCCTGACTCCGTTCCTTCTCATTGAGTGGTAAATAGCCAATAGGAAAAGTGTTCCAGCAGAACATCTCTCGCAGAGTCATATACACACACAGTTTTAATGCATATACGCTCGTGTTCCGCCCTTACTCGGCCGCACCTTTGCCGCTTAAACTTTGACCTCTTTCCCCGTTCCCGCATGCCACAGCAGTGGCACTTGTTTATCCGGAGAAAGAGAGCGAGAGACGCAGTATTAATTGGCGTGAGCGGCCTTTCCGGCTGCAGAACTAGTGCTCTATCCCGGCGAGCGCCGTTATGAGGCGCAACACCGTCTTTAACGCGTTTAGAGAGAACTCCCCCTGCCTCCCTCCCAGTCATGAGATAGACGTGGACTCGTGGCGAACTCTCAAAGAGAACGCCTACACCGCGTCTGACCGTGGGAGAGGGTGGAGGAGCGCGTGAGGAAGAGCACGGCGTCACCCAAGCATTCTCATCTCTCTGCCTGCACCACTACATGGTAGACTGCGGGCCCAGGCGCACTCATCAATTTAGGTTCCACTGCAATGCATGCCAAGCACTCTTTTCGAGGTGATAGACGAAATTCCGGCGGGGCTTACTTAAAAGATATCCGACCCGGTTTCGTTTCCTCTTCGTGGGATGGAGTGCCTCTTAGAACATGTGCAGCATCAGCCATGCGCGGCCGACGGCCATTCGTGTCTCTGTGGGCAGCAGGCAAAGTGAGCGCCTCCAGTTTGCAGGGCGACAACTGTCGCTGTTGTGGTTGAATGTGGGTGCCAAGTCCATGGACTGCTAGTGATAGCTTGTTGCTTATGCGCGCTTTGGGCGCATACAATATTAAACCCCAAGGCGTGAAGCTCGGTTCGGTTACCCTCACAGGTCGGGGAGAATAGCCGCAGGCAATCAACTCAAGAGTAACCGATGGATGTATATTTTCCGAATTCTCAGAGGGAGTGGCAAGCATAAGCTCATATATGCTGCCGCAATATGCGTTCAACTTGTCGATGTATCTGGTATTCTTGCGATTCACATACCGACACGCAGTTTGCTGCGGTCTTCATCGACCCACGAGCCGAGTGATCCCCCGTTAAGAGTTGTGTATTTGCCATTTGGTCTTTTTGCGACTAACCATCACAGGTCGAGTCTCAATGCAAGGGTTTGACAGACATAGCCCAAGTTTGTGGTTTGGGTTTGGCCGGACGGCTTGTTGTTGTTTTTTGACACTTGAATTTCACTCTTTTTGGGTCCAGAGGCTTATTCGCCGGTAGTAAGGAACGGACGGGCAGCCGTCCAAAGCCCCGTCCGTCCTCCTCCTCCGGTCTTCGCGCTCTCGCCCGAGTGTGGTCCACCTACAGCGTGGTGGTACCTATTTTTGGTGCGGGGGCCGGGATTGTCCTCTTTCGCTGCTGGAGTTGCCAGAGCAGAGCCCGAGACCGCCCAAATCAGGAGAGTAGTAGTAGTTTTAAGAGCGCCCCGTTCTCTTTCTCTCTGTTAATGATCCTTCCGCAGGTTCACCTACGGAAACCTTGTTACGACTTTTACTTCTTCTAAATGATCAAGTTTGGACATCTTTCCGTCAGCTCGAGGCGACGACCCCAGAAAACCCTCGCGGGCAACGGGGCCGACAATCCAAGAGCGCCAGTCCGAAGGCCTCACTAAATCATTCAATCGGTAGTAGCGACGGTGTGTGTACAAAGGGCAGGGACGTAGTCAGCGCAAGCTGATGACTTGCACTTACTGGGAATTCCTCGTTCATGGGAAACAATTGCAAGCCCCAATCCCTATCAAGAAAGGCTTTGAACGGTTACCGCTCCTCTCGGAGGGAAAACTCGTTGATCCCTTCAGTGTAGCGCGCGTCGGCCCAGAACATCTAAGGGCATCACAGACCTGTTATTGCTCAATCTCGCGGCTAGAATTGCCGCTTATCCTCTAAGAAGAAGTTGCGAACTGGACACCATTTTCTGGAGATCCGTCGACTACTTAGTAGGCCAGAGTCTCGTTCGTTATCGGAATTAACCAGACAAATCGCTCCACCAACTAAGAACGGCCATGCACCACCACCCACCGAATCGAGAAAGAGCTCTCAATCTGTCAATCCTTCCGTGTCTGGGCCTGGTGAGGTTTCCGTGTTGAGTCAAATTAAGCCGCAGGCTCCACTCCTGGTGGTGCCCTTCCGTCAATTCCTTTAAGTTTCAGCTTTGCAACCATACTTCCCCGGAACCCAAAGACTTTGGTTTCCCGGGCTGCCCGCCGGTCATGGGAATAACGCCGGCGGATCGCTAGTTGGCATCGTTTATGGTTAGAACTAGGGCGGTATCTGATCGCCTTCGAACCTCTAACTTTCGTTCTTGATTAATGAAAACATCCTTGGCAAATGCTTTCGCAGTAGTTCGTCTTGCGACGGTCCAAAATTTCACCTCTAGCGTGCAATACGAATGCCCCGCCTGTTCCGATTAGTCATTACCTCTGGTTCCGAAAACCAACAAAATAGAACCGAGGTCCTATTCCATTATTCCATGCATCACCATTCGGGCCATTCAAATAGCCTGCTCTGAGCACTCTAATTTTTTCAAAGTAAACTCTCCGGCCACTCGGGACACTCGACAAGAGCATCCCGTGCGAGCGGCGGGGCGGCTGTTGGGCGTGACAGTAAACACCGGGCGGTGCACCGTCAGTCCGGAACTGAGATCAACTACGAGCTTTTTAACCGCAACAACTTTAATATACGCTATTGGAGCTGGAATTACCGCGGCTGCTGGCACCAGACTTGCCCTCCAATGGATACTCGTTAAAGGATTTAAAGTGTACTCATTCCGATTGAGCCTCGGATGAGACTCACATCGTTATTTTTCGTCACTACCTCCCCGTGCCGGGAGTGGGTAATTTGCGTGCCTGCTGCCTTCCTTAGATGTGGTAGCCGTTTCTCAGGCTCCCTCTCCGGAATCGAACCCTGATTCCCCGTTACCCGTTATAGCCATTGTAGGCGCATAACCTACATTTGTAGGCGCATAACCTACAATCGAAAGCTGATAAGGCAGACACTTGAAAGAAGCTGCGCCGGTGCGGAGACCGTGCGCTCAGCCCGAAGTTATTCAGATTCACCACAGGTGGGTTACGGACCGGGGCCCGACCAGTTTTGAACTAATAAAAGCACTCTTCCCTTGCGGTCAGAGACCAATTGCATGTATTAGCTCTAGAATTGCCACAGTTATCCAAGTAAGTGGGTTTACAGATCCAATGAAACATAGCTGATTTAATGAGCCATTCGCGGTTTCGCCTTAAATCGGCTTGTACTTACACATGCATGGCTTAATCTTTGAGACAAGCATATGACTACTGGCAGGATCAACCAGGTAGCTGCTGCTGTTGGCGGCGCCTATCACGGCGGCCAAAATAGTGAGATTGAGAGAGAGGCAGAAGACATTGGGCGAGGGACCGCACGTTGGCCTTAGAGAAATAGCAAACCAGATGATCAGATCTAACTGCACCTTCTCTTGCTATCCTCGGCGCCGGCAGCGCCACCGTGTGTGCTAATCTCCTCCCTTATCCGCTCCTCTTTGCCCCAGCTCCAGCGAGGCAGCCGACATTGGGCGAGGGACCGCACGTTGGCGAATCTCCTCCCTTATCCGCTCCTCTTCTCTTTGCCCCAGCGAGGCAGAAGACATTGGGCGAGGACACGCACGTTGGCCTTAGAGAAATAGCAAGCCAGATGATCAGATCAAGCACACCTTCTCCTTATCCTCGGCACCGTGTGTGCCAATCCTCCCTTGTCTCCTCTTTATACGCTGGCGACATTGGGCGAGGACCGCACTTTGGCCTTAGAGAAATAGCAAACCAGATGATCAGATCAAACTGCACCTTCTCTTGCTATCCTCGGCGCCGGCAGCGCCACCGTGTGTGCCAATCTCCTCCCTTATCCGCTCCTCTCCTCTTTACCCAGCTCCAGCGAGGCAGCCGACATTGGGCGAGGGACCGCACGTTGGCCAATCTCCTCCCTTATCCGCTCCTCTTCTCTTTGCCCCAGCGAGGCATAAGACATTGGGCGAGGGACCGCACATTGGCCCATCTCCTCCTCTCTCTCTTTCTCTTACTGTTTGTGGGGACGTGGGCTCATGAGCGCCATCGTCGCCCAATATTGGTTAGGTTGTGTATTTCACGGGTAGGAACCGCCATCATCGTTGTTAGGTGATGGGGTAACCCAACGTGTGCTTTGACGAGTTTTGGCTGCTAAACTCTCTTTTTAGTATACTCGGCTCCCAGACTGCGCCCTGGTCGTGTTGAACCATGAGCGTTGTCTATGCACATTTAGGGTAGCCGTTTGCGCGTGGAATAGTGCAATGAATCTCGGTCAAGAGACGGTTGGGCGCTGCATTGAAGGCCGGCACAGACGCGAAGACGGGTTGATCAGCCAACGCAAGTCCGCTAAGTTGGGCAGACAGCAGACAGCTGTGATGGAAACTAGTAGGGTGGCGACGTGTGTGCCGAGAGAGAGACGGAGTAAATAATGTCCAAACGGAAGAGAGACCTGGCAAGTGTAATTGATAGATCGCGAGCCTACGCCCCATAAGCCCGCTCCACTGCCATTCCTCTGATCCAATGAGACTAAAATCTCTCTCCTTCTGCTCCAGCCATTGCAGGGCAGGGAAGCGACGGCAATTTTGGTTGTTGTTTTTGAATGCCGCGCTTTGCTTCGCAGAGGCGCCGAAGCGCTCCGCTTGTGGGCGGAAAATATTTCACACCGAATATGTGTGTGAAGGCGCCCTCTCCCCTTAATATAGTGAAATAGTGCAATCCAGCATACAAGGTCGGACGATAGGACATTCACCGTACCGCACCTCGAGAGTGGATGTTGTTTGTTGGGTAAGGTTAAAACCGGACTGTTCGCAGACAGCCGAATAAACCCGTTCCGGACTAATTGGTGGATGCAACATCATGATGCTGCTGTCGCGGAAACCGCAGTGGCGACGTGTTCGCCGAGAGAGAGTAATAATGTTCAATAGGGAGAGCGACCTGGCTAGTGTAATTGATAGATCGCGAGCCTACTCGCCATTAGCCCGCTCCACTGCCATTCCTCTGACCCAATGAGACTATTCTCTCTCTCGCTCTCCTTCTGCTCCAGCCATTGCAGGGCAGGGAGAGGAAATCGACGGCAATTTTGGTTGTTGTTTTTGAATGCCGCGTTTTGCTTCGCAGAGGCGCCGCAGCGCTCCGCTGGGGGGCGGAAGATATTTCACATCGAATATGTGTGTGAAGGCACCCTCTCCCCTTAATATAGTGAAATAGTGCAATCCAGCATACAAGAGCGGACGATAGGACAGTCACCGTACCGCACCTCGAGAGTGGAAGTTGTTTGATCGTTTGTTAGGCAAGGTTAAAACCTGACTGTTCGCGAACAGCCGAATAACCCGGTTCCGGACTTACAATAGACGCAACATCATGATGCTGCTGCTGTCGCGAAACCGGGTGGCGACGTGCGCGCCGAGAGAGTAATAATGTTCAATTGGGAGACAGACCTGGCTAGTGAAATTATAGATCGCGCTCCACTGCCATTCCTCTGACCCCATGAGACTATTTTCTCTCTCTGCTGCTGCTGCTCCAGCCATTGCAGGGCAGGGAAGGGAAAGCGACGGCAACTTTGGTTGTTGTTTTTGAATGCCGCGCTTTCCAGAGAGGCGCGGCGCTCCGCTGGGGGCGGAAGATATTCCAACCTAATAGGTGTGTGAAGGCACCTCTCCCTTAATATAGTGAAATAGTGCAATCCAGCAAGAGCGGACGATAGGACAGTCACCGTACCGCACCTCGAGAGTGGAAGTTGTTTGATCGTTTGTTAGGCAGGTTAAAACCCGACTGTTCGCGAACAGCCGAATAACCCGGTTCCGGATTCAATAGACGCAACATCATGATGCTGCTGCTGTCGCGAAACCGTGGTGGCGATGTGCGCCGAGAGAGTAATAATGTTCAATTGGGAGACAGACCTGGCTAGTGAAATTATAGATCGCGCTCCACTGCCATTCCTCTGACCCCATGAGACTATTTTCTCTCTCTCTTCTGCTGCTGCTCCAGCCATTGCAGGGCAGGGAAGGGGACGGCAACTTTGGTTGTTGTTTTGAATGCCATTTTTCGCAGAGGCGCTGGCGCCGCTGGGGGCGGAAGATATTCCACACCGAATAGGTGTGAAGGCACCCTCCCTTAATATAGTGAAATAGTGCAATCCAGCATACAAGAGCGGACGATAGGACAGTCACCGTACCGCACCTCGAGAGTGGAAGTTGTTTGATCGTTTGTTAGGCAGCAAACCCGACTGTTCGAACAGCCGAATAACCCGGTTCCGGATTACAATAGACGCAACATCATGATGCTGCTGCTGTCGCGGAAACCGTGGTGGCGATGTGCGCCGAGAGAGTAATAATGTTCAATTGGGAGACAGACCTGGCTAGTGAAATTATAGATCGCGCCCACTGCCATTCCTCTGACCCCATGAGACTATTTTCTCTCTCTTCTTCTGTCTGCTGCTGCCAGCCATTGCAGGGCAGGGAAGGAAAGCGACGGCAATTTTGGTTGTTGTTTTGAATGTCCGCTTTGCTTGCAGAGGCCGGCGCTGCTGGGGGCGGAAGATATTTCACACCGAATATGTGGCGCACCCTCTCCCTTAATATAGTGAAATAGTGCAATCGAACATATATAGGGCGGACGTTTATCACCGTCTCCCCACTGGTGTGTGTGCAGATTCTCGGATCATTTTGTAAAGTATGCTCGACCCCCGATTGACTTTGACGGGTGCAAGTTTCGTAGTATGCTCCGACGATTGACGACTGTCTCCCATTCGTGTGCAAGTTTCTGTAGTATGCTATCAAATCGACCCCGATTGACTTTGACGGTCTCCCCATTCGGTGTGCAAGTTTCTGTAGTATGATAAATCGACCGATTGACTTTGACGGTCTCCCCGGTGTGCAAGTTTCCGATTCAAGTGCAAGTTTCTGTAGTATGCTATTAAATCGAATTGACTTTACTGTCTCCCATTCGGTGTGCAAGTTTCTGTAGTATGTATCAAATCGACCGATTGATTTTTGACGGTCTCCCATTCGGTGTGCAAGTTTTCGTATGTTATCAAATCGAGTTGATTTTGAATTCGGTGTGCAAGTTTCGTAGTATGCTATTAAATGACCCCCGATTGATTTGACTGTCTCCCATTCTGGTGTGCAAGTTCTCTGTAGTATGCTATCAAATCGACCCCCGATTGACTTTTGACGGTCTCCCATTCGCTCTGCTATCAAATTTCACTTTTGTCTCCCTAACTTCTGGTTGTATAATATGACCGAGGTGCCCCTACCCCCTACTATAGTGAAATAGTGCCATCCAGTGTACGGGGACGCCATCACCGCTTCACTCGTGTGCACATTCTCGATCATTTTGTATAGATGCTATTAAACGACCTCGATTGATTCTGACGGTCTCCCCATTCGGTGTGCAAGTTTCTGTATATGCTATTAAATCGACCCATTGATTTTGACTGGCTCCCCATTCGGGTGTGCAAGTTTCTGTAGTATGCTATCAAATCGACCCCCGATTGACGGACGGTCTCGATTCAAGTTTTGTAGTATGTTATCAAACCCGACCCCGATTGACTTTTGACGGTCTCCTTCGGGTGCAAGTTTCTGTAGTATACTATTAAATCGACATTGACTTTTGACGTCTCCCATTCGGGTGTGCAAGTTTTGTAGTATGACTATTAAATTCGACCCCCGATTGACTTTGACGGTCTCCCATTCGGGTGTGCAAGTTTCTGTAGTATGCTATTAAATCGACCCCCGATTGACTTTGACTGTCTCCCATTCGGGTGTGCAAGTTTCTGTAGTATGCTATCAAATCGACCCCGATTGACTTTGACGGTCTCCCATTCGGGTGTGCAAGTTTCTGTAGTATGCTATTAAATCGACCCCCGATTGACTTTGACGGTCTCCCATTCGGGTGTGCAAGTTTCTGTAGTATGCTATTAAATCGACCCCCGATTGACTTTGACTGTCTCCCATTCGGGTGTGCAAGTTTCTGTAGTATGCTATTAAATCGACCCCCGATTGACTTTCACTGTCTCCCATTCGGGTGTGCAAGTTTCTGTAGTATGCTATCAAATCGACCCCCGATTGACTTTGACGGTCTCCCATTCGGGTGTGCAAGTTTCTGTGGTATGCTATTAAATCGACCCCCGATTGACTTTGACGGTCTCCCATTCGGGTGTGCAAGTTTCTGTAGTATGCTATTAAATCGACCCCCGATTGACTTTGACTGTCTCCCATTCGGGTGTGCAAGTTCTCTGTAGTATGCTATCAAATCGACCCCCGATTGACTTTGACGGTCTCCCATTCGGGTGTGCAAGTTCTCTGTAGTATGCTATCAAATCGACCCCCGATTCACTTTGACGGTCTCCCATGCGGGTGTGGAACTTCTCTGGTATGTTGTATAATATGACCGAGGTGGCCCTACCCCTTACTATAGTGAAATAGTGCCATCCAGTGTACAAGGGCGGACGCTTTCATCACCGTCTCCCACTCGGTGTGTGCACATTCTCGGATCATTTTGTATAGTATGCTATTAAATCGACCCTCGATTGATTCTGACGGTCTCCCATTCGGGTGTGCAAGTTTCTGTAGTATGCTATTAAATCGACCCCCGATTGACTTTATTTGGCTCCCCATTCGGGTGTGCAAGTTTCTGTAGTATGCTATCAAATCGACCCCGATTGACTTTGTGATTTCCCATTCAGGTGTGCAAGTTTCTGTGTGCTATCAAATCGACCCCCGATTGACTGACGGTCTCCCATTGGGTGTGCAAGTTTCTGGTAGCGCTAAGTAAATGTTTGATTGACTTTGACCGTCTCCCATTCGGGTGTGCAAGTTTCTGTAGTATGCTATTAAATCGACCCCCGATTGACTTTGACTGTCTCCCATTCGGGTGTGCAAGTTTCTGTAGTATGCTATCAAATCGACCCCCGATTGACTTTGACGGTCTCCCATTCGGGTGTGCAAGTTTCTGTAGTATGCTATTAAATCGACCCCCGATTGACTTTGACGGTCTCCCATTCGGGTGTGCAAGTTTCTGTAGTATGCTATTAAATCGACCCCCGATTGACTTTGACTGTCTCCCATTCGGGTGTGCACGTTTCTGTAGTATGCTAT
>NW_024754855.1:0-7386 GCF_018991925.1 Homarus americanus
GAGTGTCGGGGAGGTGATCCTGTAGGTGCAGCAACAGCAGCAGGGGGTGGTGGTGGGCTGTGGGGGAGTTGATCTTGTAGGTGCAGCTGGAGCAGCAGCAGGTGCTGGCGGTGGTGGACTGTGGGGGAGTTGAAGCTGTAGGTGCAGCAGCAGTAGGTAGTGATGGTGGACTGTGGGGGAGGTGATCTTGTATGTGCAGCAGCAGTAGGTGGTGGTAGTGGACTGTGGGTGAGGTGATCTTGTTGGTGCAGTGGCAGCAGGTGGTGATGGTGGACTGTGGGGGAGTTGATCCTGTAGGTGCAGCAGCAGCCGCAGCAGCAACAACAGCAGCAGCAGCAGGTGGTGGTAGTGGACTGTGGGGGAGTTGATCCTGTAGGTGCAGTGGCAGCAGGTGGTGATGGTGGACTATGGGGGAAGTGATCCTGTAGGTGCAGCAGCATCAGGTGCATGGTGGACTGCAGGGTGACGGTGGAGGCCACCGTGGGGGAGGATGTGGTACTGTAGTCGTAATTCATCGTACATCCTTCACGGGACAATTAACGTCGCACCTTAATAACACCTGAACCACCACCACCTACCTCCCCGGCCCGCCTCCACGGCCTCACTTGGGTTTTGGTTGTCCCAGCCATTGTTTAATTCGTGTCTTATTTATCTCAGGTATTGTTTCAGTCGTTTTTTTGTTTTGTCCCAGCCTTTGTTTGGCGAGTTTCTTGTTTAACTCGTAATTTGTCTTTTGTTTTGTTTACTTTATTTACATTTTCAGTTATTGCTTAATATCCTGCATAGTTCACATTTGATCTCCTGCTCTGTTTGATGCGCTTTTTGTTTACATCCTGTCTTGTATATGTGGTTTTATTTTCCTGTTAACGTGTGTCTTGTTTGCCTTACACCTTGTTTTATTATTACTATTTTTATCTAGTAATTTATTTTGTACTTTGTTTAACTTGTTTCTTGTGCTATGTTATAATATTTTGTCGAAATTGTTTGCATATGTTGTTTATTTCTTACTAGTTTCTCTTGCTTTGACTAATACTGTTTACCTTGTTTGTTTTAATGTTCAGTGTATATATTCGGATCTTGTTTACCACGTAGGTACCTTGTTTGTCTAGTCGCTCGGTTAAGAAAGTCTTCCTGTCAGTGTTATGTTGTTGTCGCCATATTTCTGTTGTCAACTCGAGCAGACTTCAAGTGTCGGTTAAACCACAGGTATGGCTGAGGCGTTGGTCTGCAGGTTTGTCTTAGTTGTGGTGGTGGTGTTGTTAGGTGTGGTGGTGGTGTGGTGTGTTAGGTGTGGTGGTGGTGGTGTGTTAGGTGTGATGTGTTAGGTGTGGTGATGGTGTGGTAGTGGTGTTGTGTGTGGTGTTGGTAGTATTGTGTGTAGTATGTTAGGTATGGTGATGTGTTAATTGTGGTGGTGGTGGTATTGTTAGGTGTGGTGGTGGTGCTGATGTTGTGTCAAGTGTGGTGGTGTCTGATCCAGGGTGGCGGAAGTGGAGAAGGAGGAGGAGGTGAAGAAGGAAATGGGAAAGAAGGTGGTGGTGTAGGAGGAGGAATAAATTGTAATAAGAACAGACAAAGAAGAAAATAAGTAGAAAAGAAGAAGAAAATAGAAGAAAACGAAGAACGTGTTGGTAAGAGAGAGGAATTAGGGAGTGCCGAGGAAAATTAGTACAGAAACTGGGGTATTAAACTAATCTATTGTTAATACCGGCTCTATATTAACGTGTTAAGGTCCACCATGTTATACTAAATACCAATAATATACCGCATTGACTTAATTGAATAGGTAATGTGTATTAATTTACTATGGCACTAACACCAGGTGTATATATATATATATATATATATATATATATATATATATATATATATATATATATATATATATATATATATATTGTATATGCTGATAGGTATATGCTGATAACCACAAGGAAAGAAGAAAACACGAAGTTCCCAAGCGCTTTCTTGCAATTCACATCTTCAGGGGTGAGTACAGTCGAGAAGACGACGACTTCATCGAACTCATCAAACTATGTATTAAGGATTGCAAATTCGAATTCAATGGGGAATATTATGCTCAAAAATTTGGTATGGCAATGGGTAATCCACTCTCACCTGTATTAAGCAACCTATATATGGAATTCTTTGAAAATAAACTATTAAGTAATATTTTACCACCCTCAGCAGTCTGGTTTAGATATGTTGATGATGTATTATGTCTCTGGCCATGTAATGAGGACCTAAAAGCTTTCCTGCCACAACTTAACAACTTAGCCCCTCGATCAAATTCACTGTGGAATTAGAGCACGACTGTAAATTGCCATTCCTAGACTGTCTGATACACAGAATAGGTAACACTTTTAAGTTCAGTATTTATAGAAAACCAACTAATGTGTGTTCATACATTCATTATTATTCTGCCCACCATAATAAAGTCAAACAGTCAGTATTTTCAACAATGTTTTTACGTGCCTTGAGAATTTGCAGTCCGGAATTCATCGATGAGGAATACAAATATATATATAATATTGGCTCAAACCTTAAATACCCTAGATCTTTCATAGACAAATGCTTAAACATTACTAAGAAAACTTTTTATAGAACTGACCCCAAGCCCACCCATGACCATAAGAATATCTTAATATTACCATTTCACAAAAATTTCTCACACATTCCTGCACAGCTAAAAACCTGGAACGTCAATGTGGCATTTAAAAACTCATGCACTGTTAAACAAATGTTAATCAAGAACTCCCCCAACAACACAATTGGTTGCATTTATAAAGTTCCTTGCAAGGAATGTAATATGTTTTACTTAGGCCAGACAGGTAAAGATCTTGCAACTAGAATTAAACAACACAAATACAGTGTTCGGACAGGCCAGGAATCCAATGCTCTGTTTGTTCATTTGAGGGATAACAAGCATTGCATTGACTGGGATAATGCCTCCTCAATATTACCATGTAATTCAATTGATAGTAGGAACATCATAGAATCTAGTCTTATTAAACATACCGAAGCATTCAACATGAATTTGAGTAACGGCATGTACAAGCTGGACAATTTTGTAATTAAGAAGATTTGTGATCAGGTGAGAAGGCCGGGTCACTTGACCATCTGACCTGACCACCAACCGTTGTGTGCTATTTAAAGATTAGTAGGGTCATTACCTAATACCTGACCATTGTGGACCTGGTCTCACCCTCCTCTGTATATATACACCTTGATTTGTATTACTCTCTCTAGTCTGTACTCACCCCTGGAGATGTGAATTACACGAAAGCGCTTGGGAACTTCGTGTTTTCTTCTTTCCTTGTGGTTATCAGCATATATATATGTACATATTCCGTATATAATAAAGGTTACAAATAGATTCAGGATGCTTTAACTTAACATGGTTCTAAAATTGAATACTTATTAATTTCTCTGTTGGTATTAATAGCTGGTACTATCATGACGTACAAACACTGTTAATTTATGTTGTATCCCCTTAAAAAAACAATGAGTATTAAATTCGTTCTTGGCTCGCAGTTACAATACAGTAATTACACGCTGCTTGAGTAAGGTTAAAATAAACTAGATATAATAAGATTGGTGAATCGAAAAAGGCTGAATTTAAGGGTCTTATATATATATATATATATATATATATATATATATATATATATATATATATATATATATATATATATATATATATATATATATATAAAAATATATATATATATATAAAACATATTAGTGCTGTAAGGGTGATCGTGTTAACCTATGTTCTATTTTATGATGTACAGTTGTGGACAAATTTCTCCAAACAGTTGGTAATATCTGCTTTTCATTACATTGTATATCGGAACTACAGATTGAAAATAACACTCCTTAATACAGAGACAAATTCGAGAAAATACGTCAAATTTCCATTCTCCATCACCTAATGATCTTCAAGTACTCACACGTGTCCGGGGATTTATGTCGGCAACTGTACATTCGAATTTGTGTGTTGATATATGGGAATGTTTTAAAGTAATTGAATTTATTTGTGTTTACTGCCGTCTGGAGAGAGAACAATAGGAGTGATTATTTTAGGTCCGTAGTAGACTGTTCGACTATACTGTATGTTTGTGTGTGTCTGTTGGTTTATTAGTCCGTCCTCCAGTCTGTTGGTTTATTAGTCCGTCCGTGGGTCTGTTGGTTTATTAGTCCGTCCTCAAGTCTGTTGGTTTATTAGTCCGTCCTCCAGTCTGTTGGTTTATTAGTCCGTCCTCAAGTCTGTTGGTTTATTAGTCCGTCCTCAAGTCTGTTGGTTTATTAGTCCGTCCGTGGGTCTGTTGGTTGATCAGTCCGTTCCTGTCTATATTAGTTTATCAGTCTGTCCGTGTATTTGCCCGTGTTTCCTATCAGATCGTCTGTTCGTCTGTCGATGTATCAGTCCGTCCGTTTGTCTCTCCGTGTATTAGTCCGTCCGTGTGTCTGTCCGTGTATCAATCCGTCCATAGTATGCTGTCAAATCGAGGACTCAAACAGTCGTAATTTTCTAACTGTGATCTGTGTAGGTGAATGTGTGTCTCAACAAAACCACTGAAGAAGTGGATAATGAGGCTATTCCGTCGGTTCTTCTTTGGAACTGGTGTGGCCTGACGGGGAGATTAGCGGTCTCCTCCTCCGCTATTTCTTGTTCCTCCTTCCTTGCTCTTTATGTTGTTGTTGTTGTTGTTGTTGTTCTCCTTAAATCTTTTTCTTTCTTTTGTATTTCTTTCTTTCTTTCTTTAAAATTGTGCACACTCAATTTTTCCCCGGTAAAAACCACTGCACTGCACTTTTGCGGAAGGCTTATGACAGGAACATAAGAGTTGAATTAAAACTTGAGTTTTCCAACAAAAATAACTTTAATCACCTTTGGAAGGAAATTGAACATATCGCTTAAAATGTTCCCGCTGGACAATATGCTCCCTGCCAGCCAATTTTCCCGAGGCACGGTAAATGTGGCCTCCAAACACGGTGCGCACGCAATTTACTGAATTATGTCTAGTTTCTAATATATTAGCTAGATAATAACTTAATTACTTTTATTACTTACTTATTTATTTATTTAGTTATTTATTTATTTACGGGCATATTTATGTACGAATACACTTATTTACTTATACTGCTTGCTACTTACGCACTCACTTAAGCACTTTATTGTTTGTGTACAACTCTACGAGATAATTAGAATCAGTGATACAAGATTTTTTTTTAGGTAGCACTTAACATGTAGTTTATGTATACATTATAAGTTCAATAATGGTGTGTTAAGAAAGTGCTTCCTCACCATCAGATGCGGTGGATGTCGCGGAGAAAATATTGCATTAGGAAAATAAATTGCAGTTTGTCACAGTATCTCACCTGCTCTTGTAAACTTATTAAGAGTAACGTTGAAATGTACAAGTAACAATTAATTCCCTATAAATATTATTTTTTCCTTCAGCTAATAGTGATATTTTTTTGTGTTTTGCAGGTACGGTGTTTGGCCAGAGACAGCAACAGGTAATGGTTCTAAATTAAGGGTTATGTGTCTTCGCCTGGGGTAGTGGAGGATATACCAGGGTGCGGGTTGCAAGAACCAAGGGCCTGCCTAGCCAGGTGGTCGCCAGGAGAGGGTGTTCATAGGTCATGGTGCAGGGTGTGATAAAGAGTCCCGGGAACCACATACGTGGTTATATTCCAGGCAGTTGTTGTGTGTGACAACTACAGTATGTGTCTCTGCCATCAGTAATTCCCTTATGTTTGAAACAACTTTGTATTTTTTCGATGGAAAATGAAGTAGTAAACAGTGATAGGATAAAGAGAGGATGATACGTAAAACAAACTATGACCGTCTTGTAGAATATAGAAACAGCGGGAAGTTCGGTTATGTAGAGTTAAATAAAATAACAGATTTTTTTTCATTTGTTGTATACAAGACAGTTAGGCTTACCGAGACTATAAATTGTATAAAATTCCATTTCCCTGGCAAAGAAAATTATCTTCCTCGTGGGGTTTACGCAAGAGATAAAGGAGAAAAAATAAGCCAACTGTCAGTTTGTTTATCATTCACTAAGTCATGTTGAATAAATACTTTACATTAATCATAGAAACATACGTAACTTATATGAAGTTATCTTGGAAAAGTAATAATTGTTTTTAGATTAATATAACTCGCACAGTAAGAACCCGTCGATCTACCCCCCCCCCCTCAGCCACGACTGGTGACCCAAGACGACATAGAGTCACAATTCCTCTACATCAGGAGGGAAAAATATTGCTTATTGGCCTCGTCTGAGAGCCCCAGATCAGGCAGCTTTGTGCCAGAGATGGAGACCATAGTTCAGTTCGTTCTCGTGGCGTCGCGTTCACAACTCTGACACACGAACGTGCAGAGGAACATATGACCAGACTGAGCAACAGATGGACTCATTGAGGGGTGCATGGACGCTCACAAGAACGGGCAGACATACAGAGGATTGGAGTGATGGACATACACAGGGAGGAACAAGATGAACGTACAGACAGATGGACACACAACACTTCTAGGACCCTTCAGCTAAGCGGGGGCCGGGAGACAATAAACATGTAAACAACAGTACATATCGCCTTCATAGCTCAACAGTCAGATGCTGGACCCCTAAAAACCTCCCTTCCGTAAGAGTAGTTTTAGTTTTATTACATCTCGTAGAGTTCTCTGTGTATCTGTTAAACGACTGAGAAATCTGGATTGTAGGATGGGGCCGGGGGTGGGGGGGGAGTAGGGGTCGAGGGACCGGGTAGGAGGGTCAGGGGGAGGGGCCCCGGAGGAGGGGTTACTGCCAATCCCCAGTGTAAGGGCAACGAGAAAACTTTTATTGTGAGGCGGAACTTGTTACTGCGTCCGGGATCCTACATGATGAGTGTACTGGGTTTTGGAAATGATGTCTTTGGGAGGTTATAGAAGGAGAGAGAGAGTATATCACACACACACACACACACACACACACAGCACACACAGCACACACACACACACACACTCACTCACTCACTCACATAAGAACATAAGAACACAAGAAAGTGGGATACTGCAGGAGGCCGACTGGCCCATACAGGGCAGATCCCTTTCACACCCATCCCAGCACTTCCATGTGCCTATCCAACTTCGTCTTGGCTCTAGCGTCCCCGATCCTGCTATGGCACTCGGTAGCCCCTATTCACATATCCTGCTCTATTACCAAACCAGTGCTTGCCTATATCCTTTCTGAATCGGAATTTATCTAATTTAAAGCCATTTGTTTTAGTTATTTCGTTATTACTGAGCTTCAGAACATCTTCCATTTTACCCTTGTTAATCCCACTTACCCACTTGTACACCTCTATCATATCTCCCCTAACTCTACG
>NW_024754856.1:0-2221 GCF_018991925.1 Homarus americanus
GACCCGTGGTGTGAGGACCGGGAACCGCTTCAACCCCATGACCCAGGGTGTGATGGCCGGGCACCCATTCAGTGACATGACCCGGGGTGTGAAGGCCGGGCACCCCTCCAACACCATGACCCGGAGTGTGAGGTCCGGGCACCCCTTCATTGTCATGAACCGGGGTGTGTCGGCCGGGCACCCCTTCAGTGCCATGAACCGGGGTGTGAGGGCCAAGCACCCCTTCACATGACCCTGGGTGTAAGGGCCGGGCTCCCAATTAGCACTATGACCCGGGGTGTGAGGGCGGGGAACCCCTTCAGTGACATGACCTGGGGTGTGAGGGCCGGGCACCCCTTCAGTGACATGACTCGGGGTGTGAGGGCCGGGCACCCCTCTAGCACCGTGACCCGGGGTGTGAGGGCCGGGAACCGCTTCAACCCCATGACCCGTGGGGTGAGGGCCGGCCAACCCTTTAGGTCCATGACCCCGGGTGTGAGGGCCGTGCACCCCTTCAGTGCCATGACCCGGGTTGTGAGGGCTGGGCACCCCTTCAGTGTCATGAACCGGGGTGTGAGGGCCGGGCACCCCTTCACATGACCCGGGGTGTGAGGGTCGGGCACCCCTTCAGAGAAATGAATCGGGGTGTGAGGGCCGGGCACCCCTTCAGCACCATGACCCAGAGCGTTAGGGCAGGGCTCGAATTCAGTGCCAAGAATCGGGGTGTGAGGGCCGGGCATCCCTTTAGTGACATGACCCGGGGTGTGAGGGCCGGGCACCCCTCCAGCACCATGACCCGGGGTGTGAGGGCCTGTCACTCCTTCAGTGCCATGACCCGGGGTGTGAGGGCTAGTCACCCCTTCAGTGCCATGACCCAGGGTGTGAGGGCCGGGCTCCCCTTCAGTGACATGACCCAGGGTGTTAGGGCCGGGCTCGATTTCAGTGCCAAGAATTGGGGTGTGAGGGTCGGGCACCCCATCAGCATCATGACACGGGGTGTGAGGGCCGGGAACCGCTTCAGCCCCATGATCCGTGCTGTGAGGGCCGGGCACCCCTTTAATGACATGACCCAGGGTGTGAGGGTCAGGCACCCCTTCACTGCCATGACCCGGGGTGTGAGGGTCGGGCACCCCTTCAGTGCCATGAATCGGGGTGAGGGTCGGGCACCTTTCAGTGCGAATCGGGGTGTGGAGGGTCGGGCACCCTTCACATAACACGGGGTGTGTAGGCCAAAATTCCCTGCCATGAGACCCGGGGTATGAGGGCTGCCTGATTTCATTGCTATGAATCGGGCCAGAGGCTGCACCTCCAGCACCATGACCCAGAGGAGGGCTGGGCACCCCATCAGCACCATGACCCGGGTGTGAGGGCTGTGCACTTGAAGTGTCATGACCTGGGGTGAGGGCTAGGCACCCTCAGTGCCATGACCAGGAGGACAGCTGGGCACCCCTTCAGTGAGGATACAGGGTGTGTGAGGGCCGGGCACCTCATTTACATGACCCGTGTGGGCCGGGCACCCTTCAGCACCACATAACCGGGAGTGAGGGCCGGGCACACCTTCAGTGCTATGACCTGGGGTAAGAGGGCCGGGCACCCTTCAGCACTATGACCCAGGGTGTTAGGGCTGGCCTGATTTCAGTGCCAAGAATGTGTGAGGCCGGGCACCATCAGCATCATGACCCTGGGTGTGAGGGCTGAACTGCTTTCAGCCTCCCACATCCGGGTGAGGCTGGGCACCCCTTTTTAATGACATGACAAGTGTGGAGGTAAATAGGCACCCCCTTCACCGCTATGCGACCCAGGAGGAAGGAACTTCGACACCATGACCGGTTTGAGGGCCGGGCACCCTTTCAGGTAAAGCAAGGAATCGGGTGTAAAAACCAGGCACCCTTCAAACGCGACCCGGGAGGTGAGGATACCCTTCAGTGCCATGACCCTCTGTAAATGGCCGGCACCCCTCCAGCACCATGACCCGGGGTGTGAGGGCTGGGAACCGCTCAACCCCATGACCCATGTAGGTGAGGGGCCGGCACCTCTTCTCAGTGCGCGCGACCCGGGTGTGAGGGTCGGGCACCCCCTTCAGTGTCATAAACTGGAGGTGAGGGGCCGGGCACCTTTCTGCGCTATGAAACGGGGTGTGAGGGCCGGGCACCCCTACAAAGGCAAAACCGGGGTGTGGAAGGGCACCTTCACATGACCAGGTGTGGGGTCAGGCACCCTTCAGTGAAATGAATCGGGGTGT
>NW_024754857.1:0-6991 GCF_018991925.1 Homarus americanus
GTGTCTGTACCAGGTTGGGTTAGGATCACCATCATCACCGTGGGAGTGTGTGTGTACCAGGGAGCGTTAGGGTCACCGCCGTGTGAGTGTGTGTACCAGGGAGCGTAAGGTTCACCATAACCACCGTGGGAGTGTGTGTACCACGGAGCGTTAGGTTCACTATCACCACCGTGAGAGTGTGTGTACCAGGGAATGTTAGATTCACCATCACCACCGTGGGAGTGTGTGTACCAGGGAGAGTTAGGTTCACCATCACCACCGTGGGAGTGTGTCAGGGAGCATTAGGTTCACCATCACCACTGTGGGAGTGTGTGTACCAGGGAGCGTTAGGTTCATCACCACCGTGGGAGTGTGTGTACCAGGGAGCGTTAGGGTCACCATCACCATCGTGGGAGTGTGTGTATCAGGGAGCGTTAGGTTCACCGCAGTGGGAGTGTGTACCAGGGAGCGTTAGGTTTACCATCACCACATTGGGAGTGTGTGTACCAGGGAGTGCTAGGTTCACCATCATCGATGTCTGTGAACCAGGGAGCGTTAGGATCACCATCACCACCGTTGGAGTGTGTGTACCAGGGAGCGTTAGGTTCACCGTCACAACCATGGGCGTGTGTGTACCAGGGAGCGTTAGATTCACCATCACCACCGTGGGAGTGTGTGTACAAGGGAGCGTTAGGTTCACGATCACCACCGTGTGGGTGTGTGTACCTTGGAGCGTTTGGTTCACCATCACCACCGTGGAAGTGTGTGTACCAGGAAGCGTTAGGTTCACCGCCCTGTGAGTGTGTGTACCAGGGAGCGTAAGGTTCACCATAACCACCGTGGGAGTGTGTGTACCACGGAGCGTTAGGTTCACCATCACCACCGTGGGAGTGTGTGTACCAGGGAATGTTAGATTCACCATCACCACCATGGGAGTGTGTGTACCAGGGAGGGTTAGGTTCACCATCACCTCCGTGGGAGTGTGTGTACCAGGGAGCGTTAGGTTCACCATCACCACCATGGGAGTGTGTGTACCAGGGAGGGTTAGGTTCACCATCACCACCGTGAGAGTGTGTGCACCAGGGAGCATTAGGTTCACCATCACCACCGTGGGAGTGTGTGTACCAGTTAGCATTAGGTTCACCACCGTGGGAGTGTGTGTACCAGGGAGCATTATGTTCACCATCGACACCATGGGAGTGTGTGTAAGAGGGAGCATTAGGTTCACCATCACCACCGTGAGAGTGTGTGCACCAGTGAGGGTTAGGTTCACCATCACCACATGGGAGTGTGTGTACCAGGGAGCATTATGTTCACCATCTACACCATGGGAGTGTGTGTAAGAGGGAGCATTAGGTTCACCATCACCACCGTGAGAGTGTGTGCTCCAGGGATAGTTACGTTCATCATCACCACCGTGGGAGTGTGTGTACCAGGGAGCATTATGTTCACCATCGACACCATGGGAGTGTGTGTAAGAGGGAGCATTAGGTTCACCATCACCACCGTGAGAGTGTGTGCACCAGGGAGCGTTAGGTTCACCATCACCACCGTGGGAGTGTGTGTACCAGGGAGTGTTAGGTTCACAGTCACCACCATGGGAGTGTGTGTACCAGGGAGCGTTAGGTTCACCATCATCACCGTGTGAGTGTGTGTACCAGGGAGCGTTAGGTTCACCATCACCACCGTGGGAGTGTGTGTACCAGGGAGCGTTAGGTTCACCATCACCACCGTGGGAGTGTGTGTACCAGGGAGCGTTAGGTTCACCATCACCACCGTGGGAGTATGTGTACCATGGAGCGTTAGGTTCACCATCACCACCTTGGGAGTGTGTGTTCCAGTGAGGGTTAGGTTCACCATCACCACCGTGGGAGTGTGTGTACCAGGGAGCATTATGTTCACCATCTACACCATGGGAGTGTGTGAAAGAGGGAGCATTAGGTTCACCATCACCACCGTGAGAGTGTGTGCTCCAGGGATAGTTACGTTCATCATCACCACCGTGGGAGTGTGTGTACCAGGGAGCGTTAGGTTCACCATCACCACCGTGGGTGTGTGTGTACCAGGGAGCGTTAGGTTCACCATTACCACCGTAGGAGTGTGTGTACCAGGGAGCGTTAGGTTCACCATCACCACCTTGGGAGTGTGTGTACCAGGGAGGGTTAGGTTCACCATCACTGCCGTGGGAGTGTGTGTACCAGGGAGCATTAGGTTCACCACCGTGGGATTATTATTGTGGCTGAGAACATGGGTTCACACCGTGGGAGTGTATTGTGCCGGGGAGCTATGTTCACCATCGCACCATGGGGTTGTGTGTGTAGAGGGAGCATTGGGTTCACCATCACCACCGTGGGACTGTGTGTACCAGGGAGCTTTAGGTTCAACGCCGTGGGAGTGTGTGTACCAGGGAGCATTAGGTTCACCATCACCACCGTGAGAGTGTGTGCACCAGGGAGCATTAGGTTCACCATCATCACCGTGGGAATGTGTGTCCCAGGGAGCGTTAGGTTCACCACCACTACCGTCGGAGTGTGTGTACCAGATAGCGTTAGGTTCAACATCACCACCGTGGGACTGTGTGTACCAGGGAGCTTTAGGTTCAACGCCGTGGGAGTGTGTGTACCAGGGAGCCTTAGGTTCACCATCACCATGGTGGGAATATGTGTAGCAGGGAGCGTTAGGTTCACCTTCACCACCGTGGGAGTGTGTGTACCAGGGAGCGTTAGGTTCACCATCACCACCGTGGAAGTGTTTGTACCAGGAAGCGTTTGGTTCACCATCGTGGGTGTCTGTGTACCAGGGAGCGTTAGGTTCACCATCACCAACGTGGGAGTGTGTGTACCAGGGAGCGTTAGGTTCACTGTCACCACCGTAGGAGTGTGTGTACCAAGGAGCATTAGGTTCACGATCACCATCGTGGGAGTGTGTGTAACAGGGAGCTTTAGGTTCATCATCATCACCATGGGAGTGTGTGTACCAGGGAGTGTGAGGTTCAACATCACCACCGTGGGAGTGTGTGTACCAGGGAGCGTTAGGTTCACCATCGTGGGTGTCTGTGTACCAGGGAGCTTTAGGTTCACAAACACCACCGTGGGATTGTGTGTTCCAGGGAGCGTTAGGTTCACCATCATCATCGTGGGATTGTGTGTACCAGGAAGCGTTATGTTCACCATCATCACCGTGGGAGTGTGTGTACCAGGGAGCGTTAGGTTCACCATCACCACCTTGGGAGTGTGTGTACCAGGGAGCGTTTGGTTTACCATCACCACCGTGGGAGTGTGTGTACCATGGAGCGTTAGGTTCACCGTCACCACCGTGGGAGTGTGTGTACCAGGGAGCGTTAGGTTCACCATCACCACCGTGGTAGTGTGTGTACCAAGGAGCGTTGGGATCACCATCACCACCATTGGAGTGTTTTGTGTGCCAGGGGTGTGTTAGGTTCACCACTTACGTGAGTGTGTGTGCCAGTGAGCGTTGGTTCACCATCACCATCGTGGAGTGTGTGTGTACCAAGGAGCGGTAGGTTCACCATCACCATCGTGGGAGTGTGTGTACCAGGAAGCGTTATGTTTACCATCATCACCGTGGGAGTGTGTGTACCAGGGAGCGTTAGGTTCACCATCACCACCGTGAGAGTGTGTGTACCAGGGAGTGTTAGGTTCACCGCCGTGGGAGTGTGTGTACCAGGGAGCATTAGGTTCACCATCACCACCGTGAGAGTGTGTGTACCAGGAAGCGTTAGGTTCACCATCACCACCGTGTGGGTGTGTACCAGGAAGCGTTAGGTTCACCATCACCACTGTGGGAGTGTGTGTACCAGGGAGCATTAGTCTCACCATCACCACCGTGGGAGTGTGTGTACCAGGAAGCGTTTGGTTCACCATCCTGGGTGTCTGTGTCCCAGGGAGCGTTAGGTTCACCATCACCACCGTGGGAGTGTGTGTACCAAGGAGCGTTAGGTTCACCATCACCACCGTGGGAGTGTGTGTATCAGGGAGCGTTACTTCCACCATCACCACCGTGGGAGTGTGTGTATCCGGGAGCGTTAGGTTCACCCCCGTGGGAGTGTGTGTTCCAGGGAGCATTAGGTTCACCACTGTGGGAGTGTGTGTACCAGGGAGCATTATGTTCACCATCAACACCATGGGAGTGTGTGTAAGAGGGAGCATTAGGTTCACTATCACCACTGTGAGAGTGTGTGCACCAGGGAGCATTAGGTTCACCATCACCACCGTGGGAGTGTGTGCACCAGGGAGCGTTAGGTTCACCAGCACCACCGTGGGAGTGTGTGTACCAGTGATGGTGAGGTTCACAGTCACCACCGTGGGAGTGTGTGTACCAGGGAGCATTAGGGGTCACCATCACCATCGTGGGAGAGTGTGTGTACCAGGAGCGTTAGGTTCACCAGTGGGATTGTGTGCACCAGGGAGCGTTAGGTTCACCATCACCACCGTGGGAGTGTGTGTACCAGGGAGTGTTAGGTTCACCGCCGTGGGAGTGTGTGTACCAGGGAGCATTAGGTTCACCATCACCACCGTGAGAGTGTGTGTACCAGGGAGCGTTAGGTTCACAATCACCACCGTGTGGGTGTGTACCAGGAAGCGTTAGGTTCACAATCACCATCGTGGGAGTGTGTGTACCAGGGAGCGTTAGTTTCACCATCACCACCGTGGAAGTGTGTGTATCCGGGAGCGTTAGGTTCACCCCCGTGGGAGTGTGTGTGTACCACGGAGCATTAGGTTCACCACTGTGGGAGTGTGTGTACCAGGGAGCATTATGTTCACCATCAACACCATGGGAGTGTGTGTAAGAGGGAGCATTAGGTTCACTATCACCACTGTGAGATTGTGTGCACCAGGGAGCGTTAGGTTCACCGTCACCACCGTGGGAGTGTGTGCACCAGGGAGCGTTAGGTTCACCGTCACCACCTTGGGAGTGTGTGTACCAGGGAGCGTTAGGTTCACCATCACCACCGTGGGAGTGTGTGTACCAGATAGCGTTAGGTTCACCATCACCACCACATGGGAGTGTGTGTACCATGGAGCATGAGGTTTCACCATCACCACTGTGGGAGTGTATGTACCAGGGATGTTAGGTTCATCATCACACCGTGGGAGTGTGTGTGTACCAGGGAGCGTTAGGTCTCACCATCACCACCCCAGAGTGTGTGTACCAGGAGGCTAGAAGGTTCACCATCACTACGGGGGAGTGTGTGTACCAGGGAGCGTTAGGTTCACCGTGGGAGTGTGTGTGTACCAGGGAGCATTTGGTTCACCACCGTGGGAGTGTGTATACTAGGGAGCGTTAGGTTCACCATCACCACCGTGGGAGTGTGTGTACCAGATAGCGTTAGGTTCACCTTCACCACCGTGGGAGTGTGTGTACCAGGTAGCGACAGGTTCACCATCACCACCATGGGAGTGTGTGTACCATGGAGCACGAGGTTCACCATCACCACCGTGGGAGTGTGTGTGTACCAGGGAGCGTTAGGTTCACCATCACTACCGTGTGAGTGTGTGTACCAGGGAGCGTTAGGTTCACCATCACCACCTTGCGAGTGTGTGTACCAGGGAGGGTTAGGTTCACCATCACCACCGTGGGAGTGTGTGTACCTGGGAGCGTTAGGTTCATCACCGTGGGAGTGTGTGTGTACCAGGGAGCATTAGGCTCACCACCGTGGGAGTGTGTATACCAGGGAGCATTATGTTCACCATCAACACCATGGGAGTGTGTGTAAGAGGGAGCATTAGATTCACCATCACCACCGTGAGAGTGTGTGCACCAGGGAGCATTAGGTTCACCATCACCACTGTGGGAGTTTGTGTACAAGGGAGCGTTAGGTTCATCACACCCACGCCGTGGGAGTGGGTGTCTGTGTACCAGGGAGCGTTAGGTTCACCATCACCACCGTGGGAGTGTGTGTACTAGGGAGCGTTAGGTTAACCATCACCACCCTGGGAGTGTGTGTACCAGGGAGCATTAGGTTCACCATCACCACCGTGAGAGTGTGTGTACCAGGGAACTTAGGGTTCACTGCCGGGAGTGTGTGTGTGTACCAGGGTATGTTAGGGTTCACCTCATCACCACGGTGGGGAGTGTGTTTAGCAGGGAGCGTTAGGTTCACCTTCACCACCTTGGGAGTGTGTGTACCAGGGAGCGTTAGGTTCACCATCACCACCGTGGGTGTGTGTGTACCAGATAGCGTTAGGTTCACCATCACCACCATGGGAGTGTGTGTACCAGGAAGCGTTTGGTTCACCATCGAGGGTGTCTGTGTACCAAGGAGCGTTAGGTTCACCATCACCACCGTGGGAGTGTGTTTACTAGGGAGCGTTAGGTTCAACGTCACCACCGTAGGAGTATGTGTACCAAGGAGCGTTAGTTTCACCTTCACCACCGTGGGAGTGTGTTTAACAGGGAGCGTTAGGTTCATCATCACCACCATGGGAGTGTGTGTACCAGGGACCGTGAGGTTCACCATCACCATCGTGGGAGTGTGTGTGCCAAGGAGCGTTAGGTTCACCATCGTGGGTGTCTGTGTACCAGGGAGGTTTAGGTTCACAATCACCACCGTGGGAGTGTGTGTACCAAGGAGCGTTAGTTTCACCATCACCACCTTGGGAGTGTGTGTACCAGGGAGAGTTAGGTTCACCATCACCATCGTGGGAGTGTGTGTACCAGGAAGCGTTATGTTTACCATCATCACCGTGGGAGTGTGTGTACCAGGGAGCGTTAGGTTCACCATCACCACCTTGGGAGTGTGTGTACCTGGGAGCGTTAGGTTTACCATCACCACCGTGGGAGTGTGTGTACCAGGGAGCGTTAGGTTCACCGTCACCACCATGGGAGTGTGTGTACCAGGGAGCGTTAGGATCACCATCACCACCATTGGAGTGTGTGTGTACCAGGGTGTGTTAGGTTCACCGCCGTGTGAGTGTGTGTACCAGTGAGCGTTAGGTTCACCATCACCATCGTGGGAGTGTGTGTGTACCACGGAGCGTTAGGTTCACCA
>NW_024754858.1:2500-20532 GCF_018991925.1 Homarus americanus
GTGTAGGAGGGTGTAGGGATGTGTAGGAGGGTGTACAGATGTGTAGGAGGGTGTAAAGAGGGTGCCGAAGGTGTGTAAGGATGGATAGGGATGTGTAGGAGGGTGTAGGGATGTGTAGGAGGGTGTACAGATAAATTTATGTAACATATTATCAGTTTTGAAGTGACCATCACTAAGGTTTATTGATTTTAATTCCTTAATCAAACTAGCTTCAACCAGAAGTCTTCCTGTGACACAAGATGATTTGAATACTTCTAAGCTTTTTCCCCCAAGTAATGGGATGATTATTACTCCTAACATGAACCAACAGGGCACTGCTAAGGTGTTGTTTGATTCTGAGCTGCAGTGTTTTTCCTGTCTGTCCTACATAATTACAATTACATTTGCTATTACACTTGCTATTTCTTATTAACATATTGGTAATGGTTGAGTCATACATGAAAACAACATTAATATTTAGCAGTTTGAGGGACCGAACTAACGGGACAAATTCATTACGATAGGGCGGAGTCAGAATATTCTTAAGTGTGGGAATTTGTCTGGTTTGAGAGGAATGAAAGGATTATTTAGCCCTTTTAAAACAACGATCAACAAACACAGAAGGATACCCGAGTTTCTGTGCAATGGAACGAATATGTTTCAATTCATCGTCAATAAATTCAGTCACAAATACGCAGACATCTTAAGAACATAGCAGAAAAAACTGACATTTTGGTAGACTCCAGGTGATTCGATAAAAAGTGTATGAAACTGTCTACCTGTGTGGGCTTTCTGTATATCTTAAATTTGTAGTTTTGGCCATTTCTCATGATAAGGATATCAAGGAATGGAAGGGATCCATTTATTTCTCTTTCAATTTTTTTATCAAGATTTATCTTATCGACAAAAATATCAATAACAAAAATAAGAAAATTAATTGAAAAATACGTTTATATAATTGGTCCCTTTGTTATTATGATCAAATTATCGTTGTAGTTATATATAATACAAGTAGTTTATAAAAATAAGTTAAGTCATTAATTAATTAGAGATTATTTATTATAATAAGTAATAAGATAATTGATTGATAGAAAATAATTTTTAATAATTTAAGTAAAAAAATAATAATTATTTCAGTCTTCATTTGACTCAGTTGTAAACATGGCGGAGCTTTTGATCCAAGAATTCCATTTGTTTATGTTTTAATGTTACTATACGTCAAGTACAGCCTTGACCCGGAAGTGATAATTAAGACAACAATTACTCTACATAATGGTCAGTTAAATTACCAAATAAGTTAAGTTAATCAACTATAATAAGTGAAAATATGAGCGTCGTTGAGATGTGGTTGACTGTCAGTGGAAACTTATTATTTTTACTCATTCTCTCCTGATTTGATAATAATTGAGAGAATTGAGATAAGGAGACAAGATATGAGAGAAGGAGGAAGACTTGGTGGAGACAACGTGAGAGGTGAGGTAAGGACAGTTTTCTTTTTTTCTTTTTTTCTTTTTTACGGGAATTAGCCCACCCGGGCACAGGTCAAGCGACCCACAACGGAGCCTGGGGGCGGAAAAAAACGGAAAGAAATTGTAAATATGGAAAAAAAGGTTATACTGTATTAATCTACACCACGAAGATGCCGGAAAACCAGCTTTTTAAAGTGAGACAGATTGTAAGAGCATGGAAACAGAGAAGAAGGCAGAGCATTCCACAGTTTGGCTGTGTGAGGAAAGAAGGAGGTACTATAACGGGTTATTATAGTGTGACCCACATCCACACAGACACAGCTTGACTGTGTGAGTAAAGAAGGAGGTACTATAACGGGTTATTATAGTGTGACCCACATCCACACAGACACAGCTTGACTGTGTGAGTAAAGAAGGAGGTACTATAACGGGTTATTATAGTGTGACCCACATCCACACAGACACAGCTTGACTGTGTGAGTAAAGAAGGAGGTACTATAACGGGTTATTATAGTGTGACCCACATCCACACAGACACAGCTTGACTGTGTGAGTAAAGAAGGAGGTACTATAACGGGTTATTATAGTGTGACCCACATCCACACAGACACAGCTTGACTGTGTGAGTAAAGAAGGAGGTACTATAACGGGTTATTATAGTGTGACCCACATCCACACAGACACAGCTTGACTGTGTGAGTAAAGAAGGAGGTACTATAACGGGTTATTATAGTGTGACCCACATCCACACAGACACAGCTTGACTGTGTGAGTAAAGAAGGAGGTACTATAACGGGTTATTATAGTGTGACCCACATCCACACAGACACAGCTTGACTGTGTGAGTAAAGAAGGAGGTACTATAACGGGTTATTATAGTGTGACCCACATCCACACAGACACAGCTTGACTGTGTGAGTAAAGAAGGAGGTACTATAACGGGTTATTATAGTGTGACCCACATCCACACAGACACAGCTTGACTGTGTGAGTAAAGAAGGAGGTACTATAACGGGTATTATTATCCAGGCACAGCTTGACTGTGTGACCCACATCCACACAGGCACAGCTTGACTGTGTGAGTAAAGAAGGAGGTACTATAACGGGTTATTATAGTGTGACCCACATCCACACAGACACAGCTTGACTGTGTGAGTAAAGAAGGAGGTACTATAACGGGTTATTATAGTGTGACCCACATCCACACAGACACAGCTTGACTGTGTGAGTAAAGAAGGAGGTACTATAACGGGTTATTATAGTGTGACCCACATCCACACAGACACAGCTTGACTGTGTGAGTAAAGAAGGAGGTACTATAACGGGTTATTATAGTGTGACCCACATCCACACAGACACAGCTTGACTGTGTGAGTAAAGAAGGTACTGTACTATAACGGGTTATTATAGTGTGACCCACATCCACACAGACACAGTTTGGCTGTGTGAGTAAAGAAGGATGTACTATAACGGGTTATTATAGTGTGACAGACATCCACAGAGAAACGGTGGGCACCGCGGGCAAGACGTGTGTTACGAACCCACGGCCTTGCCGGCAGTACACAGGATGCCAAATCCACTGAACATTGCCCGTTAAAGTACCTGTAAAAGAGAGAGAGTGAAGCAACATTGTGGTGAAGAGAAAGGGAAGAGAGATTGTCTACTAAAGGAGGAGAGTTAATAAGACGAAATGCCTCTGATTCCACCCTATCTAATAGTTGGACAGAAGAAGAGCCACCCCAGATATAAGAGCAGTACTCCGTTAGGACGAATGAATCCCTTATATACTTGGAGCAACTGCTCAGGAGTGAAGTAGCTGCGGCATCTGTACAGCATTCCCAACTTTCGGGAGGCAGCTTTAGTTATACTAAGGATGTGTGATTTCCAGGACATATTGGAGGAAATGGTGAGGCCTAACATATTTATTTCAGAATTTGGGAGGATGATAGCGTCCTGAAATGTAATTGGTGGGAGATCGTCTACTTTACAAAGTGTAATTGGTAAATATTGAGTTTTGTTACTATTGAACTTAACCAAGTTTGTATCTCCCCATTCAGAGATGCTACACAGATCCGCGTTGATAGAAGTAATGATATCAGTTCTAGAAACAGATCTAGTTTGAGAGTTAGGAGGAAGGGGAAAATGTGAGGAAGAGTGAAGAGTAGAATCATCGGCGTAAGAATGGATAGAATTAGTTGTAGTGTGAAGTAAATCATTGATAAAAAGAAGGAAGAGAGTTGGTGAAAGAACAGAACCCTGTGGGACGCCACTATTGGTAGAGAAAGAGTGAGAAACCTATCCCTCGACAACAACTGCCATGGATCGATTCTCAAGGAAGCTAGAGATGAGAGAACAAAGTGGGGGAGAGACACCAAAAGAGGGAAGTTCAGATAGCAAAGACTTGTGCCATACCCTGTCAAATGCTTTGGCGATGTCGAGGGCCACGACAAAAGTTCCCCATAATCCCTAAGAGAGGATGACCAAACATGGGTGCAATAGGAGAGCAGATCACCAGTAGATCTCGCCTGGCGAAAGCCATACTGGTGATCCGACAAAAGAGAAAGGCGTTCAAGGTGACGGAGAAAATGGGAGTTCAAGATAATTTCGAAAATCTTAGAAAGGGGTGAAGTTTGGGCAATGGGGCGATAGTTAGAGGGAAGTAGTAGGGGAATCACTGTCGGGAAATAGTAAGGGAATCACTGGAGGGAAGTAGTAAGGGAATCACTGGAGGGAAGTAGTAAGGGAATCACTGGAGGGAAGTAGTAAGGGAATCACTGGAGGGAAGTAGTAAGGGAATCACTGGAGGGAAGTAGTTAGGGAGTCACTGTTAATGATGAAACTGGATTTTTTATCCCTTTCAAGGAAATATTTATGCCAAAAAAAGAAGCTTCTAACTTCATTTTAAGCGGTTGAATTCCGTTTATGTTTCTTTTTTATAGTGTAAATAACACGCTACATTTTCGTTGTAGAACTGAAGTACTAACTTCTAAAAATTTTGATTAGTTACAAAAAAATTAGATTTTGGTTATAAAATTGTTACTTTCAGGCAAATTTGCCACCGTTGCTGCTTCAAAGCAAAATTCTAATCTTAAATTATATAAGTAAATTATGATAAAAAATACAACAATTACTCAGAACAAAAACCTTTTTATATAAATCCTTACTCTTCTACTTTGAGAAACTTGAAGGTATCCTGATTGATGTATGACATTAGAATACAAACCTTGACCCCCAAAATGTTCGGATCATCCATAATCACCAACCTTCATACATGCGCCCGCAGTTTTTAACCTAACGTGACTCAAATTAAATGTAGATAAAAAAGGTATAAACCACATAGACCCTATAAATACAACTTTGCTATAACTTTTTAATCTACGTAACCTATAGTTTACACTTATAATATTTAAAAGATAACCAATTAAAGCCCCTAACACTCTTAATGCTAAAGCCAACACTTTAAACGTGAAAGTTAAACAAATTATATATGATTCAGGGAAGATCACTCAAGACAAAAAGGCTCCGCCCGTAACACCACCAATCCTCAATCTTATCATTGAGCTAGTCATAACAACACTTTTATCGTTAACTTGACTCATCCTCCTTAAATTAAATAGACCCGTCAAACTATAATAAACTAAACGAAATCTATAACAAACAGTTAATCCTGTGGCCAAAGCATATAAAACGAAAGCTAATAAATTAATATTTCTTATAAAAGCCACTTCTAAAATTAAATCTTTAGAATAAAATCCTGCCAAAAATGGTATTCCACATAAAGCTAAATTAGCCAAATTTATACAGGTTCTAGTTAAGGGTATTCTAAAAACTAGTCTTCCTATACAACGGATATCCTGGTATTCTTTTACAGCATGAATAACTACTCCAGCACATATAAATAAGAGTGCCTTGAACAAAGCATGAGCTAACAAATGGAAAAAAGCTAAATCAGCAAAACCAAGAGCTAAAATCCTTAATATCACACCAAGTTGGCTTAATGTTGATAAAGCAATAATCTTTTTTAAATCATACTCGAAATTAGCCCCTAATCCTGCTATAAATATTGTCAGACAAGAAATAATTAATAAAACAGATTGAGCTTCTGATCCTATTAAAGCTGGACTAAAACGAATTAATAAGTAAACACCTGCCGTAACTAGAGTAGAAGAATGAACTAGTGCAGACACTGGAGTAGGAGCTGCCATGGCAGCTGGGAGCCAAGCAGAAAAGGGGATTTGTGCCCTTTTTGTTATAGCTGCTATGACAACTAAACATTTTATTAATAACAAATTAGAATCCCTTATATATCTTCTGTATAAAATAAAATTTCAACCCCCTGCTATAAATATTAAAGAAATTCTAAGAAGAATAGCGACGTCACCAACCCGATTAGACAAAACTGTTAGTATTCCTGCATTTGCAGATTTTTCATTTTGGTAAAAAATAACTAATGCGTATGATACTAAACCTAGCCCGTCCCAACCTAACAAGATTCTAATTATATTTGGCCTTACAATTAAAGCACCTATAGATAATACAAAAGCAAGAACTAAGTATATGAAGCGATTAAATCTTTTATCTCCTTCTATATAATCACCTCTGTAAAATAACACTATTGAAGAGATAAAAAGTACAAATCCTAAAAATATAAAAGAAATTCAATCAAAAATTAAAGTCATTACGACTGAAGAAGAATTTAAAGTTATAATTTCCCATTCAATTATTGTCACACTGTTATAATATAAACTTATAAGAGACAACAAAATACAACTAAAAGCTCTTCTACATAAAAATACCAACCTAGTTAAATGTACAGTGGTACCCCACTTAACGCGGTCAATTGAACCCAGAGGGTCCCGCGTTAAGTGAAAACCGCGTTAAGTGAATAACAGAACATATGGGATTAATTCCAATAGAACCCAGCCCGACCCCCAAACTCCACTTTTTGACGACAAATAACTATGTTGTAGTAAAAATAACATCTTAATTTTATGATGGTACATGCACACAATTAATACTTAAGAGAAATACAGTCGCCAAGTTAATGTCCATTCAAATAATGGACTCAACTCCCTCCCCCTCTCACACTACAGTACACAGCCAGCTAACAGATGGTCGGTCGGTCCCTCCCTCCCCCCCCCCACCCCCCACCAACCGTCCCAAGGAGATGTGTGGGATAACCTCAAACTAAAGTTAGGAAAATATAATTGACATTGCTGGATTCCTTGTAAGACCAGGAATATTTTGAATATAAATGTCATATATTTTGGACAAAAGATAACATACTTACTCAGATTAAACATTTTATCTAAAAATTGTATGTTCAATGCAAAAAATATGTTGTTTATATTCAAAATGATCACCAAATTATAAGAATTCCAGCAATGTAAACTATATTCTGGCTGGGTAATTTGTATGAATTTTATGAGCTAAAACAGGCAGTCAGGCAGGGTGGCGGGTGGGGGGTGGTGCGAATCTAAAAATAGCTCTCGAGCCGGACACTCACCGCGTTGCTGTGGAAAAATCCGCGTTAAGTGAAAGTTCAGCTTTGGCAAGGCACCGCGTATATGCGAAAACGCGTTAAGTGAAAGCGCGTTAAGCGGGGTAATACTGTATAGTAATATATCAAATCACGGTTTAAAATAAATAACTTATGCAGTGGCCCCTCGGTTAACGAACTCAATCCGTTCCAGAAGGTCGTTCGTTAACCGAAACCATTGTTTCAATGGGTTTTTGGGTAATTGGTTCCAGCTCACCGAAAATTTCCTAACTTCAACAAAAATGGCGGAAAAATTTACTTACTTTGAGGTGTGTATGTAGAAGGCTCCTGGATGATGGTGATGATGTGCATTTGAAGTGGGAGGTGCAGGAGGAGAAGGGAGAAGAGAAGGAAGTGGAGGTGGAGGAGAAGCATTTTACTGCTTCTTGGAAGGTGAGTCACCTTCCATGAAAATGTCAGGAACCTCTGGACTGACAGATTCTCCACCATGAACATCCTCTCTCCTTCTTGAAGTGGAAGGCTGAGGGCTAGCATCTTGTTCCCTCCCTCTGCCTTTTACTGAAGAAAGTGTCAATTGTGGTCTGTGGGGCATCTGTCCTCCTCACCATTAACTTATGTTTAAAGAAGGAGACCACTGAGTCCTCAACATGACACAAAGTTAGTTCAGTTTTTTCCACTTCTGGGTGCTTTGAAGCCAGTTCCCTGAACTTCTCCCAGTGGTAAATCACATCTTTCAACTGTTTAGCTGACATATGGTCATCACTTTCAATTTCCTCCTCACCACTGTCAGCCTCTACCCGTAACATCTCATCCAGTTCCTTCAAGTCATTAGGAGTAAGTTCCTCCTCATGAGACATCACAAGCTCTTCCACATCCTTCTCCTCCACTTCAAGACCCAATGACTGACCAATGGACACAATCTCCTGGTCCAACTCTGTGTCATCCTCAAATCCCTCAAAATCATGGACTACTGATGGCCACAGTGCTTTCCATGAAGAATTGAGGGTTCTATTGGAGACTTCTTGCCATGATGACACAATCAATTTTACAGCCTCCAGGACGTTGAATTGTGTCTTCCAGAACTGTTTCAGTGTTAGTTCAGGATCAATGGAAGTTGCCTGATGACACCTCCTAAACATTTTCTTCATGTACAACTTCTTGAAGTTGCTGATCACATTCTGGTCCATTGGCTGTATGAGTGATGTAGTGTTTGGAGGCAAAAACAACACTTTCACAAAGTCAAATTGATACTCCAAATTTCTGGCAAGGTCAGGGTCATGACCAGGAGCATTATCCATGAGGAGAAGAGCCTTTAAAGGAAGTTTATTGGTGGTTAGGTAGCTCTTGACAGAGGGGCAAAACACATCAACAGCCCATTCATTAAAGAACTGTCTTGTCACCCATGCCTTACGGTTGGACTTCCAATAAACTCCAAGCATTGTTCTTACCACTTTCTGTTGCTTGAACACCCTGGGGTTTTCAGAGTGGTAGACAAGCATAGGCTTCAGTCGGAAATCCCCTGAAGCATTGGCACCAAGCAATAGAGTGAGACGGTCTTTCATGGGTTTATGCCCAGGTAAAGAGGCTTCATCCTTGGTGATGAATGTTCTTTTGGGCATCTTTTTCCAGAACAGCCCAGTTTCGTCAACATTGAACACTTGCTGTGGAAGATAATTTTCTTCTTCCATCAGTTTTTTAAATTCAATTAAAAACTTTGCTGCCCCTTCTTTATCAGCACTAGCAGCTTCACCATGCCTAACAACACTTAAAATGTCACTTCTTTTCTTAAATTTTTCGAACCAGCCTTTGCTAGCCCGAAAATCTTCAAATTCTGTTCCTGAAGAACCAGGTTGATCTGTCTTTAAATGTTCATAAATCTCCCTGGCTCTTTCACAAATGAAATCACCAGAAACTGAATCACCTTTCATCTGTTTTTCCCTAATCCAGATGATAAGTAACCTCTCAGTTTCTACGATTAGGGATCTACTTTTAAACACTCTTGTAGATTTGTCTCTCACGTTCACTTCCTTAAATTTGTCTTTTTGTGCAAGAATTGTCGACACAGTTGATGCCGACATGCCATATTCTTTGCATAGCGCATTTGATTTAATACCTTGTTCGTGTTTTTTTATTATTTCCTGCTTTATTTGGATTGAAATCACTTTTCTTGATCTCTTAGGCCCCATGCTGGATTCAAACAATGGCAACACGTATTTTTCAAAGTTAAACTAGCTGTAAATAAAGAATATTTTCTTTACAGTAACACTGCACTGCACTATATATTGTCAATATGTAAAATAATTTTCAAAATGACCAATAATTTGCTTGGAAACACAGAAAAAAAGCGTTTAGTTGAAGAGAGTCTCAAGCAAGATGTTACCTCCAGTGAAAACAGAGAGAGACTGACGCCTGTTTGCTGTGTTAAGAGGCTGGATGCCGCGCATTAAACTAGTCACTTTACCATCAATTTTGTTCAATAATTGTTAAAATGACTAAAAAATTGAATATTAAACTTTTAAATTTATTGAATAGTATAAACTTCTTGATATTTACAAAAATAGTAAGGAATTTAAGCCCTAGAACCGATTAATGTATTGGCGGACTGATACTAAAGCTGGTTGCCCGGTCAGTGCAAGCGAAAACATGTTGAGGTCGGTTCGTAAGAAGTTCGTTAAGCGAAATTTTTTTCGTTAACCGAATTGAAGATCCTTATGGAAGGCAGTTCGTTAATCGAAATTACGTGAACCGAGGTGTTCGTTAAACGAGGGGTCACTGTATAGTTATACTAACCGCATTAATTTTATTAACTCTTCTAAATCCCTACCTTCTTGGAGACCCTGACAACTTTGTTCCAGCTAACCCACTAGTTACACCAGCACACATTCAACCTGAATGATACTTCTTATTTGCATACGCTATCTTGCGGTCAATTCCAAACAAATTAGGAGGAGTAATCGCCCTGGCTATATCAATCGCAATTTTAATAATTTTACCTTTTACCCATACTTCTAAATTTCGAAGATTAACTTTTTATCCTTTAAATCAAATTTTGTTTTGATCTTTAATTGCAATTGTTATTCTTCTAACCTGAATTGGAGCTCGACCTGTTGAGGATCCTTTTGTTATTACAGGGCAAATTCTAACAGTAGTATATTTCCTTTACTACATTGTCAATCCTCTTTCACTTTTATTGTGAGATAAACTGCTTGATTGATAGTTTAGTTTATTTAAAACAGATGTTTTGAAAACATCAATAAGGACACTAAAACGTCTTAACTATCGTAACATTTTCAATATACTAAATTAGTTATAAACTAAATTATAGAACAATAACATAGTATTTTTATCCCCATGAAAAAAATTAAATAATTAAGAGAAACTGGTAAAAATCTTTTTCAAGCTAACCCTATTAACTTATCGTAACGAAGACGAGGGAGAGTTCCTCGAACTCAAATAAACGCAAATCTTACTCCTACCAACTTTGCATAAAAAAAAAGGACTAGAAGGACCCCCACCTAAAAATAATAATGCGAACAGCGCTCTTATAAACAAAATTCTAGCATACTCAGCTACGAAAATTAAAGCAAAACCACCTCTTCTATACTCAGTGTTAAACCCAGACACTAATTCTGATTCGCCTTCCGCAAAATCGAAAGGAGTTCGGTTTGTCTCAGCTAAACAAGAAGCAAACCAAATTAAAGCTAACGGCAATGTGACCCACAAAAATCACACACTTTCTTGATATAAATTAAAAAGTTCTAAACTAAAACCTCCGACTAAAAAAATAAAAGAAAGCAAAATTAAAGCAAGACTAACTTCATAAGAAATAGTTTGAGCAACAGCCCGGAGCCTACCTAACAAAGAATATTTACAATTAGAAGCCCAACCAGCTCTTATAGTTGAATAGACACCTAAT
Organism: Homarus americanus; assembly: GCF_018991925.1. Classification (NCBI taxonomy): domain Eukaryota; kingdom Metazoa; phylum Arthropoda; class Malacostraca; order Decapoda; family Nephropidae; genus Homarus; species Homarus americanus. Next base: position 13,365 of record NW_024754858.1, read on the forward strand.
CTTAAACAACACAGGAAAAAAAGTACTCCTATATTTAAATTTATTATTCCAATTTCATAAGGAATTACTAACCATACAATTAATGCAGTAAACAAACTAAAAACAGGTGAAGCATAATATGGAAGAAAATTAGATTTTACAGGTACCGTTTGCTCTTTAGTAAATAACTTCACAGCATCCGCAAAGGGTTGTAGCAGTCCAATAAAACCAACTTTATTTGGTCCTTTACGAATTTGAATATACCCTAAAATTTTACGTTCTAACAAAGTAACAAATGCGTAAATTGATGTCGGACTTTTCATACTAGACACGATTGTATTTTTGAAAACTCAATTTCCACCGAGTTGGAGGTACAGCCAGGGTCACAGGCCTATAACCACACAATCACTGCCACATGACAAAGCTTTTATTTTATTTTATTTTTTAGGGTGTTGTGGTCACGGCTGTGATAAAGGGAGTGTAGTACTGTGCCTTCAGTTAAATCAGTTCATAGTTGTCATCAGTGAATGCAGAAGAGACTATAATAACTTAAAGTGAATACATATTGGCAATCGAGCTGGTAAGGACAACTGCCAGCCTATTCGTGTCATAGGTGCCACAGAGACTTTAAATTTTATTTTGTTTGTGTGCTTGCTCAAGGACTGAATCTGTGTTTATAATACACCACTCACAGGGAGATACACTGTACACAGTGATAGTTCATAGTGTCATCAGTGACCGCTGAAGTTGTAAATAACTTAAAGTGAGCGCTCACTAGCAAGCAAGCTGGAAAGGCACCTTGCCAGCTGAAACTAAGTCGTGTCATAGGTGCCACAGAGACTTTAAATTTTATTTTGTTTGTGTGCTTGCTCAAGGACTGAAACTGTGCCTACAATACACCATTCACAGGGAGATACAGTGTACGCAGTCGCAGACGACAACTCCATAGGCAACAGAGAGTAGCTAAGTACTTTTTCTCTCTTTATTTTCTTTGAAATAGGTGTAGATTTATACACATTCTGCACCCCCCCCCACAACAACAACAACCATGAGTTTGATATGTGATTACTGCAGGGAGACGTCGGATATGGAGGATACAGGCCTAACTAATGCAACGTTTAGGAAGTTACTAACTGCCGTAAAGCTTGATGGCTGTTGCTGGTATTGCCCTGGCTGCATAGTCAAGGTGAATGAAGCGATTGCAATCCATAAGGGAACGAGTTCTCTAGGGACGAAAATAGATGAAGCAGGAGCCCTGCTGGTTGACAAACTGGAGCAAGTTGAGAAAGAGATCCTTGCTAAGACTGAGGAAGTAGCTAATAGAATGGAGGTGGTTGCTAAGAGGAGTTATGCTGACGTATTAGGAGGGCCACGGGGGGGAGTAATGCAGAATCAGTACAGGTTCTACAGCAGATTGGGACTCTAAAAAAGTGTGTCGAAGAAATGAAAATTAACGCACCTACTGTTACGGGAGAGGAGGAACACCAGGAACGGCTCCAGCGCAGGAACAATGTAATAGTTTTTGGAGTCCCAGACAGCCAGGCAGAGGGAACTGTGAGTAAGGAAACACACGACAAGGTGCTGTTTCAAAATATTTGCACAGAGGTTCTGAAGATTCCAGCAACCCCTCAGGATGTGAGGAGACTGGGACAAAAGCAGGGGGCTATGCCTCGCCCCCTCAGGATCACATTAGGGAGTGAGGAGGAGAAATGGCAAGTTATCCGGCAGGCAAAAAACTTAGCAAGGAGCGAGGCATTTCGGGATGTATTTATTCACCCAGACCGCACGGTAATGCAGAGGGAACAGCACAAGAAGCTCCGGCTGGACTTGAAGCAGAAGAGGGAGGAGTCGAGGAGGAACGGGGACAGGTGCACATGGGTTATATTCAGGGGAAGGGTAGTGGAAACAAGTGTGCCAACACAGGGCCAGGGGGCAGCAGTGCACCCTCCACCCACTCAACCCCCCACCCGGGAGGCGGCACCAGCTCAGCCTACCGGACAGGAGGGAACGAGCGCCGTGTAAACAATGACATTTTTAACCACACCCTGCAAAATACAGTGTACTTAGCAAATGCTGCAGCTTCTGAGAATGTGGGTGGAGCGGGTTTATTACTAAGAGCAGAGATGTTACCGAGAACAAATTCTGGCTTGAATGTCATGTACACTAATACTGACACGTTCCTTGATAAGAGAGAGGAGTTTGAAACACTACTAAGAGTACACCAACCAGATATTGTAGGAGTTGTAGAACTGTTGTACAAGAACAGGAGAATCGACCCAGAGGAATGTGAGTTCAGTATTGCTGGATATGACTCATTTACGAACCTAACTCAAGAATCCTGCAGGAGGGGTGTGGTTATCTACGCCAGGCAAGACCTTAGAGCCAGCCAGGCGAGGGTACAGGGAGAGGATGTTTTTGAAGAGTCCAAGTGGTGTAAAATTAAATTAAAGGGAGGGGACTTACTTATCGTCGGGTGTATCTACAGATCCCAGAACTGTGGCCCACTAAATCAAAGGAACTTAAGAACCTTAATAAACAATGCGGCGATGCTCAACCCCAGCCACCTCCTTATCATGGGGGACTTTAACTATGGCGACATCGACTGGAGAAACGAGTCAACCCCGAATGACTTGAATAATCCTGCTACTCTTTTTGTAGAAACTCTGAGAGATAATTTTCTGTTCCAACATGTGAGAGACCCGACACATTACAGAGGGGAGCAAACACCCAAGCCACTTGACCTCATCATAAACGAGGAGGGTATGGTGGCCAAACTGGAACACCTTGCCCCAGTTGGCACCAGTCACCATACAGTGTTGTCATTCAGATTTAACTGTTACCTAGTTCAAGATAAGGCCAGGCCAAGGTGCAAATATTACAAGGGAAATTACAATGGGATGAGGGAAGAGATGAGGGGTATCAACTGGCCCGACTTATTAAGGTACAAGAACGCAGACACTACGCTGAATATCATAACTAGTAAAATGACCTATTTGATCGATAAATATATACCCAAGACCAAACCCAGTGCTTCTAGGAATACGAGGGGATCCCTACACATGAACCATGCGGCGGTCGACAAAATTAAGAAGAAAACCCAGAAATTCAAGACGTGGGTTGGGTCAAACGATGAGCAAGACAGGAGGATGTATGCAAGAGCCAGAAACCAAGCAAAGATAGAGTGTAGGAGGGCTGAAAAGGAATCACTGGAGGGAAGTAGTAAGAGGACCACTGGAGGGAAGTAGTAAGGGAATCACAGACTTAATGTTTGCCGGAAGGATAGTAATTCAACGAAAAATTCCATAATCACAGCCCGTTTCATCGTCCTTAGATAATCATAATTTTGTCTAATGTAAAATTGGTATTATTATCCATTCATAACCTTCATGTCCATAAACCTAATAGGCAGGGACGGTTTTTCGTTATACACATGAGTAAAAACCCCAACAAAACCAGACCTAAACCTACTGTGTGTGTTGGTATACGTTGCTAAGGTTTAATGTTAGATTTTCTTAATGTTTCTGAATGTAAAGTGTACTGATATGATATTGTATTTGATGTTGTTGCTAGGGGTAACGGCGAGTCAGACGTATTAACCCATAACAATTTTAATAGCTCTGTGTGCCAATTGTAATACATGGCATAACATTAACCAAACCAAAGTTTTAATCATACCTTAATTTAAATTCCTGGCGGAGGGTGAATCAAGTCCTGGTGTAGTTAACTGTGGTGAATACTCTTGTAGTTCCCACATGTTTTAATTGACTTCACTTCAAAAAGGACACTTGGAAAATTCACTACGGTACCTCGTTGTACTTTTAATGTTCACTAGAAAAAGGGATTCCACACGTGAATTTTTCTTTAACCTTCAATTAGGTTCACTACCTCCGTTAACACTATTTATTTCCATTAATCCAATCAAGTTATGGGCCCATAACACTTCACTTGGCATCAGTGACAAATATCCTCTAATCTCATTGAGTCACGTCACTTCACCTTTTAACCAATATTTCCCATATATTAACACAACACTTCACGTTACGGGCCCTCCAGCACTTCACAACACCCAACACTTCCACTTATATCAGTATATAACACCGAAAGAGTATCAAGTTTTTAAGGAAATTGTCAAAAATGAAGGAATAATGCGCACGTCCACTTGACCATGTACTGGACACGACCAGCGAGTCATGTTGTGGCTGTCAGCTGCCCATACATGTTGCCATATCGCCAACATTTATTTATTTTTAATTCTCTATCGTATAAATCGTTGTTGATGTTAGAATAATGACGTATATCAATTATATTCTAATTTATCTTATTATTATTATTATTATTACAGTTAATATTATCATTATTATTTTATTTTTTATTTCGTTTTATCATAAATTTTATTTATGATGATGATGATGATGATTGATTATTATTATTATTATTACTATTATCATTATTATTATTATTATTATTATTATTACATTTTCGCCCCCCAGGCCCCGACGTGGGTCAGCGACCTGTGCTCGGGTGAGCTAATCCCCGTAAAACAAAACTATCAAACAAGCACTGGAACGACTCTTTACGGTACTTAAACAACAATTCAATAATTATCTTATCACTCATATATTACCGTTACTATGCGAGATTTAAATTACTTTGTAGAAGATTTTAACGAAGACGAAAACAAATAAATAAAATAAAATCAATAAATAAAACATGCTATACGGGGTACTCGACGGAGGCCTCCTCCCCACCCTGACCCCGCCTCCCTTGCCTGCTCTTTAATGGAGGACTGGGCACGAGCTTCCTCCCCTGAGGCACTTCCAGATCCACTGCAGGAGGCAGTGCAGGCCCGCGTCTGAGCCTGTTGTTCGTGCTGCGCTTACCTCCCCTGCCCCCACTGATCATCCCATCACAGGCAGGTAAGCACGAGCCTAAACTATGAGCCGGTAGTGAGTAACGAGCGTAAACCGTTCATCAGTATTTAGGTAATAATTAACCAGTAAGTGAGTACAATGACCAGATTGGGTTAGATAACTGTTTTATTTATTTTTTATTTCTTGCTTCGAAGCCCAACACACTTATGGGGGAGCCGGGTGGTCATAACTCAACAACTGCGCAGTTCATCACCACCACTGTATTCACCATTGACAACTGCGCCACATTGACTAGATTTAACACAAATATAAGTATTTTTTGCGGAATTAAGATGTATTTTTTACTGGCTAGTTCTTTGCTTTCTCTTTAGCTACGATTTCTGGGAGTTGAAACAATTTATTACGGGTTCTAGCCGGGCGGGGTGAGGCGAGGGAGGGAGCCGGGCGGGGTGAGGCGAGGTAGGGAGCCGGGCGGGGTGAGGCGAGGTAGGGAGCCGGGCGGGGTGAGGCGAGGTAGGAGGGGAGCCTGGCAGGGGCAGGGCAGGGAGCTTGGCGAGGGCAGGGTGTGGGGGGAACCGGGCAAGGTGGGGTGGGGGAGGGAGCCGGACGGGGGTGAGGGCAGGGTGGGGAGCCGGGCAGGGGTGTGGGGCAGGGAGGAGGGGCCTGGCGGGGCGGGGCAGGAGCCTGGCAGGGCAGGGTGAGGGTGGGGGCCAGACAGGGTGAGGTGGGGTAAAGTCAGGAGGGAGGAGAGAGAGGAGGAGGGGGAGGGGAGCCGGGCAGGGTGAGGCTGAGGGTAGGGGAGCCGGGCGTGGTGTGAGGTGAGGAGGAGGGAGCCCTGGCGGGGCCGAGGCCAGGGTGGGGTGGGGCCAGACACGTGAGGTGAGGCAGGGGTGGAAGTGGGAAGGAGAGGAAGGAAGGAAGGAAGGAAGGAAGGGAAGGAAGGGAGGAGGAGGAGCCAGCCAGTCTGGGTAAAAAGGCAGGGCGAGGAGAACAAGGGAGGAGCCGGGCGAACCCCAGGATGGGGCAGAGACAGGGATGGGGGCGAGCCTGTGGCGGTGCAGAGGCCAGAGTGAGGGACCCAGGCAAGGTGTGGGGTGGGAGTGCAGGGGGCCGGGCGGGCGGGAGTGAGGAGGCCAGGGCTAGGCGAGGTAGGGAGCCGGGCGAGGCGAGGTAGGGAGCCGGGCGAGGCGAGGCGAGGGAAGGGGCGGGGCGAGGCGAGGTAGGGAGCCGGGCGAGGCGAGGTAGGGAGCCGGGCAACGTGAGGTGAGGCAGGGGGCGGGGCGGGGCTAGGCTAGGCTAGAGGGCGAGACGTTTCAGAATACAGTATATATTAAATCCCGTAACATTAAGGTTCCTGGTAATTTTTTAAAAGTGGACAACCATGGATTTTACAATCGGAAAAACCCATTGGTCAACAACCAAAAAGCACCATAACTAACCTAACAACGTAACGTAACGTAACCTGGAGGTTCCTTGGTTGTCTCCTGGTGAAAAAAGGTACACAACAATTAGAAAGTAAAACAAAATAATATTAGCGCATTTGTGTTTAGATCGGTTATGACCTCCATTTCCGTCGGAAATTGGTCGTTTTTTATAGATTGTTTTGGTGAGGTGTTTTCCGAAAAAAATATTGGCTCGGCGAATGCAAAATGCAAAAAAAAAAAAACCCTATAAAAACATAAACCGGACCTAATCTAACTGACTCTCACCATATGTTGGAATCCCTTATTTCTTACCTTATTGGCCTGGTTCTCGTTGGAGTTACCACATGTGTTGGTCTTGGCGACACTTACATTCGTTCTTGCATTAATGACACTTTACGGAGGTCGGGAGAACAACATGAGATCTAAAAATGCTATAGTTTTAGTGTGGAGGTAATGGTTTATGTAAGCAGTTGGGGACAGTGAGTACACGTGGTGGAGTGGTAGATGGAAGTTGCAAGTTTAATTTTCATTCTACGTAAATTACAACTTTAAGCATGTTGCAGGTGACAGCTGGTGTACTTGAAGGCCAATGGAGAAGTGACAGAACCTTGAGCAACATTTAACACCCAGCATGTTACTTCAGCCTCATCAGTTAAGTTACTTCACATATTATCTTGACTATTACTGTATGGTCAGCCAATAAACCACTCAACACTGTGCTCCTACACTGGGGCAGTGGAGGGTGTGTGTGTGGGACCTGGCTGACTGTGCATGTTGGAGGGCTCTGGAGGACTGTGTGTGTGTGTGACTGACTGACTGACTGTGTGTGTGTGTTGGAGGACTGTGTGTGTGTGTGTGTGTGTGTGTGTTGGAGGACTGTGTGTGTGTGTGTGT
>NW_024754859.1:5000-40188 GCF_018991925.1 Homarus americanus
TCTTAAAATATGTATGCAGGTATCGGAGCAGGGTATTACGGGGAAAACATTTTAACACTGCAAGTTTGTATGTAATAGCAGTGTCCAGTACACAAAGATAAATTAAAAGGTACAGTGAGGCAACCTTTAGGGCAGGCGTCGCCACACAGTTTGGTCATCGCGCTGTTTTTGTACGTTGGAATGAACACTTATACTCATAATACCTTTTATGTTTCCCCGTCCGAGTCTGTTACGTCTTCTAAAAGTCTCCTCTCACGGCACACTGACTGAGAACTCATAGTTATTATTATTATTATTATTATTATTATTATTATTATTATTATTATTATTATTATTATTATTATTATTAGTATTATTATTATTATTATCATTATTATTATCATTATCATTATTATTATCATTATTATTATCATTATTATTATCATTATTATTATTATCATTATTATTATTATCATTATTATTATTATCATTATTATTATCATTATTTATCATTATTATTATTATCATTATTATTATTATCATTATTATTATTATCATTATTATTATTATCATTATTATTATTATTATTATTATTATTATTATTATTATTATTATTATTATTATTATATATTATTATTATTATTATTAGTGATGTTTTTTTTTGTTGTTGTTGTTTATTTGTTGTTATTTTTTGCTTAACAACAGCTAACATAACCGCTGCTGCTTAACTAACTGCTGCTAACTAACTAACTTATGCTGCTGCTGCTGCTACTACTACTGCTGCTGTCTTGAACCACCAATAAACAAAAGTAAAAGAAAAAACTATCTAAAAAAACATAGAAGTCGTTTCTGTTTTTGGACTTCCGTAGTATTATTATTATTATTATTATTATTATTATTATTATTGTATTAGTATTATTATTGATATTTTTTGTTGTTATTTATTTTGTTGTTGTTGTTGTTGTTTGTTATTGTTATTTATTGTTGTTGTTGTTATTTGTTGTTATTATTTATTATTTATTATTAATTTATTTATTCTTATTTATTTGTTATTTATATTTATTATTCTACTTGTTATTTATTGTTGTTGTTATTTAATACTGTCTTACTATTATTTATTTATTATTTATTGTTGATAATTTTTTATTTATTTGTTGCTGTTTATTGTATGTATTAACTATTTATTTGTTGTTAATTGTCTTCTGTTGTTATTTATTTGTTGATGCTGTCTTTACCTGTTGTTGTTGTGATTGTTATGTTGTTGTTGATACTGTGTTCCCTATTGTTGTTGTTATTGTTGATACTGTCTTTATTATTTCTGTTGTTATTTATTCATTTACCTATTTATTTGTTGTTGTTGTTATTTATTAATTATGTTATTCTGTCTTACCTATTATTGTTATTTATTTATTGTCTGTCTTATTTATTTATTATTTGTTATTGTCTATCTTATTTATTTGTTATTTATTATATTGTCTTACCTATTTATTTATATATATTTGTTATACTATCATCTATTATTTATTTATTATTATTTTAATTATTTATTTATTATTGGTCTATCTCTTATATTGTTATTATTAATACTATCTTACCTTTGTTGTTATTTATTAATATGTCTTATTTATTTATCTGTCTTACCTATTATTGTTATTATTTTGTTCTGTCTTACCTGTTGTTGTTGTGTCTGTCTTATATTGTTGTTGTTGTCTTTGTCTTACCTGTTGTTGTTGTTGTTGTTGTTGATACTGTCTTTACATTGTTGTTGTTGTTGTTGTTGATACTGTGTACCTATTTGTTTGTTGTTGTTGTATACTGTCTTACCTGTTGTTGTTGTTGTTGTTATTCTATTTACCTTATTTGTTGTTTATTTATACATCTATCTTACCTATTTGTTGTTTAGTTGTTGTTATTTATTTATTGTGTCTATCTTCCTATTTATTTGTTGTTGTTGTTATTGTCTGTCTTCTGTTGTTGTTTATTTATTTATTTGTGTCTGTTGATATTTATTGTGTTATTGTTGTTGTTATTTATTTATTGTCTTCCTATTGTTGTTGTTTATACTGTCTTACCTATTGTTGTTGTTTATTTGTCTATTATTTGTTTTGTTGTTGTTGATACTGTCTTTATTGTTGTTGTTGATACTCTACTATTGTGTTATTTATTACTATCTTCTATTGTGTTGTTATTATTTATTATACTGTCTTACCTGTTGTTTATTGTTGTCTTACCTGTTTTTGTTGTTGATACTGTCTTACCTGTTGTTGTTGTGTTGTTATTACTGTACCTGTTATTTGTTGTTGTTGTTGTTGTTGTTGATACTGTCTTACCTGTTGTTGTTGTTGATACTGTCTTACCTGTTGTTTGCTGTCTGTCTTCCCTGTTGTTGTTGTTGTTGTTTAAACTATCTTCTATTTGTTATTTAGTTGTTGATACTGTCCTTTATTTGTTGTTATTCTGTCTTACCTATTTGTTTCTACTTTGTTGTTGTTGATGCTGTCTTACCTGTTGTTGTTTGTTGTTATTTATTGCTGTCTTCCTGTTTGTTGTTGTTGTTGTTATTTGTTCTTACCTATTTATTTACTGCTATTTATTGTCTATACCTGTTTTTGTTGTTTATTATTTGTTATTTGCTGTCTTACCTAGTTGTTGTTGTAGTTGTCTGTCTTATATTTTTGTTGTTGTTGATTATTGTCTACTTTATTTATTGTTATTTATTATTGTGTTATTATTTTGTTAATATATCTTTCCTATTTGTTATTTATTTGTTATTTGTTGTTGTCTGTCTTACCTGTTGTTTTTTTGTTGTTGATACTGTTTACCTGTTGTTGTTGTTGTTGTTGATACTGTCTTACCTGTTGTTGTTGTTGTTGTTGATACTGTCTTTACCTGTTGTTGTTGTTGTTGATACTGTCTTGACCTTTTGTTGTTGTTGTTGATACTGTCTTACCTGTTTTTGTTGTTGTTTTGTTGATACTGTCTTACCTGTTGTTGTTGATACTGTCTTACCTGGTTGTTGTTGTTGTTGATACTGTCTTACCTGTTGTTGTTGTTGTTGTTGATACTGTCTTACCTGTTGTTTTTGTTGTTGTTGATACTGTCTTACCTGTTGTTGTTGTTGTTGCTGTCTCTTATGTTGTTGTTGTTGATACTGTCTTTGTTGTTGTTGTGTTGATACTGTCTTACCTGTTGTTGTTGTTGTTGATACTGTCATACCTGTTGTTGTTGTTGTTGGTATTGTCTTACCTTGCTTGTTGTTGTTGTTGATGTGTCTTCCTGTTGTTGTTGTTGTATACTGTCTTACCTGTTGTTGTTGTTGATACTGTCTTACCTGTTGTTTTTTTGGTTGTTGATACTGTCTTACCTGTTGTTGTTGTTGTTGTTGATACTGTCTTACCTGTTGTTGTTGTTGTTGTTATTACTGTCTCTTACCTATTTGTTGTTGTTGTTGTTGATACTGTCTTACCTGTTGTTGTTGTTGTCTGTCTTACCTGTTATTTGTTGTTGTTGTTGATACTGTCCTTACCTGTTGTTGTTGGTAATGTTGTCTTACTGTAGTTGTTGCGTTGTTGATACTGTCTTACCTGTTGTTGTTGTTGATACTGTCTTACCTGTTGTTGTTGTTGTTGTTGTTGATACTGTCTTACCTGTTGTTTGTTGTTGATACTGTCTTACCTGTTGTTTTTGTTAAATCTGTCTTACCTGTTGTTGTTGTTGTTGTTGTTTTGTTGATACTGTCTTACCTGTTGTTGTTGTTGTTGTCTTACCTGTTATTTGTTGTTGTTGTTGTTGATACTGTCTTACCTGTTTTTGTTGTTGTTGTTGTTGTTGATACTGTCTTACCTGTTGTTGTTTGTTGATACTGTTCTTACCTGTTGTTGTTGTTGTTGTTGTTGATACTGTCTTACCTGTTTGTTGTTGTTGATACTGTCTTACCTGTTGTTGTTGTTGTTGATACTGTCTTACCTGTTGTTGTTGTTGTTGATGCTGTCTTTATATTTAGTTGTTGTTGTTTGGTTGTTGCATACTGTCTTTTCCTGTTGTTGTTTTTGTTGATACTGTCTTACCGTTGTTGTTGTTGTTGTTGATACTGTCTTACCTGTTGTTGTTGTTTGTTGTCTGTCTTACCTGTTGTTGTTGTTGTTGTTTATTTATTGTCTGTCTTATATTTGTTGTTTGTTGTTGATACTGTTTACCTGTTGTTGTTGTTGTTGACTATACCCTGTTGTTGTTGTTGTTGACTGTCTTATATGTTGTTGTGCTGTCTTACTGTTTATTTGTTGTTGTTGACTGTCTTACCTGTGGTTTTTTTGTTATACTGTCTTACCTGTTGTTGTTGTTGTTGTTGTTGTTGTTGATACTGTCTTACCTGTTGTTGTTGTTGTTGATGCTGTCACCTGTTGTTGTTTGTTGTTGATACTGTCTTACCTGTTGTTGTTGTTGTTGATACTGTCTTACCTGTTGTTGTTGTTGTTGTTGTTGTTGATACTGTCTTTACCTGTTGTTGTTGTTGTTGTTGTTGTTGTTTTCCTTGTCTTACCTGTTGTTGTTGTTGATACTGTCTTACCTGTTGTTGTTGTTGTTGTTGTTGTTGATCACTGTCTTACTGTTGTTGTTGTTGTTGATACTGTCTTACCTGTTGTTGTTGTTGTTGTTGTTGATACTGTCTTCTTACCTGTTGTTGTTGTTGTTGATACTGTTTTACCTGTTGTTGTTGTTGTTGATACTGTCTTACCTGTTGTTGTTGTTGTTGTTGTTGTTGATACTGTCTTACCTGTTGTTGTTGTTGTTGATACTGTCTTACCTGTTGTTGTTGTTGTTGTTGATACTGTCTTACCTGTTGTTGTTGTTGTTGATACTGTCTTACCTGTTGTTGTTGTTGTTGTTGTTGTTGATATGTCTTACCTGTTGTTGTTGTTGTTGATACTGTCTTACCTGTTGTTGTTGTTGTTGTTGATACTGTCTTACCTGTTGTTGTTGTTGTTGATACTGTCTTACCTGTTGTTGTTGTTGTTGATACTGTCTTACCTGTTGTTGTTGTTGTTGTTGTTGTTGATACTGTCTTACCTGTTGTTGTTGTTGTTGATGCTGTCTTTTTCTTGTTGTTGTTGTTGATACTGTCTTACCTGTTGTTGTTGTTGTTGTTGTTGTTGATACTGTCTTACCTGTTGTTGTTGTTGATGCTGTCTTTTACCTGTTGTTGTTGTTGTTGTTGTTGATACTGTCTTACCTGTTGTTTGTTGTTGTTGATGCTGTCTTACCTGTTGTTGTTGTTGTTGTTGTTGTTGATGCTGTATACCTGTTGTTGTTGTTGATACTGTCTTTTCATGTTGTTGTTGTTGTTGTTGTTGATACTGTCTTACCTGTTGTTGTTGTTGTTATTTTCTCTTACCTTGCAGTTGTTGTTGTTGTTGTTGTTTGTTTATTTGTTGTTGTTGATACTGTTCTTACCTGTTGTTGTTGTTGTTGATACTGTCCACCTGTGCTGTTGTTGTTGTTGTTGATACTGTCTTACCTTTGTTGTTGTTGTTGTTGTTGTTGTTGATACTGTCTTACCTGTTGTTGTTGTTGTTGATACTGTCTTACCTGTTGTTGTTGTTGTTGATACTGTTTTGCTTGTTGTTGTTGTTTGATACTGTCTTACCTGTTGTTGTTGTTGTTGATACTGTTTTTACCTGTTGTTGTTGTTGTTGATACACTGTCTTACCTGTTGTTGTTGTTGTTGTTGTTGATACTGTCTTACCTGTTGTTGTTTTTGTTGTTGTTGTTGATACTGTCTTGCTTGTTGTTGTTGTTGTTGATACTGTCTTACCTGTTGTTGTTGTTGTTGTTGTTGTTGTTGTTGTTGTTGTTGTTGTTGTTGTTGTTGTTGTTGATACTGTCTTACCTGTTGTTGTTTTTTGTTGATACTGTCTTACCTGTTGTTGTTGTTGTTGTTGTTGATACGTCCTTTCATCTGTTGTTGTTGTGTTGTTGTTGTTGTTGATACCGTCTTTACCTGTTGTTGTTGTTGTTTGTGTGTTGTTGCTGACACTGTCTTACCCGTTGTTGTTGTTGTTGTTGTTGCTGTTGCTGTTGTTGTTGTTGTTGTTGTTGCTTCGTTGTTGTTGTTGTTGTTGTTGTTTGATACTGTCTTTACCCGTTGTTGTTGTTGTTGCTGGATACTGTCTTACCTTGCTGTTGTTGTTGTTGACCACTGTCTTACCTTGTTGTTTTGTTGTTGTTGTTGATACCCGTCTTTACCTGTTGTTGTTGTTGTTGTTGATAACTGTCTTTACCTGTTGTTGTTGTTGTTGTTGTTGATACTGTCTTACCTGTTGTTGTTGTTGTTGTTGTTGTTGTTGTTGTTGTTGTTGATACTCGGTTCTACCTGTTGTTGTTGTTGTTGCTGATACCGTCTTTACCTGTTGTTGTTGTTGATACCGTCTTTGCCCGTTTTGTTGTTGTTGTTGATACCGTCTTACCTGTTGTTGTTGTTGTTGTTGCTGATACTGTCTTTAATCTGTTGTTGTTGTTGTTGTTGTTGATACTGTCTTACCTGTTGTTGTTGTTGTTGATAATTGTCTTTACCTGTTGTTGTTGTTGTTGATTAATTGTCTTTACCTGTTGTTGTTGTTGTTGTTGCTTGTTGTTGTTGATACCGTCTTCCCAGTTGTTGCTGTTGTTGTTGTTGTTGTTGTTGATACTTCGTTTTTACCCGTTGTTGTTGTTGTTGCTGTTGTTGATACCGTCTTCATCTGCTGTTGTTGTTGTTGTTGTTGCTTTTGCGTTGTTGTTGATACTGTCTTTACCCTGTTGTTGTTGTTGTTGTTGTTGATACTGTCTTACCTGTTGTTGTTGTTGATACTGTCTTTACTCCGTTGTTGTTGTTGTTGTTGTTGTTGATAATTGTCTACCTGCTGTTGTTGTTGTTGATACTGTCTTACCTGTTGTTGTTGTTGTTGTTGTTGTTGTTGATACTGTCTACCTGTTGTTGTTGTTGTTGATACTGGTCTTAATCTTGCTTTGTTGTGTTGATACTGTCTTACCTGTTGTTGTTGTTGTTGTTGCTGATACCGTCTTAACTTGCTGTTGTTGTTGTTGTTGTTGTTGTTGATACCGTCTGTTCTGTAGTTGTTGTTGTTTTGATACCGTCTTACCTGTTGTTGTTGTTGTTGTTGTTATACCGTCTACCTGTTGTTGTTGTTGTTGTTGTTGTTGGTATTATTACCGTCTTACTCCGTTGTTGTTGTTGTTGATACTGTCTTTACCTGTTGTTGTTGGTATCATCTGTCTTACCTGTTGTTGTTGTTGTTGTTGTTGTTGTTGTTGATACCGTCTTACCCCGTTGCTGTTGTTGTTGTTGATACCGTCTTCATCTGTTGTTGTTGTTGTTGTTGTTGTTGTTGTTGTTGATACCGTCTTTCTTTTGCTGGTTTATACTCGTCTTTACCTGTTGTTGTTGTTGTTGTTGTTGATACCGTCTCACCTGTTGGTTGTGCTGTTGTTGATACCTTCCTATCTTTGTTGTTGTTGCTGGATAATTGTCTTTACCCGTTTGTTGTTGTTGTTGTTGTTGATACCGTTCTTCGTGTTTGTTGCTGTTGTTGTTGATACTGTCTCTATCTGTTGTTGTTGTTGTTGTCGTTGTTGTTGTTGTTGTTGTTGATACCGTCTTCAATTCGTTGTTGTTGTTGTTAATACTGTCTTACCTGTTTTTGTTGTTGCTGATAATTGTCTCATCTGTTGTTGTTGTTGTTGTTGTTGTTGTTGTTGTTGTTGATAATTCGTCTTACCTGTTGTTGCTGTTGTTGTTGTTGTTGATACTGTCTTTGTTGTTGCTTTGTTGTTGTTGATACTGGTTCACCCGTTGTTGCTGTTGTTGTTGTTGTTGTGTTGTTGTTGATACCGTCTCGTCTGTTGTTGTTGTTGTTGTTGTTGCTGATACCGTCTCACCTGCTGTTGTTGTTGTTGCTGTTTTGCTGATACCGTCTTACCCGTTGTTGTTGTTGTTGTTGTTGCCGATACCTGTCTTACCTGTTGTTGTTGTTGTTGTTGTTGTTGATACCGTCTTGACCTGTTGTTGTTGTTGATACCGTCTTCACCTGTTGTTGTTGTTGTTGTTGTTAAGTTTCGTTGTTGTTGTTGATACCGTCTTACCCGTTGTTGTTGTTGCTTGTTGTTGTTGTTGATACCGTCTTTACCTGTTGCTGTTGTTGTTGTTGTTGTTGATACCGTCTTTACTCCGTTGTTGTTGTTGTTGTTGTTGTTGATAATTGGTTCACCGTTGTTGTTGTTGTTGTTGTTGATACCGTCTTACCTGTTGTTGTTGTTGTTGTTGTTGATACTGTCTTAACTGTTGTTGTTGTTGTTGGTTGTATACTGTCTTACCTGTTGTTGTTGTTGTTGTTGTTGATACCGTCTTACCCGTTGTTGTTGTTGTTGTTGTTGTTGTTGTTGTTGATACCGTCTTACCTGCTGTTGTTGTTGTTGTTGCTTTGATACTGTCTTTACCTGCGTTGTTGTTGTTGTTGATACTTGCTTACCTGTTGTTGTTGTTGTTGTTGTTGATACCTGTCTTACCCTGTTGTTGTTGTTGCTGATAACTGTTCCACCTGTTGTTGCTGTTGTTGATACTGTCTTCACCTTGTTGTTGTTGTTGGATAACTGTCTCAATTGGTTGTTGTTGCTGATACTGTCTTACCCGTTGTTGTTGTTGTTGTTGTTGATACCGTCTTACCTGTTGTTGTTGTTGATACTGTCTTACCCGTTGTTGTTGTTGCTGATACTGTCTACCCGTTGTTGTTGTTGTTGTTGTTGTTGTTGATACTGTCTTACCTGTTGTTGTTGTTGTTGATACTGTCTTAATTTGCTCCGTGTTGTTGTTGTTGTTGTTGATACTGTCTTACCCTGTTGTTGTTGTTGTTGATACTGTCTTACCTGTTGTTGTTGTTGTTGTTGTTGACTTCGTCTTACCCGTTGTTGTTGTTGTTGCTTGTCTTATGTTGTTGCTGTTGTTGTTGATACCGCTCTTACCCGTTGTTGTTGTTGTTGTTGATACCGTCTTTACCTGTTGTTGTTGTTGTTGATACTCGTCTTTACCCGTTGTTGTTGTTGTTGTTGTTGCTTGTTGATACTGTCTTTACCTGTTTTGCTTTGTTGTTGATACCGTCTTTACCTGTTGTTGTTGTTGTTGTTGTTGTTGTTGTTGATACCGTCTTTCACCTGTTGTTGTTGTTGTTGATACTTGTCTCACCTGTTGTTGTTGTTGTTGTTGATACTGTCTTCAATTTTTAGTTTGTTGTTGTTGATACTGTCTTTACCTGTTGTTGTTGTTGTTGTTGATACTGTTTTACCTGTTGTTGTTGTTGTTGATACTGTCTCCCTTGTTGTTGTTGTTGTTGATAACTGTCTCACCTGTTGTTGTTGTTGTTGATACCGTTCACCCGTTGTTGTTGTTGTTGTTGTTGATTACCGTCCAATCTTGCTGTTGTTGACACTGTCATTCCGTTGTTGTTGTTGTTGTTGATACCTTTCCACCTGTTGTTGTTGTTTGTTGACACTGTCTTTACCTGTTGCTGTTGTTGTTGATACCGTCTCACCTGTTGTTGTTGTTGTTGATACCGTCTCAATTTGTTGTTGTTGTTGTTGTTGTTGATATCCGATTCGTTGTTGCTGTTGTTGATACTGTCTTAATCTGTTGTTGTTGTTGTTGTTGTTGATACTGTCTTTACCTGGTTGTTGTTGTTGTTGTTGTTGTTGCTGTTATTGATACTGTCTTACCTGTTGTTGTTGTTGTTGTTGTTGTTGATACTGTCTTACCTGTTGCTGCTGTTGTTGATACTGTTTTACCTGTTGCTGCTGTTATTGATACTGTCTTACCTGTTGTTACCTCTGTTGATACTGTCATACCTGTTGCTGCTGTTGTTGATACTGTTTTATCTGGTGTTGCTCTTGATACGGTTGTTGTTGCTGTTGCTACTGTTTTACCTGCTTTTGTTGTTGTTACTCGCTTTGTTTTGTGGGTTGGTTGTTCGGTGCCTGGTACTCCCAGTTCACCCAGCTGTAAATGGGTACCTAAGTTTACAACATGGGGAATTGAATGCGCTCGAGAGCAATACCAGCCATGTTGCCTCTTTGTGTACGGAAGGGTTTGTACTCAGTGTCCCCAACGAGCAGTATAGGCTATGAAACTCACTTTTCCCTCGTCTCTATTATTCTAAAAAAAAAATAATAAATACAAGGTAATTTTTACTTTCATTTGTTTCTCTTTTTTTCAGTTCGTCTTTCATTACAATGTTTTTTGTACCCTTTTTTTTATTAATTTCCTCTAGTAGTCTGTTGATTTTTTTCAATATTTGCATAGTTATTTCGTATCTAATATAGTATTTCCAACATGGTCAACGAGGTATTGATTTGATTAACCAACGAAAAATAATGTATTAAACTCCCTGGTTAACGAGCAAAAAAAATGCTTTAAAAGACCCGACTGGGTTGTTAGCAGTTTTTAAACGAGATATAAACGAGTTTTGACGAACGTATTAACATAACGATCAAATTCAGGAGATAACGATCGAAACGAGTCATACGAGCACCGTAGTTGATGAACGTAATAGATAAGAAGAGAATGAACAAAAGGGAAACAAAAAGGAAATAACGAGTTGGTAAACAGAGAACGATACATGGAAAAGAAACTAACGATAACTTAAACGAGTTGACTAGAGGAGCAAGTAGCCCTAAGGCTGATCTTTATGTAAATGTATATTACAGATCTAAGTCAGGTTGGGAGAATACCGATACGTATTAAAATTACGTTAATGTACTTATTATTACAAATTGCTCGAGACAGGCTTCAATACGTTGTTACGGTCATCTCCCCTTTCCCTCAATATTTGTTTCAGTTACCCATTGTATTTAGTTTCTGTTGTTTCCCGTTTTTCTTGAGAATCGAAATTCCAAGCTTATGGTAAAGAATTTAAAAAATGTCTTGATTATTTTATATAAGTATCTAAACTAGTATTTGTTTCATTATGTAAACTTTATAGAATGTATTTTTATTTTTATACAGTTATGAAAGACTGTAAGAAGCAGGTGTGAATTATAAAAAAAAAAATTATAAATTATATGTTGATGAAAGAAGAAAGTGGCTCATTAGTGAATCATCAAAACAATAACAGCACTATGTTGTTATGTTTATCTAGCATCAGGCATTCTCAAAACAAAGTCCAGACAATGTCATTACTTCTAAATTAACTCGTATCTCCATTCCTGCGTGGTCTGCAGGGAAGGTGGTGACGTCATTGTAAATGGCAGCCCTGTTTATAGAGAAATAAACTTATCTAGACTATTATAGCAGGACTTTAAGCTTTATTACAAATTATATATACCATATCACTCTACGAATGTGGCAGAGTGTATTTCTTGTTTTTACCCAGAACCGACAACTCGTCCATTCGGGAAGCAGCTCCGACGCACAGCAGTCGGTGTCAGGAGTAAAACTGACTCTCAACCGGCTTTTCCCAACCCGACAGGTGGATGGTGGGAACTTAAGGTCCTCTGGTGTTTATCAACAGAACCACAGTAACTAATCTAATTTAATTAAAATATAATATATACAATACAGTACACCGGGATTTATATGAGCTCCCATGAAATCACCAATACCCCCTGTACCTGATTCACTGGAACTTTCCGTAATCCCGAGTCATCTCGACCAAGGATTCATGACTTTATTAATAAACGAAAGATTAACGAGCTCGTGAGGTGATACACGAACTTCATTAATTCGAGAGAGTAAACGAACATTATAAATAGATTAACTAAAACTAACAAATCATCTATAAAGGTGATAACGAGCGGATTACATGATAAACTAAGTCGTAACTTGATTAACGAGCCAGAAAATTGATAACGAGCTCAGGAGTTAACGAGTCAACATACAGGCGAATAATGGCGGACCAGTTAGCCTTGGTAGGGTGAGGGAGGTCGTCAAGGGGGGTGGGGAGGGGGGTTATTCAAGGCCCTCGCCCCTCTCCCCCCACCTACCTCACTCTTCCTCGGGGTACACTTACTGTGTACGTACATTATGTACATTATAATGATGAGTTGACTACGAGGTGATATACACACACACACGCACACACACACACAACAGGTGGTCTCTTTTCACTCTAATTTATGTCTATTTAATCTCTCTCTCTCTCTCTCTAATGTTCTTACTTTCCATATCTCCTCTATTTTAACTCCTAAACAAACCACGATACAAATAAACATATAAACAAACAGGCAAACAAATAAACAAACACACTTAATGAGAAATAAAGAAAGGACATCAAGTCCATAATAATATATCGTTATCTGAACTGACTTTTTCACTTTTTCCTTACCGTTTTATCTTTTGTGCTTTCTTCTTTCATTTTTTCTCTCAATTATATATTTATTTTCTCTTCTATCAGTTTTAATTCATTGTTTATATTATTTTATTTCTTCTTTCACAGTTTTCCTTCCCCTTATATAATTGCTTTCTCGTCTCATCTTTCATCTTAAATTAGGCATTTTTAAACTAGTGTGTAAATACACCTTCTTTCATTTGCAATTGAACAATTGACCACTTGCCTTTAACAATCAAGATTTTGGAATGACAAATTTCTATTTGCTTTCAACTATTTTCCGAATCCATTCAACAATCAGTTATTTTGATTTGACAATTTACAAAACCTTTTAACAGCCACATATCTCCGATTGCTTTCAACAGTCAACCAAACTTTTCAACAATGCGACTGAAACAATCATCATTGAAAAGAATATATTCAACAATCTTTAAAATCAGTAACAGCCAAGAATATTTAATTTTTGAGTATACTTACACAAACATCAACAACACAATGAATTCTGGTATAAACATATGTAATTATGTAATGTCTTTAGTCTTTAGTATGTAGTAGCTACATAAAACATACGATTGCTTAAAAAGAAACAAAGAAAAAAGGGCCTTATACTAATAGCTAAATACATTGGTGTCATGATACTTCCACGAAGCAATTCACAGTAAAGGCCTCGTACACCTTGGTGGGTTGTTTCTGCCTGGCTGTAAGGTAGGGATGGAGGTAGGTGAGGGTGGGAGGGGTAGTGGGATTGGGGAGAGGAGTGTCATATCAGCATCCCGTTGACTTGCCTTCCTCCTCTGCCTCACGAATAGTAACCTGTCAGGTAAATAAGAACCCATGAGTGTATAGAAGGTTTTTGTTGTGAATTGTTTCAAGTGGAACAAACGGTAAGGCAGTAGGTTATACTCTATTACTGTAGACCTACTGTATATCAATTGAAGATGTCTCGGCGCTCAATACATTGAACCAAGTAGATGTTGACATGGTTATAGTTCTGCGACACAACATGTTCCGTGACACTAGGCAGTGCAAATTCCACGCCAACTTGCAAAATGTTCTCCCTCAGTGCATTGAGAGTCACTCCTTCTTGCCTGGCGTGGGCCGCGTTGCACCGTGGAGCTTCACGGTGGAGGTACTGCTTCAGGTGTGATTTAAACACAGAGAAACAGTTTTCTATGGGGTTCAAGCAAGGAGAGTATGGAGGGAGAAATTTAAAATTTAGCTCGGGATAGACTGCTGCGATACCGTTGTGAATTGGAGCGTTGTCTAGAACAAGTATGGATCTTGCGTCTCCGATTATTGCTGCAAGTGATGAGATGAAATTACTGAATACTTCCTTCGTCACTGAACCATAGTGAATTTCGTGGTAGAGTATTCCACAGTGTTCAGCTATCGCAGCAATCACTGTCGTGTTTCTGCCACGCTGTCCACCAACGGCGCAATGCACACGCTCCCCGCGTCTTGCCCTGCCGTACGTCCTCTTGGTCCACAGATTGAACCCTGGAAATGAAACATCAGTGTATGTAGTCATACTGTAATGTAATTAAACATTAACACAAGGAAAGTTGTACGATGCATCAAACTGAGATCAATATTAAGTACTCACTCGTTACATACAGTTTACTTAAGTAATTATGTAGTACATACTACAGATAGTTGATAAGTGGTTACATAATTACATACCTGTCTCATCAATGTATACTAGTTGCTGCTGTAGACCCGTCGCCAGTATCCACGTAGCGTACGCGTGTCTCGCCTCCTTTACTGAGGGAGAATGTCTTTCTGCTGGGGAGTCACGGGACATTTTCAGTGATACAGCTCCCCCTCCAAATAACGCGAAAGCGTTACCTCACTGAAATGTGGTTTTGTAGGAAATATATCCATGACCTCCTCCTTTATCTCTCTCAAGGTCATCATAGGGTTTGCTTCAAGCAGCATCACTATTAGATCCAGAGTTTCATTGTCGATGATCTTGTGTCTGCCTCCTGCGTGAGCCGCTTCAACCCTGTTTTCGCGTTGGTATACTCGCACAATGGAGTATGCCGTGGTGAGCTGAACTCCAAGGGCTGCTGCAACTACGAGGAAATCTTGTTCGGCTCTGTAGGCCTCGATAATGCGCTCGCGATCTGTAGCACTTGTTATTCGGTGCCTCCGTGGCATGCTGGAGGGGCTCGGCGACGAACTGTATACGGGAGAAGCTGCTCACTCGTAATGAAAATACTGAGTGTGTAGCACACCATCTCGACTCGGTGATTCGTTAATTGCTTCCAAAGTTCGAATTAGATCAACTAGTCTTTCGATCTACGAAAAACACCAAAACATAAACTTTTTGCATAGTTATGATGTTTTAAGATTGTTACTTAGTTTTGTAAAATGTTGAAAGTATTAGTGAATTGTCAATGAAGAATGAGACGATTGCTGAAAGCAAGTAAACATTGTCACGTGTTGAACGACTGTTGAAAAGTTTTGGATGATTGTTGAACGGAAAGTAAAGATTGTTATTAATCAAGTGTAAGAATGTTGATTCCATTCGAAGATGTTGAAACCAAAAGTAACATTGTTCAATTGCAATTGAAAACAGGTGTATATCATGAGTGAAACGGATTTGGTATATACTTTCAATTCCGTAATTGGATTATTAAAAGTTTTCTTTGAATGAAGAATAATTTAGGTCTTTCTTAGATACAACTAGCATATAAAAACAGATTCTGAGTGAAGATGTTTTTTTTCTCTACCTTTCTTTCACTGATCGAAGAAGCATACAAAAAAATGCAGCGAATGAAGGATTAATGTTATTTCCTTCATTCCTTCAACTACTAGTATATAAAGATGAAAGTGACTGAAAAATAATTAGGCTACATACTTCATTTATTGTTCAAGTTAGTATAAAAATTACTTATTGAAATAACAATGATTTCTTTACATTTCTTTAACTGTTGTTCGAGTTCGCACACACACACACACACACACACACACACATACCATCTGTGAGGGAATTATTACACCACGTCAAGCACCTCATAACACCACCTGTGAGGGAACTACTACACCACGTGATGCCCCTCATAACACCGTCTGTGAGGGAATTACTACATCACCAGGCCCCTCATAACACCATCTGTGAGGGAATTACTACACCACATCAAGCACCTCATAACACCACCTGTGAGGGAACTACTACACCACGTGATGCCCCTCATAACACCATCTGTGAGGGAATTACTACATCATCAGGCCCCTCATAACACCTTCTGTGAAGGATTTACTACACCACGTCAAGCACCTCGTAACACCATCTGTGAGGGAACTACTACACCACGTGATGCCCCTCATAACACCATCTGTGAGGGAATTACTACATCATCAGGCCCCTCATAACACCATCTGTGAAGGATTTACTACACCACGTCAAGCACCTCGTAACACCATCTGTGAGGGAACTACTACACCACGTGATGCCCCTCATAACACCACCTGTGAGGGAGTTACCTCACTACATGTCTGCTGTTCAATACCTCAGCGCACATGATCTACGTGACCTCCACTGTAAACATTAGTCTGTTTGTTCACTGTTTGTTCCTTTACCTTTCTCTAATGAAGGCTTTTGTTAAAACACCAATGTATGTAATAATTCATTTATGTTCATTGTATATTTTCAGCCCTCGGGCTGCAGAACTTTTTCAATAAACCGTTTATTATTATTATTATTATTATTATTATTATTATTATTATTATTATTATTATTATTATTATTATTACACACACACACACACACACACACACACACACACACACATTAAAAAGTAAAAAAAAAAAACCCTCATTCTTCAACAGTAAGACAAGGGCAAGACACCACCTCGCTTGGGGACTCCCAACACCTTTCAAATGATACTCTATTTTTAGGAACCGTGTGTGTCTGAGTCTGCCCATTGCTTGCCCAGTTGTCTCATCAGGCACTCTCTCTCTCTCCACTTCAAGTTAATTGCAATACACAGCATTACGCAGCGCCTCTCCCCACCTCTCTCTCTCTCTTTGTCTATCTATCTAATCAAGTTATAAAAAAAAGGTGTTCATGTCTTTGTTTAATTCTGCATATCAGGAAATATTACGTTACTTTATATAATAATATTTAACAAGAAAAAATATGATATTTTTTTATATTTCTTAAAGGGATTGTTTTTATTTAGTAGTAGTACATCAGAAAACCTTTATTCTTTTATCAGAGTGACGTTGTGAGGCAGACATGTTATTATGAGTGATCTGATGGTGACATTGTGAGCCAGGCATGTTATTATGAGTGATCTGGTGGTGGCGTCGTGAACCAGGCATGTTATTATGAGTGATCTGGTGGTGGCGTTGTGAGCCAGGCATGTTATTATGAGTGATCTGGTGGTGGCGTTGTGAACCAGGCATGTTATTATGAGTGATCTGGTGGTGGCGTTGTGAGCCAGGCATGTTATTATGAGTGATCTGATGGTGGCGTTGTGAGCCAGGCATGTTATTATGAGTGATCTGATGGTGGCGTTGTGAACCAGGCATGTTATTATGAGTGATCTGATGGTGTCGTTGTGAACCAGGCATGTTATTATGAGTGATCTGGTGGTGGCGTTGTGAGCCAGGCATGTTATTATGAGTGATCTGATGGTGGCGTTGTGAACCAGGCATGTTATTATGAGTGATCTGATGGTGGCGTTGTGAGCCAGGCATGTTATTATGGGTGATCTGGTGGTGGCGTTGTGAACCAGGCATGTTATTATGAGGTGATCTGATGGTTGTGTGAACCAGGCATGTTATTATGAGTGATCTGGTGGTGGCGTTGTGAACCAGGCATATTATTATGAGTGATCTGATGGTGGCGTTGTGAACCAGGCATGTTATTATGAGTGATCTGATGGTGGCGTTGTGAGCCAGGCATGTTATTATGAGTGATCTGGTGGTGGCGTTGTGAGCCAGGCATGTTTTTATGAGTGATCTGATGGTGGCGTTGTGAACCAGGCATGTTATTATGGGTGATCTGGTGGTGGCGTTGTGAGCCAGGCATGTTATTATGAGTGATCTGATGGTGGCGTTGTGAGCCAGGCATGTTATTATGAGAAATAAAATATAGGTGTATCGGTGAATGGTGTAATAATAATAATAATAATAATAATAATAATAATAATAATAATAATAATAATAATAATAATAATAATAATAATAATAATAATAATAATAATAATAATAATAATAATAATAATATAATTAACGGTTTATTGAAAGAACATGGCAGCCAGAAGGCTGAAAATATACAGAAACATAATTGGGGAATGGGTCACTTGATTGACAAATAATGTTCAAGTAACATAAGTGATACAAATATGATATATAATAACTAGATGGGGAGAAGGTCATACTACAGGGCATTTCAACATACAGTAGTAACACTGCATAAAGGTAAGATTGGCTGAGAGTAACAACACACTGGTTGACTACGAGTTGTGCGTGTGTGTGTGTGTGTGTGTGTGTGTGTGTGTGTGTGTGTGTGAAAAAGAGAAAGAAAGACATGCAGTACTGTAAGTATTTAAACATGGTTGTGTATGTGCGTAGGTGCGTAATTATGACGCTGGCATCTCATAGGAAGTTGACCTTCATTGGGCATCATAGGAGGCCAGTTACATATGCTAGAGCTACACTGAATCAACATTAACATCCATGTCTAAGTGCGCAGGTCAGTATTTAAGGGCGTTCATGCGTATTCAAGGGTGTAGGTTGTATCATTAAAGGCGTAAATACCGCAATTAAAGGTGTAGGTTCCGCATCTAGGGGTATGTATCCATGGTCATAAGTATGTATCCGTGGTTATAAGTGTGTATCCATGGTCGTAAGTATGTATCCATGGTCATAAGTATGTATCCATGGTCATAAGTATGTATTCATGGTCGTAAGAATGTATCCATGGTCATAAATATGTATCCATAGTCATAAGTGTGTATTCATGGTCGTAGGTATGTATCCATGGATATAAATGTGTATCCATGGTCGTAAGTATGTATACATGGTTATAATAATAATAATAATAATAATAATAATAATAATAATTAACGGTTTATTGAAAGAGCTTGGCAGCCAGAAGGCTGAAAATATACAGTTACATATTTGGGGAATGGGTTTCGAATTACAAATAATATACAAGTAACATAAGTGATACAAATAAGATATATAATAACTAGATGGGGAAAAGCTCAAACTACAGTGCATTTCAACATAGTGACAGTGCAAGAAGTAGTATTTACTGGGAGTGAATACACTGGTTTACAAGTTATTGATAATTTTTACAATGGTTGGGACTGGGCTGTTCTTATAGCGATCAGTTCGTGCGTATGGGCTGGATGCGGTTGTGGTGTCGAACAGCAATTCTCGGGCTAGGGATCTCAGGTGGTAGTAGGAGCCGGTGTCGAGGATGGTGTAGAAGCTTCTTACCAAATTTGCAGATGAGGTCGTGGTGATGGTCAGTGAGAGTCGAAAGGGTCAGTGTGTTGAGCGCTTCTTGATATGTGGAGTAGGAAGGGGAGAGAATAATCTTGCATGCCCTCTTTTGCACTTTTTCTAGGTGTTTACGTTGTGTGGCATTTAGGGAGGAAGACCAGGTAGGGGAGGCATAGGTGAGCTTGGGAAGTATGAATGTTGTGTAAACACTGAGGAGCTCGGGTGCAGGAACTCCGAGGGACTTGAGTCGGCGGAGGAGGTGGAGACGGAAACTGGAGGATTTGACAACTTCACTGACGTGTGGTTTCCAATTTAGTTTGTTGTCTATGGTGACGCCGAGGAGCTTCGTGGAATCTACAACCTGGAGTGTGTTCGGACCTAAAGTAATGGAAGGAGGTGGGACAATGTCGGAGGAGAGGTTGATGTGCATAACCATGGTCTTGGTATGGTTGATGGTAACATGGTTGTTGGTGGCCCAGTTTTGGAGACTGTTCAATAAATCCTGAAGGGCGGTATAGTCGGGAGCAGAATTGTTGACGCTGATCCCAATGGTGGAGTCGTCGACATATTTCCAGCGAGCAGGGGTTTCTCTTAGGGCATCATTGATGAGTATAAGGAAGCAGAGTGGTCCCATCTTGGTGCCTTGGGGGACGCCACAGGTGAGTGACTGAAGAGGTGGAGACAGCCCCTCGGAAGCGTACAGCTTGGCGTCGGTCACTGAGGAAGTCTGTAAGCCATGGTATAAGACTTCTCCGAAGCCCGAGGTCAATAGCTTTGTTGATGATTATATTGTGGTCGACTAGGTCGAATGCTTTAGTGAAATCAATGAAGGCGACAGCTACAGACGTTTTTCGTTTCTCGAGATGGCGGTATATGTAATCGAGAAAGCTGACAAGACAGTGAGTGGTGGAGGAAGTTTTCATATTACCAAATTGCTGAGGATCTACGGCTCCTGCAATATCAGCATAAGCCCAGTCGAACACAAAACATTCACAGATTAGGCTGGGTATTTGGGTGATTGCAATAGGTCGTAGCTCATTTAAGGATTGTGGGCTGGTTGACTTGGGCACTGGTGATACATAAGAAGTCTTCCAGTCAGCTGGGCATCTGGCTTGACCGAGAGAAACATTGATGATGGAGCAGAGGGGTTTAGCAAGCTCCGGGGAGAACTCCTTGAAGAGTTTCATTGGTAAGTCAATGGGGATGGTGGAGCGTTTTAACTTTAGTTTGTCCAGACGTTTTGCTACTTCAAATTCTTCTACCAAGTCAGTGGGAAAGGGGGCTGGTAGGTAAGCAGGAAGCTTGGTTGTGTCAAGCCGGGGGAGCGTCTGGCATATAGCAGCGAAATGGTTATATTATTGCTCAGCTGCGTCAACATTAGTGAGTTGGCTAAGGAAGGGGATGGGGTGTGTCTTATTATTTAGTCCACAGAGTTCTTTAAGCTTACCATACCATTGACTGATGTTGGTCTGCTTCAGGTGTTGCAATTTGGTTGGGTAATGAGACTTCTTTGCAGTGCGTATTTCGCGGATGACTCGGTTGCGAAGGGACCTGTAGCGGTTGTGGTCATTGAGATAAAAGGCTCTGTCTCTCTGTTGCATAAGTCTTTTGATCCGAGGTGTGATCCAGGGCAAATCAGCTGGGTGAGATCTGACGGACTTCTCGGGGAAGAAGTGGTGGTGAGCTTCCGTGGTGGTGTTGGTATAATTTATCCATTTGGTTTTCACGTCATCCACGCTAAGTACTTCAGTCCAGGGATGGTGAACTATCCACTGCCCGAAGAGGCGCACTGCAGAGTCAGTAATCGGCCTGTTGGTCTTGATGTAGGGTCTCTGTACTTGAGTGGGAGTGGCAGCTGGGGACCAGAGCACTGATAAGTGTGTGCTACACCCGATAGGAGGCATTGGTTGAGGTGGTTGGTACTGGTCCGCTAAGTCAGTTAAGATAAGGTCAAGGGTATTTTGACCGTGTGTGGGGAAGTTCACAACTTGTGATAGTGATAGCTGGTCCTGGATATCAGTGGTGTCAATTTCATTATAATCCCCACATAATTCTAACTTGGCACATGGGTACCTAACACTGAGCTGGTCTAAGGTGGTAATGAGATGATTGATAAGAGTGTTATAAGTGTGTATCCATGGTCATAAGTATGTATCCACGGTTATAAGTGTGTATCCATGGTCGTAAGTATGTATCCATGGGCATAAGTATGTATCCATGGTCATAAGTATGTATCCGTGGTCGTACGTATGTATCCATGGTCATAAGCATGTATTCATGGTCGTAAGAATGTATCCATGGTCATAAGTATGTATCCATGGTCATAAGCATGTATCCATAGTCATAAGTATGTATCCGAGGTCGTAGGTATGTATCCATGGTTATAAGTATGTATCCATGGTCATAAGCATATATCCGTGGTCGTAGGTATGTATCCATGGTCATAAGTATGTATTCATGGTCGTAAGAATGTACCCATGGTCATAAGTGTGTATTCATGGTCATAAGTATGTATCCATGGTCATAGGTATGTATCCATGGTCATAAGTATGTATCCATGGTCATAAGTATGTATCCATGGTCATAAGTGTGTATTCATGGTCATAAGTGTGTATCCATGGTCAAAAGTATGTATCCATGGTCATAAATATGTATCCATGGTCATAAGTATGTTTTCATGGTCGTAAGAATATATCCATGGTCATAAGTATGCATCCATAGTCATAAGTGTGTATTCATGGTCATAAGCATGTATCCATGGTAATAAGTACGTATCCATGGTCATAAGTATGTATCCATGGTCATAAGTATGTATTTATGATCCAGTGTGTGTGTGTGTGTGTTAGTAAAGGTTATGAGGTTGGAATGTTCGTGTGTTGGTGAATGTGTCAATCACAATCACATTCTTGGTTGAGTAACGTGTATGAGTTGAGAATGTATGTATGTAGGCAGGAAAGGAGGAAGGGAGGGAGAAAGAGTGGATATAAGCACGCAAATAAGTGCGCTTGTCATTCTGTACGAGATAGATAGATAGATAGATTGACAGATTGATAGATAGATAGATAGGCACGTACAATCAATGACAAAAGTCGTGTCGCGGTTTTATCTAAATATTAAATATAACTCGTGAAACATTATGAGAGCCCCTACCATAAGGCAGAACGCACCAAAAGTTTTAGCCCTTAGCCATATGTTTTCACCAAATTTCACGACACGACTTTTGTCATTTATTGTACAGTACGTAGGAGAGGAAGAAGGCCGGTGGGAGCAAGATAGGAAAATAAGTACACACGTAAGCAGGTAGGCAGGGCGGGAGGGAGGGAGAGAGAGAAAGAGGAAGGGGTGGTGGGAGACTGGACTCTACCCCCATCCACCACCCCCAAACAAAGGTTACTTGTCCAGCAGGGTTAATGTAGTTGAGGAAGGGTGGGAAGGGGAGGAGGAGGGCAGAGGAGAAACCTGCTTTACTGTGGTGGTATTCGAACCCCATCCCCGCCCCCCCATCTCTCTCTCCCCCCCTCTTATCTCATGTCCTCTCCATCTGTCGTCCTTCCTCCCCTGTTTGTCCAGGTTCATTCATCTGCTCCGGTCCTCTCACCACTAGTACTCCTGCTGACCTCACTCCTCACCACTAGTACTCCTGTTGACATCTCTCACCACTAGTACTCCTGTTGACACTCACTCTCACCACTAGTACTCCTGTTGACACTCCTCTCACCACTAGTGCTCTGTTGACCTCCTCTCACCACTAGCCTCATGCTGACCTCACCCTCACCACTAGACTCTGCTGACACTCACCCCTCCCATTACTCCTGTTGCACTCACTCTCACCACTAGGCACTTGTGGCCTCACACTCACCACTACCTCCTGTTGTACTCATGTTCCTCCCACTCCTTGTCCTACTGTTGCAACTCACTCCACTAGTGCTCCCTGTGACACTCCTCTCCACTAGTACTCCTGTGACTCCTCTCTCTCTCCTGTTGTGCTCCTCTCACACTAGTACTCATGTTGACCTCTCTCTCACCACTAGTACTCCTGTTGACACTCACTCTCACCACTAGTACTCCTTGACACTCTCTCACCACTAGTACTCATGTTGACCTCTCTCTCTCACCACTAAATGCTCACTCTTATTACACTCTCACCACTAGTACTCCTGTTGACCTCTCTCACCACTAGTACTCATGTTGACACTCACTCTCACTAGTACTCCCTGTGGCCTCACTCTCACCACTAGTACTCCTGTTGACCTCTCTCACCACTAGTACTCATGTATTTACATTCTCACAACTAGTACTCCTGTTGACCTCTCTCTCACCACTAGTACTCCATGTTGACCTCCCATCTCACCACTAGTACTCATGTTGACACTCCTCTCACCACTAGTACTCATGTTGACACTCTCTCACCACTAGTACCTGTTGACACTCACTCTCACCACTAGTACTCATGTTGACACTCCTCTCACCCAGTGAGCCTCTCTCTCACCACTAGTACTCCTGTTGATCTCACTCTACTAGTACTCCTGGTCACTCTCACTCTCACCACTAGTACTCCTGTTGACACTCACTCTCACCACTAGTACTCATGGTGATACTCTCACCTCTCTCACCACTAGTATCCTGTTGACCTCCTCTCACCACTAGTACTCTAGCCAGCACTCTTCTCATTACTCCTGTTGGCTTACTCTCTCCCCACTAGTACTCCTGTTGGCACTCACTCTCACCACTAGTACTCATGTTGTCTCCTCTACCACTAGTACTCCTGTTGACCTCCACTTTCACCACTACTTCCTGTTGACCTCATCTCACCACTGTGGGTGACCTCACCTCACCACTAGTACTCATGTTGTACTCACTCCACCACTAGTACTCATGGTGACACTCCACCCTCTACTCCTGTTGCTCACTCTCTCACCACTAGTACCATGGTGCTCTCCTCTCCACTACTAGTACTCCTGTTGTCCTCCTCTCACCACTAGTATGCCTGACACTCACTCCTGCACTGGCCTCCTATTGACCTCCTCTCACCACTAGTACTCCTGGTGGTACTCCTCTCACCACTGTACTCCTGCAGCCTCACTCTCACCATGTAGTTTCTCATGTTGACCTCTCTCTCACCACTAGTACTCCTGTTGATACTCACTCACCACTAGTACTCCTGTGACCTCCTCTCCCACTGTAATCCTGTTGACCTCTCTCTCACCACTGTACTCATGTTGCACACTTCACACTCCTCTCTCACCACTAGTACTCATGTTGATGTCCTCTCACCACCATGCTCGTGACACTCCTCTCACCCAGTGCTCCTGTTGACACTCTCACCACTAGTACTCAGTTGCTCATCTCACCACTAAGTACTCTGTTGACACTCTCTCTCACCACTAGTACTCTCATGTTGACACACTCTCACCACTAGTACTCCTGTTGACACTCTCTCACTCACTACAATTACTCATGTTGACACTCCTCTCACCACTAGTACTCCTAGTTGACACTCACTCCCACTAGTACTCAGTTCGCCTCACTTCACCACTAGCCTCTGTTGCACTCTCTCACCACTAGTACTCCTGTTATTACTCACTCTCACTCTCACCACTAGTACTCTGTTGCCTCACTCTCACCTGTACTATTTGACATCTCTCTCACTAGTACTCCTGTTGGCCTCCTCTCACCACTATTACTCCTGTTGACACTCCTCTCTCCTAGTACTCCTGTGACACTCCTCTCCCTAGTACTCATGTTGACACTGACCTCACCACTAGTACTCATGGTGACACTCACTCTCACCACTAGTACTCCTGTTGACATCCTCTCACCACTAGTACTCCTGTTGGCTTCTCTCTCACCACTAGTACTCATGTTGACACTCACCCCTCACAAGTACTCCTGTTGACACTCCTCTCACCACTAGTACTCCTGTTGTACTCTCTCACCACTAGTACTCATGTGTTGACACTCACCCTCACCACTAGTACTCATGGTGACACTCACTCACCACTAGTACTCCTGTTGTACACTCCACTTGCTCCTTTGGCCTCCCTCTCACCACTAGTACCTGTTTGCTTCCTCTCCACCACTGTACTCCTGTTGCTCTCTCACTAGCTCCTGTGACTCTCTCACTAGTACTCATGTTGATACTCACTCTCCCACTAGTACTCCTGGTGCTCACCTCACCACACTAGTACTCATGTTGAGCCATCTCTCTCACCACTAGTACTCCTGTTGACACTCACTCTCACCACTAGTACTCTCTGTGACTCTCTCACCACTAGTACTCTGTTGACTACTCACTCTCACCACTAGTACTCCTGTGACACTCACTTTACTACTAGTACTCCTGTTGACTCCTCACACTGTTTCTGTTGCACTCACTTTACCACTAGTACTCCTGTTGACACTCACTCTCACCTAGTACTCATGGTGACACTCACCTCACTAGTACTCCTGTTGACACTCACTCTCACCACTAGGACTCATGTGCCTCACTCTCACAAGTACTCCTGTGACACTCCTCTCCACCCACTAGTACTCTGTGCTCTCTCACCACTAGTACTCATGTTGACCACTCCTTGCTCCTGTTGCTCACTCTCACCATGGTATTCACCATCACTACTAGTACTCCTGTTGTTCACTCCTCCTACCACTAAGTGACTCATGGTGACACTCACTCTCACCACTAGTACTCCTGTTGACTTTCCACCACTAGTACTCATGGTGACAATCACCCATTACTCCTGTTGACCTCACTCTCACCACTAGTACTCATGGTAATACTCTCTTCTCTCTCTCCCCTAGTACTCTGTTGACACTCCTCTCCCACCTAGTACTCCTGTTGGCCTCCCTCTCCTACTTTATTTTCTGTCTCCTCTCACTAGTACTCACATTGGCCTCCCTCTCACCCACTATTACTCCTAGCCTCCTCTCTGTAGTACTCCTGTTGACCTCTCTCTCACCAGACTCAGTTTGTCCTCTCCCTGCTCCTACACTCACTCTCACCACTAGTAATCCTGTTGACACTCACTCTCACCACTAGTACTCATGTTGATACTCACTCTCACCACTAGCCTTCACTGCCTCCTCACCACTAGTACTCCTGTTGACACTCACTCTCACCACTAGTACTCCTGTTGACACTCACTCTCACCACTAGTCTCCTGTTGACCTCTCTCTACCACTAGTACTCATGTTGATCTCCTACTCCTTTCACTCTCCACCCTAGTACTCCTTGGCCTCCTCTCACTAGTACTCCATTCTTACTCACTCTCACCTAGTCCTCCTGTTGTCTCTCTCTCACCACTAGTACTCTCCTCTCACCACTAGTACTCCTGCCACTCCACTCTCATAGTACTCCTGTTGACCTCTCTCTCACCACTAGTACTCATGTTGATACTCACTCTCACCACTAGTACTCCTGTTGGACACTCCTCTCACCACTAGTACTCCTGTTGACACTCCTCTCTCCACTAGTACTCTATTGACCCTCCACTCACCACTAGTACTCATGTTGACCTCACCCTCACCACTAGTACTCATGGTGATACTCCCTCTCTCTCCCACTAGTACTCCTGTTGACCTCCCCTCTCACCACTAGTACTCCTGTTGTCCTCACTCACCACTGACTCCTGTTGTCTCCTCTCACCACTAATTACTCTGTCCTCTCTCACCACTAGTACTCCTGGACACTCTCTGTCACCACTAGTACTCCTGTTGATACTGTCACAGTACTCCTGTTGGCTTCCTCTCACCACTAGTACTCATGTTGACCTCCTCTCACCACTAGTACTCCTGTTGGCACTCCCTCCAACTACTAGTACTCATGGTGATACTCACTCTCACCACTAGTACTCATGTTGATATCACTCTCACCACTAGTACTCTATTGTCTCACTCTCACCACTAGTACTCCTGTTGACACTCACTCTCACCACTAGTACTCCTGTTGACCTCCTCTCACCACTAGTACTCATGGTGACCTCCCACCTCACCACTACTCCTCTTGACCTCCTCTCCCACTAGTATTCATGGCCTCTCACCCCTCACCACAAAGTACTCCTGTTACTCACTCTCACTAAGACTCCTTGGTGACCTCACCCCTCACCTAGTACTCATGGTGATACTCTCCTCTCTCTCCCTACCTCCTTAGTACTCCTGCTTGCTCCTCTCACCTTTGTCCCAGTGACACTCACCTCACACTAGTACTCCTGTTGTCTCACTCTCCACTAGTACTCATGACTCACTCTCCCTTCATTTTCCTGTTGACCTCTCTCTCACCTAGTACTCCTGTTACTCACTCTCACCACTAGTACTCCTGTTGTGCTCTCTCTCTACTAGTACTCCTGTTGATACTCACTCTCACCACTAGTACTCCTATTGACACTCACTCTCACCACTAGTACTCCTGTTGACACTCTCTCTCACCACTAGTACTCCTGTTGATACTCACTCTCACCATAGTACTCTGTTGGCTTCTCTCTCCACTAGTACTCCTGTTAATACTCACTCTCACCACTAGTACTCTGTGACCTCACTCTCACCACTAGTACTCCATGTTGACCTCTCTCTCCCACTAAGTACTCCTGTTGACACTCTCTACTAATACTCCTCACCACTAGTACTCTGGCCTCTCACTCTCACCTCTGTGGCCTCCTCTCACTAGTACTCTTTGACCTCTCTCACCACTAGACTCCTGTTGATACTCACTCTCACCACTAGTACTCCTGTAGCCTCCTCTCACCACTAGTACTCCTGTTGACACTCTCTCTCTCTCACCACTAGTACTCATGTTGGTCTCACTCTCACCACTAGAACTCCTGTTGACCTCCCTCTCACCTAGTACTCATGGTGATACTCCTCTCTCTCACTCCTGTTGGCCTCACTAGTACTCTGTTACTCACTCTACTAGTACTCCTTTTCTCTCACCACTAGTACTCCTGTTGACCTCACTAGTACTCTAGCCCTTTTCCTCTAGTACTCCTGTTGCTTCTCTCTCCTGTTGTGTGCACTCTCTAGCCACTCTCTCACTAGTACTCATGTTGTGCTCATTCTCACCACTAGTACTCCTGTTGACACTCACCTCCTAGTACTCATGGTGATACTCTCCTCTCTCTCACCACTAGTACTCTCAGTACTCACTCTCACCACTAGTACTCTGTTGATACTCACTCTCACCACTAGTACTCCTGTTGGTCTCACTCTCACCACTAGTACTCCTGTTGACACTTCTCTCCCACTAGTACTCCTGTTGATACTCACTGTCACCATAGTACTTCCTCCTCTCTACTAGTACTCATATTGACACTCACTCTCACTACTAGTAGTCCTGTTGACACTCACTCTCACTGCTAGTACTCATGGTAATACTCACTCTCACCACTAGTACTCATGGTGACATTCACTCTCACCACTAGTACTCCTGTTGACACTCACTCTCACTACTAGTACTCCTGTTGACACTCACTCTCACCACTAGTACTCCTGTTGACTCTCACTTTTACTACTAGTACTCCTGTTGACACTCACTCTCACCACTAGTATTCCTGTTGACACTCACTCTCACTACTAGTACTCCTGTTGACACTCACTCTCACCACTAGTACTCATGGTGACCTCACTCTCACCACTAGTACTCCTGGACCGTCACTCACTCACCACTAGTACTCATGTTGACCTCACCTCCTACAAGTACTCTGTTACTCACTCTACCACTAATACTCATGGTGACATTCCTCTTACCACTAGACTCCTCTTGCACTCTCTCTCACATAGTACTCCAGTTGATACTCACTCTCACCATTAGTACTCCTGTTGGCTCTCTCTCTCACCACTAATACTCATTACTCTCTCACCACTAGTACTCCTATTGACCTCACTCTCACACTAGTAATCCTGTTGACACTCTCTCTCACTAGTACTCATGTTCACCTCACCACCTAGTACTCCTGTTGACACTCTCTCTCACCACTAGTACTCATGTTGTCTCCTCTCACCACTAGTACTCTTATTGACACTCACTCTCACCACCTAGTACTCCAGTTGATACTCCTCTCACCACTAGTACTCCTGTTGACTACTCTCTCTCACCACTAGTACTCCTGTTTATACTCCTCTCACTAGTACTCTGTTACTCAGTTGATACTCACTCTAGAACTCCTGTTTACTCCTCTCACCACTAGTACTCCTGTTGGCACTCACTCTCACCACTAGTACTTCTGTTGCACTCACCCTCACCACTAGGCCCTCATGGTGATACTCTCCTCTCTCTCACTAGTACTCCTGGCAGCCACTCTCTCACTAGTACTCCTGTTGGCCTCACTCTCACTAGTACTCCTGTGCCTCCTCTCACCACTAAACTCCTGTTGACCTCTCTCTAGTACTCCTGTTGATACTCACTGTCAACTAGTACTCCTGTTGACTCACTCTCACCACTGTACTCATGTGACCTCCACTCTCACCACTAGTACTCCTGTTGACACTCATTCTCCTACTAGTACTCATGGTGATGCTCTCTCACCACTAGTACTCATGTTGTGCTCACTCTCACCACTAGTTCTCCCCCTCACCACTAGTACTCCTGGACACTCACTCTCACACTAGTACTCCTGGTGGCATTTCTCACCCCACATAGTACTCCTGTTGACACTCACTCTCACCTGTACTCATGGTGACACTCACCTCACCACTAGTACTCATGGTGCTCTCTCTCTCACCTTCATTGCTCCTGGCCACATACTCTCACCACTAGTACTCATGTTGACACTCCTCTCACCACTAGTACTCCCAGTCAGCACTCACTCTCACCACTAGTACTCCTGTTGTACTCCTCTCACTAGTACTCCTGTTGAGCCTCCTCTCACCACTAGTACTCCTGTTGACCCACTAGTACTCCTGTTGATACTCCTCTCACCACTAGTACTCCTGTTGACTCTCTCTCACCACTAGTACTCCTGTTGTGCCACTACCACCTGTTCTGACCTCCTCTCACCACTAGTACTCATGTTGACCTCTCTCTCACCCAGTACTCCTGTTGTGCACTCTCACCACTTCTCGGCACTCTCTCTCACTAGTACTCATGTTTGTCTCACTCTCACCACTAGTACTCCTACCAGCACTCACTCTCACCCACTAGTACTCCTGTTGTGCTCACTCTCACCACTAAACCTCCTGTTACTCTCTCTCACACTAGTACTCATGTTGATACTCCTCTCACCACTAGTACTCTGTTGTGCCTCACCTCACCACTGTACACTGGTGATACTCCTCTCTCTCACCACTAGTACTCAGTTGGCCTCACTCTCACCACCTAGTACTCCTGTTGGCACTCACTCTCTCTAATACTCCTGTTGACACTCCTCTCACCACTAGTACTCTGTTGACACTCTCTCTCACCACTAGTACTCCTGTTGTCTCCCTCTCTCACCACTAGTACTCTGTTGACACTCACTCTCACTACTAGTACCCTGACACTCACTCTCACCACTAGTCTCCTAGCACCTCCCTCTCACCT
Organism: Homarus americanus; assembly: GCF_018991925.1. Lineage (NCBI taxonomy): Eukaryota > Metazoa > Arthropoda > Malacostraca > Decapoda > Nephropidae > Homarus > Homarus americanus. The sequence continues at coordinate 35,316 of NW_024754859.1, forward strand.
AGACTCCTGTTTACTCCTCTCACTAGTACTCCTGTTGTACTCCTCTCACCACTAGTACTCCTGTTGGCCTCCTTTTACTACTAGTACTCCTTTTACTCCTCTCAACACAGTATTCCTGTTGACACTCACTTTTACTACTAGTACTCCTGTTGACTCACTCTCACCACTAGTACTCATGGCCTCACCCCTCACCACTAGTACTCCTGTTGACTCCTCTCACCACTAGTACTCATGGTGACACTCTCTCACACAATGCTCCTGTTGTACTCACTCTCCCACTAGTACTCATGTTGACATTCACTCTCACCACTATACTCCTGTTGACTCTCTCACCACTAGTACTCCTGTTGATACTCCTCTCACCACCTAGTACTCCTGTTGACTCTCTCTCACCACTAGTACTCCTTTGATACTCCTCTCACCTAGACTCCTAGCCAACTCACTCTCCCACTAAATGTCCTACTCTCTCTCACCTAGTACTCATGTTGATACTCACTCTCTACACTAGTACTCCTGTTGTCCTCTCTCTCACAAGTACTCATGTTGATACTCACTCTCCACTAAGCACCTCAGCCTTCTCTCTCTCCACTAGTACTCAGTGATACTCACTCTCACCACTAGTACTCCTGTTGGCTCTCTCTCACCACTAGTACTCAGCACGTTACTCACTCTCACCACTGTACTCCTGTTTCTCTCTGTACTCCTCATGAGTGACACTCACCCCTCACCATTACTCATGGTGATACTCTCTTCTCTCTCACAACTAGTACTCCTGTTGAAGCTCTCTCACCACTAGTACTCCTTTGATACTCACTCTCACCACCTAGTACTCCTGTTGACACTCACTCTCACCACTAGTACTCCTGTTGACACTCCTCTCACCACTTACTCCTGCCACTCTACCACCACTAGTACTCCTGTTGTCTCCCTCTCACCTAGTACTCCTAGCCTCCTCTCACCACTAGTACTCCTGTTCACACTCTCTCTCACCCACCTCCTGTACTCACTCTCACCACTAGTACTCCTGTTGTCTCTCTCTCACCACTAGGACTCCTGTTGTCACACTCTACACTCCCTCCTCTCACCACTAGTACTCCTGGCCCTCTCTCACCACTAGTACTCCTGTTGATCTTCTCACCACTACTCCTGTTGTACTCTCTCACCACTAGTACTCATGTTGATACTCACTCTCACCACTAGTACTCCGTTGACACTCTCTCTCACCACTAGTACTCCTGTTGATACTCCTCTCACCATAGTACTCTGGCCTCCTCACACCTGTTGGCCTCCTCTCACCACTAGTACTCCTGTTGACACTCTCTCTCACCACTAGTACTCCTGTTTATACTCCTCTCACCACTAGTACTCCTGTTGACACTCTCTCACTAGTACTCATGTTACTCCTCACCTAAAACTCCTGTTTACTCCTCTAGTACTCCTGTTGTGTCCCTCACCACTAGGCCTCTCACCTCACACTAGTACTCATGGTGATACTCTCCTCTCTCTCACCCATGTGACTCCTGTTGACACTCCCTCTCACCACTAGTACTCCTGTTGACACTCACTCTGTACTCCTGTTGTGCTCTCTCACACTAGTACTCCTGTTGACTCACTCACCACCACTAGTTATACTCACTCTCTACTAGTACTCCTGTTGACACTCCTCTCACCACTAGTACTCATGTTGACACTCACTCTCACCACTATTTTCCTATTGACACTTCCTCTCACCACTAGTACTCCTGTTGATACTCACTCTAGTACTCCTGTTGACTCACTCTCACCACTAGTACTCCTGTTGACACTCTCTCTCACCACTAAGTACTCCTGTTGTTACTCACTCTCACCACTAGTACTCCTGTTGTACCTCTCTCACCTCTAAGCCTCCTGTTACTCCCACCTAGTACTCTGTTGACCTCTCTCTCACTATTGTGCACTCTCACACTAGTACCTGTCTCTCTCACACTAGTACTCATGATACTCACTCTCACCACTAGTACTCCTGGCCTTACTCACCTCACCACTAGTACTCATGGTGCCTCTCCTCTCTCTCACCACTAGTACTCCTGTTGGCCTCTCTCACCACTAGTACTCCTATTGGCCTCACTCTCCACCACTAGTACTCCTGTTGACCTCTCTCTCACCACTAAGTGCTCCTGTTGATACTCCCTCTCACCACTAGTACTCCTGTTGCACTCTCTCTCACCACCTCCTGTTGATACCCTCTCACCACCTAGTCCTCCTGTGTGCTCCTCTCACCACCTAGTATCCTGTTGACACTCACTCTCACTAGTACTCCACAGCACTCTCTCCTGTTGTGCTCACTCTCACCACCTAGTACTCCTGTTGTCTCCTCTCACCACTAGTACTCCTGTTGGGCTTTCTCTCTCACCACTAGTACTCCTGTTGTCTCCCTGCTCACCCTCCTGTTGTACTCCCTCTCACCACTACGTACTCCATGTTTTCCTCTCTACTACTAGTCCTGTGGCCTCACTCTCTCTGCTAGTACTCCTTAGTAATGCTCACTCTCTACTCTGACATTCATCTCACCACTAGTGCCTGTTGACTTCTCATCACTAGTGCTCCACCTCCTCTCACCACTAGTACTCCTGTTGACACTCACTTTTCACTAGTACTCCTGTTGACACTCCTCTCACCACTAGTACTCCTGTTGGCCTCACTTCACTACTATTACTCCCTGTTGGCCTCACTCTCACCACTAGTACTCCTGGTGACACTCACCCCTCACTAGTACTCCTGTTGTCCTCCTCTCACCACTAGTACTCACCTCTGTGCTCTGTTGACTCCTCTCTCACTAGTACTCCTGAGCATTCCTCACCACTAGTACTCCTGTTGCTCTCTCACCACTAGAACTCAGTGATACTCTCTCACCACTAGTACTCCTTTTGGCTTTCTCTCTCACCACTAGTACTCCTTTGATACTCACTCTCACCACTAGTACTCCTGTGACACTCACTCTCACCACCTAGTACTCCTGTTGACCTCTTCTCTCCACTAGTACTCATGTTGATACTCACTCTCACCACTAGACTCCTGTTGACACTCTCTCTCACCACTAGTACTCATGTTGATACTCACTCTCACACTAGTCTCCTGTTGATACTCCTCACCACTGGCTTCATACTCCTCTCTCACCCACCTCCTATTGTGCTCTCTCTCACCACTAGTACTCCTGTTTATACTCACTCTCACCACTAGTACTCCTGTTGTCTCTCACCACTAGTACTCCATGTTGTCTCACTCTCACCACTAGACTCCTGTTTACACTCTCTCACCACTAGTACTCCTGTTGTCCTCTCACCACTAGTACTCATTTGACACTCACCTCACCACTAGTACTCATGGTGATACTCTCTCTCTCTCCACTAGTACTCCTGTGACACTCCTCTCCTAGTACTCCTGTTGACCTCACTCTACTAGTACTCCTGTTGTACTCCTCTCACCACTAGTACTCCTGTTGACTGCCTCCACTCAACCACTAGTACTCCTGTTGACACTCTCTCACCACTAGTACTCCTGTTGATACTCACTCTCCCTACTAATTACTCCTGGTACTCACTCTCACCACTAGTACTCCTGTTGACCTCCCTCTCACCACTAGTACTACTGTGGCTCCCTCCCCTCTAGTACTCATGGTGCCACTAGTACTCCTATTGACACTCACTCTCACCACTAGTACTCCTGTTGACACTCACTCTCACCACTAGTACTCATGGTGACACTCACCCTCACCACTAGTACTCCTGTTGACACTCACTCTCACCACTAGTACTCATGGTGACACTCACCCTCACCACAAGTACTCCTGTTGACACTCACTCTCACCACTAGTACTTATGGTGACACTCACCCTCACCACTAGTACTCATGGTGATACTCTCACTCTCTCTCACCACTAGTACTCCTGTTGACACTTACTCTCACCACTAGTACTCATGTTGACACTCACTCTCACCACTAGTACTCCTATTGACACTCACTCTCACCACTAGTACACCTGTTGATACTCACTCTCACCACTAGTACTCCTATTGACACTCTCTCGACTAGTACTCCTGTTGACTCTCTCTCACCACTAGTACTCCTTTTGATACTCACTCTCACCACTAGTACTCCTGTTGACACTCTCTCTCACCACTAGTACTCTCATGGTGACACTCACCCTCACCACTAGTACTCATGGTGATACTCTCACTCTCTCTCACAACTAGTACTCCTGTTGAAACTGTCTCTCACCACTAGTACTCCTTTTGATACTCACTCTCACCACTAGTACTCCTATTGACACTCACTCTCACCACTAGTAATCCTATTGACACTCACTCTCACCACTAGTACTCCTATTGACAGTCACTCTCACCACTAGTACTCCTGTTGATACTCACTCTCACCCCTAGTACTCCTATTGACACTCACTCTCACCACTAGTACTCCTGTTCACACTCTCTCTCACCACTAGTACTCCTGTTGATACTCACTCTCACCACTAGTACTCCTGTTGATACTCTCTCTCACCACTAGTACTCCTGTTGATACACACTCTCACCACTAGTACTCCTATTGACACTCACTCTCACCACTAGTACTCCTGTTGACACTCTCTCTCACCACTAGTACTCCTGTTGATATGCACTCTCACCACTAGTACTCCTATTGACTCTCTCTCACCACTAGTACTCATGTTGATACTCACTCTCACCACTAGAACTCCTGTTGACACTCACCCTCATCACTAGTACTCATGGTGATACTCTCACTCTCTTTCACCACTAGTACTCCTGTTGACACTCACTCTCACCACTAGTACTCATGGTGACCTCTTACCTCTTGCTGAGCAATGCGTGGCTTCTAG
>NW_024754860.1:0-7748 GCF_018991925.1 Homarus americanus
GTTCCTGGGAGTAACAGAGGTACTCTTTGGAGTGTCGGAGGTGTATTCGGGAGTGTCACAGGTGTACCTGGCAGTGGCCAGAGGTGTACTGGCAGCATGCCAGAGGTGTACCTGGTAGTGTCAGAGGTGTACCTGTGAGTGTCAGATGGTACCTGGGAGTGGCCAGGTGGAGTACCTGGGAGGTCAAAGGTGTACTCAGAGTATCGGAGGTGTACCTGGGAATATCGGAGGTTCCCTGGGAGTATTAGGGAGGTGTACCTGGAGTGTCGGAGGTGCACCTGGGAGTGTCTCAGGGGTGTGTGCCTTGGGTGTCAAGCAGGTGTGCCTGCAGTGTCACAGGTGTACCTGGCAGTGTCAGAGGTGTACCTGGGAGTGTCGGAGGTGCACCGGGAGTGTCAGAGGTTTACCTGGAAGTGTCTGAGGTGTACCTGGGAGTGTCAGAGGTACCTGGCAGTGTCAGGGGAGTACCTGGGAGTGTCAAACGTACCTGGGAGTATCGGAGGTGTACCTGGGAATATCGGGAGGTGTTCTCAGTATCAGAGGTGCTCTGGGAGTGTCACAGGTGGGCCTGGGAGGTTCAAGCAGCCTGGCAGTGTCAGGAGGTGTACCTGGAGTGTTTAGGTGTACCAGGGAGTGTCAGGGTGTACCTGGAGTGTCATGGTGTACCTGGGAGTGTCAAGGGTGTACCTGGGAGTATCGGACGTATCTGGGAATATCGGAAGTGTTCCTGAGAGTATCAGAGGTGTACCTGAGTGTCGGAGGGGGTAATTTGGAGTGTCAAAGGTGCACCTGGGAGGCCAGAGGTGCACCTTGCAGTGTCAGGAGGTGCACCTGGCAGCATCAGAGGTGCACCAGAGCAAGGCCAGGAGGCACCTGGGAGGTCAGTGATAACCTGGGAGTGTCACAGGTACCTGGGAATATGGGAGTGTGTATCTGGGAATATTGAAGTGTTCCTGGGAGTATCTGAGGTACCTTGGAGTGTCGGAGGTGCACCTGAAGTGTCACAGGTGTACCTGGCAGTGTCAGAGTGTACCTTGCAGTGTCAGAGGTGTACCTGGGAGGCCAGAGGTGTACCTGTGGGAGTGTCACAGAGGTGTACCTGGGAGTGTCAGTGGAGTACCTGGGAGGTCAAGCTGTACCTGGGAGTATCGGAGGTGTACCTGGGAATATCGGAGGTGTTCCTGGGAGACAGGAGGTGTACCTGGGAGTGTCAGGAGGTGGTACCTGCGAGTGTCAGGTTGTACCTGGGAGTGTCTGAGGTACCTGGAGTGTCGGAGGTGTACCAGGGAGTGTCGGAGGGGTGCACCAGGGAGCAGTTCAAGGTGTACAGGAAGGTCAGTGTGAGCACCTGGGAGTGTCAGAGGTGTACCTGGGAGGCCAGAGGTGTACCTGGGGAGTGTCAGGAGGCACCTGGGAGGCCAGAGGTGTACCTGGGAGTGTCAAGGGTGTACCTGGAGTGTCAGGGGTGTACCTGGGAGGTCGGAGGTACCTGGGAGTGTCAGAGGTGTACCTGGGAGAGTCGGAGGTGTACCTGGGAGTGGAGAGGCATACCTGGGAGTGTTAGTGGTGTACCTGGAAGTGGTCGGAGGTGTACCTGGAGTGTCAGGAGGTTTACCTGGGGAGTGTCTGAGGTGTACCTGGGAGTGTCAGAGGTACCTGGGAGTGTCAGTGGAGTACCTGGGAGGTCACAGGTGTCCCTGGGAGTGTCACAGGTGTGGCCTGGCAGTGTCAGAGGCACCCGAGTGTCAGGGGTGCACTGGGAGTGGGAACAGAGGTACCCAGGAGTGTCAGGGGTGTACCTGGGGAGGTCAGTGTGTACCTGGGAGGTCAAGGGTGTACCTGGGAGTATCGGACGTATCTGGGGAACACGGAAGTGTTCCTGAGAGCATCAGAGGTGTACCTGGGAGTGTCGGAGGTGTACCTGGGAGTGTCAAAGGTGTACCTGGGAGTGTTAGGAGGCACCTGGCAGTGTCAGAGCTGTACCTGGGAGTGTCAGGGTGTACCTGGGAGTGTCAGGGGTGTACCTGGGAGGTCAGGGGTGTACCTGGGAGTGTCAGGTGTAGTACCTGGGAGAATGGGAGGTATCTGGGGAATATCGGAAGTGCTCCCATCTGAGGTACCTGGAGTGCGGAGGTGTACCTGGGAGTATCACACAGGTGTACCTGGCAGTGTCAGAGGTGTACCTGGCAAAAGTCAGAGGTGTACCTGGGAGTGTCTGAGGTACCTGGGAGAGTCAGAGGTACCTGGGAGTGTCAGTGAGCACCTGGAGTGTCACAGGTGGTACCTGGGAGTGTCACAGGTGACCTGGCAGTGTCAGAGGTGTACCTCGGAGTGTCAGGTGTACCTGGAGTGTCAATGAGTGCAAAGGGAGGTCATGGTGTACCTGGGAGCGTCAGTAACTCGGAGGTCAAGGTACCTGGGAGCATCGGACGTATCTGGGAATATCGGAAGTGTTCCTGAGAGCATCAGAGGTGTACCGGAGTGTCGGAGGCGTGTGTCAGAGGTAAACCTGGCAGTGTCAGAGGTGGCACTGTGGAGTGTCAGAGGTGTACCTGGGGAGTGTCAGCTGAGCACCTGGGAGCAGCCTTGGGCCAGTACCTGGAGTATCGGAGGTGTATCTGAATATTGAAGTGTTCCTGGGAGTAACAGAGGTGTACCTTGGAGTGTCGGAGGTATCTGGGAGTGTCAGAGAGGTACCTGGCAGTGTCAGAGGTACCTGGCAGTGTCAGAGGTGTACCTGGGAGTGTCAGAGGTACCTGTGAGTGTCAGATGTGTACCTGGGAGTGTCAGTGGAGTACCTGGGAGTGTCAAAGGTGTACCTGGGAGACCGGAGGTGTATCTGGGAATATTGAAGTGTTCTGAGGATAACAGAGGTACCTTGGAGGTCGGAGGTGGCCTGGGAGTGTCACAGGTGTACCTGGGAGTAACAGAGGTGTACCTTGGAGGTCGGAGGCCTGATGTCACAGGTACCTGGCAGTGTCACAGGTGTACCCAAGGCCAGAGGTGTACCTGGAGGTCAGAGGTGTACCCAGAGTGTAGAGGTGTACCTGGGAGTGTCGGTGGAGTACCTGGGAGGCCAACGTACCTGGGAGTATCGGAGGTGTACCTGGGAACATCGGAGGTGTTCCTGGGAGTATCAGAGGTGTACCTGGGAGTGTCACAGGTGTACCTGGGAGTGTCACAGGTGTACCTGGCAGTGTCAGAGGTGAACCTGGGAGGTAGGGGTGTACCTGGGAGTGTCAGGTGTACCAGGGAGTGTCAGGGGTGTACCTGGGAGTGTCAGGTGAGTACCTGGGAGTGTCAAAGGTGTACCTGGGAATGGAGGTGTATCTGGGAATATTGGAAGTGTTCCTGGGAGTATCTGAGGTGTACCTGGAGTGTCGGAGGTGTACCTGAAGTGTCACAGGTGTACCTGGGAAAGTCAGAGGTGTACCTGGCAGTGTCAGAGGTGTACCTGGGAGTGTTAGAGGTGTACCTGGAGTGTCAGAGGTGTACCTGGGAGTGTCAGTGGAATACCTGGGAGTGCCAAAGGTGTACCTGGGAGTATCGGAGGTACCTGGGAATATCGGAGGTGTTCCTGAGAGTATTAGAGGTGTACCTGGGAGTGTCGGAGGTGTACTGAAGTGTCCACAGGTGTACCTGGGAGTGTCACAGGTGTACCTGGCAGTGTCACAGGTGTACCTGGCAGTGTCAGAGGTACCGAGTGTCAGGGTGTACCTGGGAGGTCAGGGGTGTACTGGGAGGTTGGGGTACCTGGGAGTGTCAGTGGTGTACCTGGGAGTATCGGACGTGTATCTGGGAATATCGGAAGTGTTCCTGAGAGTATCAGAGGTGTACCTGGGAGGTCGGAGGTGTAACATGGGAGGTCGGAGGTGTACCTGGGAGTGTCAAAGGTGTACCTGGGAGGTCAGAGGTACCTGGCAGTCTCAGAGGTGTACCTGGCAGTGTCAGAGGTGTACCTGTGGTTGTCAGAGGTGTACCTGGGAGTGTCAGTGAGCACCTGGGAGTGTCAAGGTGTACCTGGGAATATCGGAGGTGTATCTGGGTATTGAAGGTTCCCTGGAGTATCTGAGGTGTACCTTGGTGTCGGAGGTGTACCTGGGAGCATCACAGGTGTACTGGCAGTGTCAGAGGTGTACCTGGCAGTGTCAAGGTGTACCTGGGAGTGTTAGAGGTGTACCTGTGAGTGTCAGAGGTGTACCTGGGAGAGTGCAGGTGAATACCTGGGAGTGCCAAGGTGTACCTGGGAGTATCGGAGGTGTACCTGGGAATGGAGGTGTTCCTGGGACATTAGAGGTGTACCTGGAGTGTCGGAGGTACCTGGAAGTGTCACAGGTGTACCTGGGAGTGTCACAGGCATCCTGGCAGTGTCACAGGTGTACCTGGCAGTGTCAGAGGTGTACCTGGGAGTGTCAGGGTGTACATGGGAGTGTCAGGGTGTACCTGGAGGTCAGGGTGTACCTGGGAGGTTGGGGTGGCACCTGGGAGTATCGGATGTATCTGCGAATACTGGAAGTGTTCCTGAGAGCATCAGAGGTGTACCTGGGAGGTCGGAGGTGCACCTGGGAGTGTCAAGGTGTACCTAGGAGGTCAGAGGTGTACCTGGCAGGTCAGAGGTGTACCTGGCAGTGTCAGAGGTACCTGTGGAGTGCTAGGAGGTGTACCTGGGTGTCAGTGGAGTACCTGGGAGGTCAAGGTGTACCTGGGAATATCGGAGGTATTCGGAATATTGGAAGTGTTCCTGGGAGTATCTGGAGGTACCTGGAGTGTCGGAGGTGTACCTGGGAGGTCACAGGTGTACCTGGGAGTGTCAGAGGTGTACCTGGCAGTGTCAGAGGTGTACCTGGGAGTGTCAGAGGTGCACCAGAGTGTCAGGAGGTGTACCGGGAGGTCAGTGAGCACCTGGGAGTGCTGAGGTGTACCTGGGAGTATCGGAGGTGCACCTGGGAATATCGTAGGTGTTCCTGGGAGATTAGAGGTGTACCTGGGAGGTTTGGAGGGGTACCTGGACGTGTCACAGGTGTACCTGGGAGTGTCACAGGTACCTGGCAGTGTCAGAGGTGTACCTGGCAGTGTCAGAGGTGTACCTCAGGAGTGCTGAGGTGTACCTGGGAGGCTGGAGTGGGAGACCTGGGAGGTCAGAGGTGTACCTGGGAGTATCGGAGGTATCTGGGAATATTGGAAGTGTTCCTGAGTAACAGAGGTGTACCTGGAGTGTCGGAGGTACCTGGAGTGTCACAGGTGTACCTGGGAGTAACAGAGGTGTACCTGGATGTCGGAGGTGTACCTGGGAGTGTCACAGGTGTACCTGGCAGTGTCAGAGGTACCTGGCAGTGTCAGAGGTGTACCTGGGAGGTCAGAGGTGTACCTGAGAGTGTCAGAGGTGCACCTGGGAGTGTCAGTGGAGCACCTGGGAGGTCAAAGGTGAACTGGGAGTATCGGAGGTGTACCTGGGAACACGGAGGTGTTCCTGGGAGACAGAGGTGTACCTGTGAGTGTCGGAGGTGTACCTGGGAGTGTCACAGTGTACCTGGGAGTGTGACAGGTGTACCTGGCAGTGTCACAGGTACCTGGAGCAGTGTCAGAGGTGTACCTGGGAGGCCAGGAGGTGTACCTGGGAGTGTCAGAGGTGTACCTGGGAGTGTCGGAGGTGTACCTGGTTGAAGCGGGAGCTGTACTCGGAGGTCACAGGTGTACCTAGGGAGTGTCAGAGGTGTACCTGAGAGGACGTAGGTGTACCTGGGAGTGCCAGAGGTGTACCACAGGGAGTGTCTGAGGTGTAACAGGGAGTGCTGGTGGAGTACCTGGGAGTGTCAGAGGTGTACCTGGGAGTGTCAGAGGTGTACCTGGGAGAGTCAGGGGGTGTACCTGGGAGTGTCAGAATTACACTGGGAGTATCAGGAGGTGTACTTGGGAGTGTCAGAGGTACCTGGGAGTGTCGGAGGTACCTGGGAGTGTCGGAGGTACCTGGGAGGTCAGAGGTACCTGAGAGTGTCAAGGGTGTACCTGGGAGGTCGGAGGTATACCTGGGAGGTCACAGGTGTACCTGGGAGTGTCAAAGGTGTACCTGGCAGTGTCAGAGGTGTACCCGGAGTGTAAGAGAGTGTACCTGGAGTGCTGGGGGAGTACCTGGGAGGTTGGAGGAGTACCTGGGAGTGTCAAAGGTGTACCTGGGAGTATCGGAGGTGTTCCTGGGAATATCGGAGGTGTTCCTGGGAGTATCAGAGGTGTACCTGGGAGTCACAGGTGTACCTGGGAGTGTCACAGGAGTACCTGGGAGTGTCACAGCGGTACCTGGGAATGTCAGAGGTGTACTGGGAGGTCAGAGGTGTACGTGGGAGGCCGGAGGTGTGCCTGGGAATGTCAGAGGAGTACCAGGGAATGTCAGGAGGAGTACCTGGGAGGCCAGAGGTACCTGGGAGTGTCAGAGGTGTACCTGGGAGTGTCAGAGGTACCTAGGAGGTCAGAGGTGTACCTGGGAGTGTCTGAGGCATACATGGAGTGTCAGAGGTGTACCATGGCAGTGTCAGCGGTGTACCTGGGAGGTTGGGCGGTGTACCTGGGAGGTCAGAGGTATACCTGAGAGCATCAAAGATGTACCTGGGAGTGTAAGAGGTGTACCTGGGAGTGTTAGGGGTGTACCTGGGAGTGTCAGAGGTACCCAGAGTGTCAGAGGTACCTGGGAGTGTCTGAGATACATGGAGTGTCAGGAGGTACCATGGCAGTGTCACGGTGTACCTGGGAGGTCATGGAGTACCTGGGAGTGTCAGAGGCATACCTGAGTATCAGAGATGTACCTGGGAGTCAGAGGTGTACCTGGGAGGTAGGAGGTGTACCTGGGAGTGTCAGGTGTACCTGGGAGTGTCGGAGGCACATGGGAGTGTCTGAGGTGTACCAGGGAGGTCAGTGGAGTACCTGGGAGTGTCAGAGGTGTACCTGGGAGTGTCAGGGGTGTACCTTGGAGTGTCAGGAGTGTACCTGGGAGTGTCAGGGGTGTACCTGGGAGTGTCGGAGGTGTACCTGGGAGTGTCGGAGGTGTACCTGGGAGTGTCGGAGGTGTACCAGGAGTGTCGGAGGTGTACCAGGGAGTGTCAGAGGTGTACCTGGGAAGGTCGGAGGAGTACCTGTGAGTGTGAGAGGTGTACCTGGGAGGTCATGGTGTACCAGGAGGCTGGTGGTGACCTGGAAGTGTCGGAGGTGTACCTGGGAGTGTCAGGAGGATTACCTGGGAGTGTCTGAGGCGTACCTGGGAGGTCAGAGCTGTACCTGATAGTGTCAGAGGTGTACCTGGGAGTGTCAGAGAGGAGTAACTGGGAGCGTCAGAGGAGTAACCTGAGGCCGAGTGTACCTGTAGTGTCATTGGTACCTGGGAGTGTCAGAGGTGTACCTGGAAGGGTCAGAGGAGTACCTGAAGGGGCCAGAGGTGTACCTTGAGCATCGGAGGTGTACCTGGGAATATCGAGGTGTCCTGAGTACTAGGAGGTGTACCTGTGAGTGTCAGCAGGTGTACCTGGAGTGTCACAGGTACCTGGACAGTGTCAGAGGTACTTGGGAGTGTCAGGGGTGTACCTGGGAGTGTCAGAGGTGTACCTGGAGGTCAGGGGTGTACCTGGAGTGTCAGCGGTGTACCTGGGAGTGTCGGAGGCCAGGAGGTCGGAGGTGTACCAGGGAGTGTCGGAGGTGTACCGGAGTGTCGGGGTGTACCTGGAGTGTCGGAGGTGTACCTGGAAGTTGGAGTGTACCTGGGA
>NW_024754861.1:0-11088 GCF_018991925.1 Homarus americanus
ATCAGGGGACTTTGTTATACTCGATCAAGGTCTTTGTTATCCTCGATCAGGGGACTTTGTTATACTCGACGAGGGGAATTTGTTATACTCGATTAGGGGCCATTTTTATACTCGATCAGGGGACTTTGTTATACGCGATTAGGGGACTTGGTATAATCGTTTAGGCGACTTTGTTATACTCGATCAGGGACTTTGTTATACTCGTTCAGGGGACTTTCTTATACTCGACCAGGGGAGTTTGTTATACTCGATCAGGGGATTTTGTTATATTCGATGAGGGGACTTTGTTATTCTCGATCATGGGACTTTGTTATACTCGATGAGGGGCCTTTGTTATACTCGATCAGGGGAGTTTGTTATACTCGACCAGGGGACTTTGTTATACTCGATCAGGGGCCTTTGTTATACTTGATCAGGGGACTTTGTTATTCTCGATCAGGGGGACTTTGTTATACCCAATCAGGGGACGTTGTTATACTCGATCAGGGGCCATTGTTATACTCGTTCAGGCGCCTTTGTTATATTCGATCAGGGGCCTTTGTTATACTCGACCAGGGGAGTTTGTTATGCTCGACCAGGAGACTTTGTTATACTCGATGAGGGGCCTTTGTTAAACTCGATGAGGGGCCTTTGTTATACTCGACCAGGGGACTTTGTTATGCTCGAACCGGGGCCTTTGTTGAACTCGATCAGGGGGCCTTTGTTATACTCGATCAGGGGACTTTGTTATACTCTATCAGGGGACTTTGTTATACTCGATCAGCGGAATTTGTTATTCCCAATCAGGAGACTTTGTTATACTCGTTCAGGGGACTTTGTTATAGTCGATGAGAGTGCCTTTCTTATACTCGATCAGGGGACTTTGTTATACTCGATCAGGGGACTTTGTTATACTCGATCAGCGGACTTTGTTATACTCGATCAGGGGACTTTGTTTTACGCGATGAGGGGCCTTTGTTATACTCGATGAGGGGACTTTGTTATACTCGATCAGCAGACTTTGTTATTCTCGATCAGGGGACTGTGTTATACTCGTTCAGGGGACTTTGTTATACTTGATCAGGGGACTTTGTTATACTCGATGAGGGCCCTTTGTTAAACTCGATGAGGGGCCGTTGTTATACTCAACCAGGGGACTTTTTTATACTCGATCAGGGGCCTTTGTTAAATTCGATCAGGGGACTTTGTTGTACTTGATCAGGGGGCTTTGTTATACTTGATCAGGGGACTTTGTTATACTCGATCAGGGGGCTTTGTTATACTCGATCAGGGACTTTGTTATACTCGATCAGGGGAGTTTGTTATACTCGTTTAAGGGACTTTGTTATACTTGATCAGGGGACTTTGTTATACTCGATAAGGGGGTTTTAATATACACGATCAGGGGGCTTTGTTATACTTGATCATGGGCCTTTGTTATAATCGCTCAAGGGACTTTGTTATACTCGATCAGGGGACTTTGTTATACTCGATCAGGGGACTTTGATATATTCAACCAGGGTTCTTTGTTATACTTGACCAGGGGAGTTTGTTATACTCGACCAGGGAACTTTGTTATACTCGATGAAGGGCCTTTGTTAAACTCGATGAGGGACCTTTGTTATACTCGACCAGGGGACTTTGTTACACTCGATGAGGGGCCTTTGTTAAACTCGATCAGGGGCCATAGTTATGCTCGATCAGGGGACTTTCTTATACTCTATCAGGGGATTTTGTTATACTCGATCAGGGGCCTTTGTTAAACTCGATCAGGGGCCGTTGTTATACTCGATCAGGGGACTTTGTTATACTCGATCAGGGGACTTTGGTATACTCGACCAGGTGAGTTTGTTATACTCGACCAGGGGACTTTGTTTTTTGCTTGCTCAATAGGGGCCTTTCTTAAGCTTCGATGAGGGCCTTTGTTATATACTCGACCAAGACTTTGTTATACTTGATCCAGTAGCGCTGTTAAACTCGATCAGGGGCGCTGTCATACTCGATCAGGGAACTTTGTTATACTCGATCAAGGGGACTGTTATACCGATCAGCGGACTTTGTTATACTCGATCGGGGTGTTATCTTTCGATCAGGGGCCTTTGTTATACTCGATCAGGGGCCTTTGTTATACTCCATCAGGGGACTTTGTAATACTAGACCAGGGTTCTTTGTTATACTCGACCAGGGGAGTTTGTTATACTCGACCAGGGGACTTTGTTATACTCGATGAGGGGCCTTTGTTAAACTCGATGAGGGGCCTTGTTATACTCGACAAGGGGAATTTGTTATACTCAATGAGGGGCCTTTCTTAAACTCGATGAGGGCCTTTGTTATACTCGATCAGGGGACTTTGTTATACTCTATCAGGGGACTTTGCTATACTCGATCAGGGGGCTTTGTTATAGTCGATTAGGGAACTTTGTTTTGCTCGATCAGGTGACTTTCTTATACTCGATCAGCGGACTTTGTTATACTCGATGAGGGGCCTTTGTTATACTTGATCAGGGGACTTTGTTATGCTCGATGAGGGGGCTTTGTTATACACGATCAGGGGGCTTTGTTATACTTGATCAGGGGCCTTTGTTTTAATCGTTCAAGGGACTTTTTTATACTCGATCAGGGGACTTTGTTATACTCGATGAGGGGGCTTTGTTAAACTCGATGAGGGGGCTTTGTTAAACTCGATGAGGGGCCTTTGTTATACTCGATCAGGGGACATTGTTATACTCTATGAGGGGGCTTTGTTATACTCGATCAGGGAACTTTGTTATATTCGGTGAGGGGACTTTGTTATACTCGATCAGGGGACTTTGTTATACTCGTTCAGGGGACTTTGTTATACTTGATCAGGGGACTTTGTTATGCTCGATGAGGGGGCTTTGTTATACACGATCAGGGGGCTTTGTTATACTTGATCAGGGGCCTTTGTTTTAATCGTTCAAGGGACTTTTTTATACTCGATCAGGGGACTTTGTTATACTCGATGAGGGGGCTTTGTTAAACTCGATGAGGGGCTTTTGTTATACTCGACCAGGGGACTATGTTATACTCGATCAGGGGCCTTTGTTAAACTTGATCAGGGGCCTTTGTTATACTCGATCAGGCGATTTTGTTATTCTCGATCAGGGGACTTTGTTATACTCGTTCAGGGGACTTTGTTATACTTGATCAGAGGACTTTGTTATACTCGATGAGGGGCCTTTGTTATACTCGCCCAGGGGACTTTGTTATAAACGTTCAGGGGACTTTGTTATACTAGATCAGGGGACTTTGTTATACTCGATCAGGGGACTTTGTTATACTCGATCCAGGGGAGTTTGTTATACTCGACCAGGGGACTTTGTTATAATCGATCAGGGGCCTTTGTTAAACTCGATCAGGGGCCTTTGTTTTACTCGATCAGGGGACTTTGTTATACTCGATCAGCGGGCTTTGTTATACTTGATCAAGGGACTTTGTTATACTCGATGAGGGGCCTTTGTTATACTCAATCAGGGGACTTTGTTATACTCGATCAGCGGACTTTGTTATTCTCGATCTGGGGATTTTGTTATACTCATTCAGGGGACTTTGTTATACTTGATTAGAAGACTTTGTTATACTCGATGAGGGGCCTTTGTTAAACTCGATGAGGGGCCTTTGTTATACTCGACCAGGGGACTTTGTTATACTCGATCAGGGGACTTTGTTATACTCGATCAGCGGACTTTGTTATACTCGATCAGGAGACTTTGCTATACTCGATCAGGGTACTTTGTTATACTCTATCAGGAGACTTTGTTATACTCGATCAGGGGGCTTTGTTATACTCGATCAGGGAACATTGTTATACTCGAAAAGGGGCCTTTGTTATAATCGTTCAGGGGACTTTGTTATACTCGATCAGGGGACTTTGTTATACTCGATAAGGGGAAATTGTTATAATCGACCAGGGGAGTTTGTTATACTCGACCAGGGGACTTTGCTATACTCGATCAGGGGCCTTTGTTAAACTTGATCATGGGCCTTTGTTGTACTCGATCAGGGGACTTTGTTATATTCGATCAGGGGACTTTGGTATACTCGATTAGCGGACTTTGTTATATTCGATCAGGAGACTTTGTTATACTCAATGAGGGGCCTTTGTTATACTCGATTAGGGGCCTTTGTTATACTCGATCAGGGGACTTTGATATACTCAACCAGGGTTCTCTTTGTTATACTTGACCAAGGGAGTTTGTTATACTCGGCCAGGGGACTTTGTTATACTCGTTGAGGGGCCTTTGTTAAACTCGATGAGGGCCTTTGTCATACTTGACCAGGGGACTTTATTATACTCGATTAGGGGCCTTTGTTAAACTCGATCAGGGGCCATTGTTATACTCGATCAGGGGACTTTGTTATACTCTATCAGGGGACTTTGTTGTACTCGATCAGGGGGCTTTGTTATACTCGATCAGGGAACTTTGTTATACTTGATCAGGGGACTTTTTTATAATCGACCAGGGGAGTTTGTTATACTCGACCAGGGGACTTTGCTATACTCGATTAGGGGCCTTTGTTAAACTTGATCAGGGGCCTTTGTTATACTCGATCAGGGGACTTTGTTATACTCGATCAGCGGACTTTGTTATACTCGATCAGGAGACTTTGTTATACTCTATGACGGGCCTTTGTTAAACTCTATGAGGGACCTTTGTTATACTCGACCAGGGGACTTTGTTATAATCGTTCAGGGACTTTGTTATATACTCGATCGAGGACTTTGTTATACTCGATCAGGGACTTTTGTATAGTCGACCAGGGGAGTTTGTTATATACTCGACCAGGGGACTTTGCTATACTCGATCAGGGGCCTTTGTTAAACTTGATCAGGGGCCTTTGTTATACTCGATCAGGGGACTTTGTTATACTCGATCAGGGGACTTTGTTATACTCGATGAGGAGACTTTGTTGTACTCGATGAGGGGCCTTTGTTATACTCGATCATGGGCCTTTGTCATACTCGATCAGGGGACTTTGTTATACTCAACCAGGGTTCTTTGGTATACTTGACCAGGGGAGTTTGTTATACTCGACCAGGGGACTTTGTTATACTCGATGACGGGCCTTTGTTAAACTCTATGAGGGACCTTTGTTATACTCGACCAGGGGACTTTGTTACTCTCGATCAGCGGCCTTTGTTAAACTCGATCAGGGGCCATAGGTATACTCGATCAAGGGACTTTGTTATACTCTATCAGGGGACTTTGTTATACTCGACCAGGGGACTTTTTTATACTCGATCACGGGGCCTTTGTTAAACTTGATCAGGGGCCTTTGTTATACTCGATCAGGGGACTTTGTTATACTCGATCAGGGGACTTTGTTATACTCGACCAGGTGAGTTTGTTATACTCGACCAGGGGACTTTGTTATACTCAATGCAGGGCCTTTATTAAACTCGATGAGGGGCCTTTGTTATACTCGACCAGGGGACTTTGTTATACTCGATCAGGGGCCTTTGTTAAACTCGATGAGGGGCCTTTGTTATACTCGATCAGGGGACTTTGTTACACTCGATCAGGGACGTTGTTATACTCGATCAGGGGCCTTTGTTATACTCGATCAGGGGCCTTTGTTATACTCCATCAGGTGACTTTGTTATACTCGACCAGGGTTCTTTGTTATACCCGATCAAGGGACTTTGTTATACTTCATCAGGGGACTTTGTTATACTCGATGAGGGGGCTTTCTTATACACGATCAGGGGCTTTGTTATACTTCATCAGTGGCATTTGTTATACTCGTTCAGGGGACTTTGATATACTTGATCAGGGGAATTTGTTATACTCGATGAGGGGGCTTTCTTATACACGATCAGGGGCTTTGTAAATACTTGTTCAGTGGCCTTTGTTATAATCGTTCAAGGGACTTTGTTATATTCGATCAGGGGACTTTGTTATACTCGATCAGGGGACTTTGTTATACTCGACCAGGGGAGTTTGATATACTCGACCAGGGGACTTTGTTATACTCGATGAGGGGCCTTTGTTAAACTCGATGAGGGGCCTTTGTTATACTCGACCAGGGGACTTTTTTATACTTGATCAGGGGACTTTGTTAAGCTCGATGAGAGGCCCTTTGTTATACTCGATCAGGGACTGTTATGCTCTATCAGGAACTTTGTTATATACTCGATCAGGGGCTTTGTTATACTCGATCAGGGAACTTTGTTATACTCGATAAGGAGCGCTGTTATAATCGTTCAGGGGTTTTGTTATACTCGATCAGGGGACTTTATTTATACTCGATAAGGGGACTTTGTTTTAATCGACCAGGGGAGTTTGTTATACTCGACCAGGGGACTTTGCTATACTCGATCAGGGGCCTTTGTTAAACTTGATCAGGGGCCTTTGTTATACTCGATCAGCGGACTTTGTTATACTTGATCAGGGGACTTTGTTATGCTCGATGAGGGGGTTTTGTTATACACGATCAGGGGGCTTTGTTATACTTGATCAGGGGCCTTTGTTTTAATAGTTCAAGGGACTTTAGTATACTCGATGAGGGGACTTTGTTATACTCGATGAAGGGGGTTTGTTAAACTCATGAGGGGGCTTTGTTAAACTCGATGAGGGGCCTTTGTTATACTCGATTAGGGGACATTGTTATACTCTATGAGGGGGCTTTGTTATACTCGATCAGGGAACTTTGTTATACCCGGTGAGGGGACTTTGTTATACTCGATCAGGGGACTTTGTTATACTCGTTCAGGGGACTTTGTCATACATGATCAGGGGACTTTGTTATGCTCGATGAGGGGGCTTTGTTATACACGATCAGGGGACTTTGTTGTACTTGATCAGGGGCCTTTGTTTTAATCGTTCAAGGGACGTTTTTATACTCGATCAGGGGACTTTGTTATACTCGATGAGGGGGCTTTGTTAAACACGATGAGGGGCCTTTGTTATACTCGACCAGGGGACTTTGTTATACTCGATCAGGGGCCTTTGTTAAACTTGATCAGGGGCCTTTGTTATACTCGATCAGGGGATTTTGTTATTCTCGATCAGGGGACTTTGTTATACTCGTTCAGGGGACTTTGTTATACTTGATCAGGGGACTTTGTTATACTCGATGAGGGGCCCTGTTATACTCGACCAGGGGACTTTGTTATAAACGTTCAGGGGACTTTGTTATACTCGATCAGGGGACTTTGTTATATTCGATCAGGGGACTTTGTTATAATCGACCAGGGGAGTTTGTTATACTCGACCAGGGGACTTTGTTATACTCGATTAGGGCCTTTGTTAAACTCGATCAAAGGCCTTTGTTATACTCGATCAGGGGACTTTGTTATACTCGATCAGCGGACTTTGTTATACTTGATCAGGGGACTTTGTTATACTCGATGAGGGGCCTTTGTTATACTCAATCAGGGGACTATGTTATACTCGATCAGCGGACTTTGTTATTCTCGATCTGGGGATTTTGTTATACTCATTCAGGGGACTTTGTTATACTTGATTAGAAGACTTTGTTATACTCGATGAGGGGCCTTTGTTATACTCGATCAGGGGACTTTGTTATACTCGATCAGGGGACTTTGTTATACTCGATCAGCAGACTTTGTTATACTCGATCAGGAGACTTTGTTATACTCGATTAGGGGCCTTTGTTATACTCGATCAGGGGCCTTTGCTATACTCGATCAGGGTACTTTGTTATACTCTATCAGGAGACTTTGTTATACTCGATCAGGGACTTTGTTATATACTCTATCAGGAGACTTTGTTATACTCGATCAGGGGGCTTTGTTATACTCGATCAGGGAACTTTGTTATACTCGATAAGGGGCCTTTGTTATAATCGTTCAGGGGACTTTGTTATACTCTATCAGGGGACTTTGTTATACTCGATAAGGGGACCTTGTTATAATCGACCAGGGGAGTTTGTTATACTCGACCAGGGGCCTTTGTTAAACTTGATCAGGGGCCTTTGTTATACTCGATCAGCGGACTTTGTTATACTTGATCAGGGGACTTTGTTATGCCGATGGGGGCTTTGTTATACGATCAGGGGGCTTTGTCATACTTGATCAGGGGCGTTTGTTTTAATCGTTCAAGGGACTTTTTTATACTCGATCAGGGGACTTTGTTATACTCGATGAGGGGCTTTGTTAAACTCGATGAGGGGGCTTTGTTAAACTCGATGAGGGGGCTTTGTTATACTCGATCAGGGGACATTGTTATACTCTATGAGGGGGCTTTGTTATACTCGATCAGGGAACTTTGTTATACTCGGTGAGGGGACTTTGTTATACTCGATCAGGGGACTTTGATATACTCGTTCAGGGGACTTTGTTATACTTGATCAGGGGACTTTGTTATGCTCGATGAGGGGGCTTTGTTATACACGATCAGGGGGCTTTGTTATACTTGATCAGGGGCCTTTGTTTTAATCGTTCAAGGGACTTTTTTCTACTCGATCAGGGGACTTTGTTATACTCGATGAGGGGGCTTTGTTAAACTCGATGAGGGGCCTTTGTTATACTCGACCAGGGGACTTTGTTATACTCGATCAGGGGCCTTTGTTAAACTCGCTCAGGGGCCTTTGTTATACTCGATCAGGGGATTTTGTTATTCTCGATCAGGGGACTTTGTTATACTCGTTCAGGGGAGTTTGTTATACTTGATCAGGGGACTTTGTTATACTCGATGAGGGGCCTCTGTTATACTCGACCAGCAGACTTTGTTATACTCGATCAGCGGACTTTGTTATTCTCGATCTGGGGATTTTGTTATACTCATTCAGGGGACTTTGTTATACTTGATTAGGGGACTTTGTTATACCCGATGAGGGGCCTTTGTTATACTCGACCAGGGGACTTTGTTATACTCGAACAGGGGCTTTTGTTAAACTCGATCAGGGGACTTTGTTGTACTCGATCAGGGGGCTTTGTTATACTCGATCAGCGGACTTTGTTATACTTGATCAGGGGACTTTGTTATACTCGATGAGGGGCCTTTGATAAACTCGACCAGGGGGCTTTGTTATACTCGATCAGTGGCCTTTGTTAAACTCGATCAGGGGCCTTTGTTATACTCGATCAGGGGACTTTGTTATACTCGACCAGGGGAGTTTGTTTTACTCGACCAGGGGACTTTGTTATACTCGATGAGGGGCCTTTGTTAAACTCGATCAGGGGACTTTGTTGTACTCGATCAGGGGACTTTGTTATACTCGATGAGGGCCTTTGTTGCATACTCGACCGGGGTTTATAATCGTTCAGGGGACTTTATTTATAATTGAACAGGGACTTTGTTAAACTCGATGAAGAATTGCCTTTGTTATACTCGACCATGGGACTTTGTTATATTCGATCAGGGGACTTTGTTAGCATACTCGATCAGGGACTTTGTTATACTCGATCAGGGGACTTTGTTATACTCGATCAGGACTTTGTTATACTCGATCAGGGGACTGTTATACTCGACGGGAGTTTGTTATACTCGATCAGGGGACTTTTGTTATACTCGATCAGGCGCTGTTAAACTCGATTAGGGCGCTGTTATACTCGATCAGGGACTTTTGTTATACTCGATCAGGGACTTTGTTATACTCGATCAGGAGCGCTGTTATACTCGATCAGGGGACTTTGTTATATACTCGATCAGGAGACTTTGTTATACTCGATCAGGGGACTTTGTTATACTCGATCAAGGACTTTGTTATCCTCGATCAGATGCTTTGTTATACTCGATGAGGGGGCTTTGTTATACTCGATCAGGGGACTTTGTTATACTCGATGAGGGGACTTTGTTATACTCGATGAGGGGCCTTTGTTAAACTCGATGTGGGGCCTTTGTTCTACTCGACCAGGGGACTTTGTTATACTCGATCAGGGGCCTTTGTTGAACTCGATAAGGGGCCTTTGTTATACTCGATCAGAGGACTTTGTTATACTCTATCAGGGGACTTTGTTATACTCGATCACCGGACTTTGTTATTCTCGATCAAGGGATTTTGTTATACTCGTTCAGGGGAGTTTGTTATACTTGATCAGGGGACTTTGTTATACTCGATGAGGGGCCTTTGTTATACTCGACCAGGGGACTTTGTTAGCATACTTGATCAGGGGATTTTGTTATACTCGATGAGGGGCCTTTGTTATACTCGACCAGGGGACTTTGTTATACTCGATGAGGGGCCTTTGTTAAACTCGATATGGGGACTTTGTTATACACGATCAGCGGACTTTGTTATACTTGATCAGGGGACTTTGTTATACTCGATGAGATAGCTGTTAAACTCGACCGGGTCTTTGTTATACTCGATCAGTGGCCTTTGATGCAAGCTCGATCAGGGGCCTTTGTTATACTCGATCAGGGACTTTGTTATACTCGATCAGGGGACTTTTGTTATACTCGATCAGGGGACTTTGTTATACTCGATCAGGGGACGTTGTTATACTCGATTAGGGGCCTTTGTTATACTCGATCAGGGGCCTTTGTTAAACTCGATATGGGGACTTTGTTGTACTCGATCAGGGGGCTTTGTTATACTCGATGAGGGACCTTTGTTATACTCGATCAGGGGACTTTGTTATACTCGTTGAGGGGACTTTGTTATACTTGATCAGGGACTTTGTTATACTCGATGAGGGGCCTTTGTTATACTCGACCAGGAGACTTTGTTATAATCGTTCAGGGGACTTTGTTATACTCGATCAGGGGACTTTGTTATACTCAATAAGGGGACTTTGTTATACTCGACCAGGGGAGTTTGTTTTACTCGACCAGGGGACTTTGTTATACTCGATGAGGGGACTTTGTTGTACTCGATCAGGGGACTTTGTTACACTCGATGAGGGGCCTTTGTTATACTCGACCAGGGGATTTTGTTATAATCGTTCAGGGGACTTTGTTATAATTGAACAGGGGACTTTGTTAAACTCGATGAGGGGCCTTTGTTATACTCGACCATGGGAATTTGTTATATTCGTTCAGTGGACTTTGTTATACTCGATCAGGGGACTTTGTTATACTCGATCAGGGGACTTTGTTATACTCGACCAGTGGAGCTTGATATACTCGACCAGGGGACTTTGTTATACTCGATCAGGGGCCTTTGTTAAACTCCATTAGG
>NW_024754862.1:0-3079 GCF_018991925.1 Homarus americanus
AATAGTGATAGATCAGGTCCCATAGTGGTTATCTCTCTCTCTCTCTCTCTCTCTCTCTCTCTCTCTCTCTCTCTCTTCTCTCTCTCTCTAACACATATATATCCTATTCTGTAAAATCTTGTGGTTATTTATGTTTACTCTGTTGATATTCTGGGAAGAGAGTGTAGATTGAGAGAAGATGTTAATGAGAGAGTAGACGAGAAATGGAGCTAGAAGATGTGAATTAGTGTTTACTCCCACTCATAAGTATAGTATTAGTCAACTTATATTATACAGGGTCTCCAGTCCACATTAAAATGAAAACAACTTTGTAAAACCTTATAAACTTTTGATTGAATGATAACAGATTAATATCCACACACACACATTATAGTCAGTCTCTTCGAGTTTCATTTGGTGTTTGGGTATATATCGTTTGGGTATAAGGTATAAGGCATCATTCGGGAGAGGTCAGGTCAGGTCAAAGTAAAGGTAAGGTCAGGGTAGGTGATCTCAGTGGCCAGGAAACGTGAATTTTTAAGTTGGGGTGAATATTTTTTTTTTTGGGGGGGAAGCGAGTATGATTTTATATGATGGTGATGAAGGAAGGAATAGAGGGAGAGATGGAGAGGAATTATGAAGGAGGGAAGGTTGAAGGAAAGATGAGAATAGGAAAAGGAAGGGAGGAAGGAGACAGGGAAAATTGAAAAACTGATAAAGATGATGGAAGGGTGAAAATAAAGAGGATGGCGAGGAAAGAAAGAAGGATAGAGGGAAGGAAAGAAAGAAGGATAGAGGGAAGGAAAGAAATCACGAAAATTTTAAATGAAGAAATGAAGACGAAAATCAACAAAAAAATTAAATAAAAGAAGAAATAATCATGAGAGAAGAAAGAAGAGAAATTGCTGGATTGACAAACACGACAGCCACACGGACACGACGACAAGAGATTATGTTAATTTGAGAAAAACTTGGTGGTTGTGATGTGTCTGTCTGTCTGTCGCTTCCTGTTGGTGTATGATGATAATAAGCTGATTAGATCTCTCTCTCTCTCTCATATCTACTTCAGGAGACGTGTGTGTGTGTGTGTGTGTGTGTGTGTGTGTGTGTGTGTGTGTGGGTACACGTTGGCAATACAAGGTGTAATTGTCAGCTTGCTCGCCTCGCAAGCGAATGAACCCGGGTTCCATTTCCGGGCAGGGTGAGACCATGAGCAAGTTCCTTTGCGTCATTTACCTCTATCTACCCAACAGTAATTGGGGACCTGGATGTTAATTGATTCGCGCGTCGTGTTACGGGGTAATGGTTAGCCAGTGCAGTTGGCCACGGACGATTCCTTGACACTGGGTCACTCAGCTCATTAACTCAGGGTGTGGTTGTTGTGTTGGCGACAGCTTCAACACCTTAAACAAATTCACGTCTAGGTGGCCCTTGGGCCTGGCCATTCTCATTACAGGAGGGGCAACCATTATAATAATAAAAAAAGAAAAAAGAAAAAAACGATCATCAACTTCAGGTACACCAATCATCCTTGTAAAAAAATCCTGATTGAATAATTTCCTCAGTAACATACAAGTGAACCAAACTTGGGTACTACACAACTACAGTATCACTCAATGACTTATTTTACACTATATCTACTACCACTTAACATTTCTATATCAGTTCAACAACCATCACTCAACCTTGTTCCATTTTATTTAAAGTTCGTTAATCAATAAGAGGAATTATTATCACAACACAAGCATTCATTAATCAGTCTCCATTGTGAATCATTTTGCTGGGGTGTGTGGGAGGATGACGGTGGATAATAACTTTAGTGTTTTGTATATCCAGAAGAATCTTAACTCCAGCTTACTCCAACTAATAACTAACCTAATCTAACACAACCTAACCTAATCTAATCTAACCTAACCTGAAAAATCTCCACGACAACTTACTCCAACTAATAACTAACCAAACATAAGCTAACATAATTACAGACAGACAGACAGACACACACACACACACACACACACACACACATAAACCATAAATATGTTATATGGAACATAAATATAACTTCCAAAATCACTCTCATATACTTCCTAACCGCGGCCTGACGAAATAGTACACCTGTAACGTTCTGTCAGGGCTCAGGTCGAGGCTCCTCCTTACTGATCATCTATACGTGTGTGTGTGAGAGTGAGATGTTTCCTAGTATGTAATAAAAAAGGCGGGGATCCGCTTTTGAATTTTGCCACATACAGCGGCTAGTTTATTGTGCACCCATATTCATCCAGTGAACGGTAGCGTAGGCAGATTATAGTTAAACAGTAGAAGTCAGAATATTATGGAACTGAATGTTAAAACAATGTATTTCCAAAAAATTATTTGTTTAGTTCTGTACGGTACATCGCCCTCTCCCTCAACCTGCCATTATTCAATAAATTATTTGTTCCCTCGTTCTAACAAGACATACACGATAACATATCCTATTTGAAGATAAAAATACACTGTCCAGGAAGAGTCATAACAAACTTGGGGGTTATGTGAGAGAGAATACCTTCTGCAGTACAGTTATTATATGACCATTGCGATCTGTACCTCTTGGCTCTGACCTCTGTTGACCTTGTGTATGTCTCACCCAGTTGACTTTTCCTGCTATCTCATTCATTCCTCCTTAGTCAAGGCTGTGGGGCCGAGAACAGAGAATGGTTCTTAAAATTTAGTTGAGGTTGGGTTAGGTTTGGGTTCAAATGAGGTGATAGATCATGGGTTACTTGGTTAGTTTATGTTTCTCTCTCTCTAGCATATATATCCTATTCTAAATCTTGTGGTTGTTATATTTACTCATGATATTCTGGGAGAAAGAGAGAGAGATTGATGAGAAAATATATTGTGAGAGGAGTAGACGAAAATAGACTGAAGAGATGTTAATTATTTGCCCACTCATAAGTTGTGATAACTTATATTATACAGGGTCTCGAGTCACATTAAAATAAATACTTTGTAAAACCTATAAACTTTTGATTGAATGATAACGGATTAATATCCACACACAGACATTTTATTCAGTCTCTTTGAGTTTTATTTGGTGTAGGTATATATCGTTTTATAG
>NW_024754863.1:0-12167 GCF_018991925.1 Homarus americanus
CCGTCCAGTCGATTATTTTCATATGAATCAGTAAAGCGAACCAATGAATTAATGAATCGAAGCACTTCGGGTTCGCCACTCGCCAGTGATCATTAGAGGTACGGCAGTGGTGGCGGCAACATGAGTGTGTGTGGTCATACAGTATTTGATCGCTATTTCCATTTTACGTTTGCTGTTTGTGGATTACCTCGTGTTTGTGGCGTCGTGAGGACTTCCAGGACTGTACGTTGTTGTTATTAGCAGTTGAGTGAAGGTAAGGTGATAAGTTGTGTTGTTGTACTGTGGGGTCCAGGGAGCATCAGGACGGGAGATGTAGACACCAGCCCCGGCCCGACCTGTAGCGGGGTCAAAAGAACCATCAGTGTAGAGGACGACCCTACCTGGGCACCAGTGGGCGATCCTGGAGAGGTGGTATTTGCAGAGAATAACAGAGTTCACGTTGGATTTCGGGAGCGGTCCACCGAGGGCAATCACTTCAGGTTGAAAATCCAGCCAGGGAGAAGGAGACGAACCAACAGCAGGGGTTCACTTGGATCTTGGGTTGTATATCGTAACGAGCGTATTTCTCTCTCACAAGTCCAGGGTTCGAATCGCCTCTGATGTAGATGTATGTCTGACGTAGCACGATTTCCGGTTTTCGCCTGCACCAACATTGGATAAACTAACCACCCACATGGCTTGTGTCCCGATATCAGGTGTTCTTATATATGGTAAACAAAAATACTCAGCCTTTGGATACGCCCCTAGTAACTACGCCACTAGCAACCACGCCACAAACAACTACGCGTGTATTATCATTTTATATTTAGCCTTTCATCCTGAGGTTTGCCACTGAGGGAATTAGTATGACTGAACATTCATAAATAGTAAATGAGGAACTCTGAGGTAGGTTATTATTGCACGGGGACGAAGCCATAATGTGGGGTGAAATGAAACCTAACCTAACCTCATCCCTGTAAATCAAACTAAGTGTGTGTGTAGTGATGATGAATTGTCTTATAATAACTGAAGATCATTCAGCAGCATCAATCATCATCATTATTCATCATCACCATCATTATCATCATCATTCATTATTTATCATCATTCATCATCATCGTCGTTATCACATACAGTATACGCCTTCATTATCGTCATCATTCATCATCCTCATCATCCTCCTCATCATCTATCATCACACACACCACACATTACCAACCCTGAGCCCTCTCCCCTGCCCGCCCGCCTTGACTACCAGCAGTGTCAGTTGGTACAAATTAGTGGATATTTCGGTTCGTTTACGCCATTTTGTAGATTTTCTCATAAAAATAAATATATCGTAATATACCAAATACAAATCTTTGTTTAGCATATGCAATAAATTCTGATTATCTACATGACATTACGTGTAATTTATTCAGAATGTATTCATCATGCAGAACCTCTACCTATGGGAATATGTCAACCTGTCGTTTGTATCATGAGTTCTGAGTGGCTGGGCACCACAAAGGCAGCGCTGAATCAGGAGTCGAGCTTGGAGCCACATTTCTCTGAACCATCTGTGATTTTTGTTGATCAGCTGAATAAAAAACGTTTCCCATTATTTCCTGCAGAAGCAATTCAGTTTTTCTGTTAGTGAGCATTTACATGTAATATCCGGTCCTTATTATTACAAGAGCGTCGGTTAGATAGAAGTTTCGATCGGGTGGTTCAGTGTCTGGGAGTCGAGCTCTCAGTTGTCACTTTGGAAGGTATCAGTACTTTCTTATGGTGTCAAATTAAGCAAAACAAATATGGCCACGCCAGCCATCCGATTAAGTGTTATTACTAAGGTTCGCAAGTGACGCTTTATATCATGTGCTTCAACACCACAAGAGCGTATGTTCGTACTGGAGATGGTTCAGTGTGTGGTGGAGATGAGGATGAACTTTAGACCAGGGACAGCCAGACGTGGAGGGAGGGAGCCGGCCAGTAGTGAGACGGTCGAGGCGATTAGTGGATGTGTGACGGAAGTTAACGTTTACAAAATGCTCCTAAATTAATACATCCAGTTGTCAAGGATTATAAAACACAGACGCCATCATGTGTGTGTTGGTGTTGAAAAATATAAGGTATGTCGCTGTGTATATTTCCCTTACAACTTATTTCTCTCTCCAATCTACGTCAATTCGATAGCCCATTAATTGTATAGAATTGTTGATGACTGGGACTTAATTATACTGAATGATCTTGACAGCTTCACTGGGGTAGAAATCCGTTTCAACGTGATTTGGTTGTAGGAGTTTAAGGTTAGGTACCAGAACAAGGCGACCACCCACGCTGATTAACCCGACCTTCTCCCCTAGACCATTATCCGGTTTAGCATTTATACGGAGTCCTTTAACACGGCTTTAGAGGATTATGAACATTAGATTAACACCTAATCGTGTCCATGATCAAACCTTACAAGTGGTTGTTCCCAGTCGGCGTAATAGAGATGTCTCAACTGTGTACATTATGCCTTCAGTCTTCATTGGTGTATTCATAAGTGTTCTAAGTGGTCTATGATTGTCGGGAACAAAATGTAAACAGCACTTTTAGGCTAAAACGTATGTAACAATATAAGCAACTAACACTCAGCGCAGCCAAACTCAGCTCGGCATTAGCCACCACGTGAAGATTAGGCACCCAATCAGATTTTACTTGTTATACACAGAAGTGCCACTTTTGGTAGGGGGGGGGGGTGTGTTAGGGTAGTTAATCTTCAGGTGATATAAGATGGGCTGCTGCCATATCTTCGTGATTTCATAATTTTATCTTGTTTAAACCAAACACGATTTCTATGAGCGTTTTAAATCCCAGTGTAAGAGGCGGTGTTACCTTGTTCACCTGACAGTCAAATATTGTAGCCAGGAACAATCAGATCCATCTTGAGTACATCAGTTGGTCACTGTGGAGGAATGGTGGTGGTGGGGAAGTGTGTGTGGTGGTGGCGGCGGTGGGGAACTGTTTATAGTGGTGGTGGGAGTTGTGCCAGAAAGGTGCTGTTACAACTTTCTCATCACCACCGCCACAATCATTTCACTACCACAATCACTCTACCACTATCAATTCACCACTATAACTTCACCACAACTGCTTCACCACCTCCACCACAATCACTTCACCATCACCACAAACACTTCACCACCATCACCACAATCACTTCACCACCATCACCACAAACATTTCACCACCATCACCACAATCATTTCACCATCAACACAACCTTCATCATCACCAAAATCACTACACTATCACCACAATCACAATCACTTCAATTGTGTCCTATAAAAACATTATAGAAATATTGCCCAGGCGTTAAGTATCTTAACCGCGGCTCATAGGCTAGTTACCGTGGGTGTTGTAATTATATAAACATAATGTTTGTAGCCCACATTAATATAAGTATTACGGTCTGTCTGACGGGCTAATACATTATTATAATGTGCCACCCATTTCTATATTTAATTTTTTTTTAAGTTGTTGTTCAGGTTTTAATCACCAGTAATTAGATATTTATATTAACGTGGATATGAGGATAAATATTGAAAAATACGAGGGTGGAAATCACATTTACTTTTAATATTTACCAACACAGGTCATACAGAATATCAATAGCCTGTCCAATGGCCTCCCTTTTATATAGCCCCCTGGAGCCTTCTTGGGACTGAGACACAAGGTTATATAGGTGGTTGGTTCCTCACAAACTGCTCACACTCGTCCTGGGTGTGCAGGAGGAGTCGGGACCAGTGTTTAGCTTGTCTTCAGGTTCCCACGCGTTCACTATCTGGGTCCAAATGGTCTCTTTAGGGTTGAGGTCTGGGTAGCACTCACAAACAGTCATAGTAATCTCTTAACACAAGCAATGGCCCTATACAATATTATATTTGTGATACTAAATGTTTCAATAAAAATACAACATCATTATTCTATTGGGTAAAGGAAAAGTTGTATTGTTTAACTGAAAGAAACTTATTGAATATGGACCTGGAGACTTAGATGGCCAGTCCAAAAGGACAATTTCATTCGACCTTTCCTCTGACCACCGCTTCATCTCCGTGCCGTGTGAACAGGGCAGTTATCAAAGAAGTGAACAATATTCATCAAACATAATTTGTTAACACTTTTATCATGAATTGGCGTCTTCATATAGGTGAAAATGGGCGACTTAGAAAAATAAAATAGGCGAGTGTGGAGGCACGGATGGTGGGCAGCCTCCAGCAGCTCGAGGCAAACGTCAGAGATGATGATGGGAAATGTAAACTGTTGTACAGTGAAGAGGAAAAATAAGAGATAACTGTATTATATACTGATGGAAAAAAGAACAAAATATTGGTATTGAGGGAAAGGTGTTTGTTGATCAAGTAACCCAAATTAAGGAGCACATTTCAGCATTAATAGTATGGATAGATCAACGTAGTATTGGTTAAGGGCTGCAAATTGGTGCCATCTTTTACTGTAATAATGCAAGACTAATACCATATGTTGGAGTTTGATAAACTTTATATAGGAGCAACTTTTCTAGACTATTAGAAATTCTAAATCGCAATTTAAAATATGTATGCCCTTTTTGACCCGATCTAATGTTGACAGTGGTGTACAGTATACACTATTCAACACAGTATGGTGGCTCATTGGCAAAGTACCTGTTGTGGACGATGGAGGCCTCGGGTTCGACTGCCAGATGGATTGAAGTCGTGTTGAACTGGACGAGGCAGAGACAGGATTTTGAATGGCTCGTAAGTAAAATTTATGTTTTACCAGTGATGTTGGGGCTGGTGCAATGTAATTACTCTACTATAGAGAAAGAAGCTGTGGCTCTGCTTATGGCACTGAAAAGTTTAACATATATCTTGGCAACACCTACCAGAGAATTGTAGTTTACAGTGACCATAATTTATTACAGTTCAAAAGTCGGATGAAAAACAAGAATCAGAGACTTAATAGATGGTGATTAACTCTGCAGGGAAAGACTTGGTATGTTGTGTAGGAGTGAGGGAAGGACTTGGTATGTTGTGTAGGAGTGAGGGAAGGACTTGGTATGTTGTGTGGGAGTGAGGGATGGACTTGATATGTTGTTTAGGAGTGAGGGAAGGACTTGGTATGTTGTGTAGGAGTGAGGGAAGGACTTGGAATGTTGTGTAGGAGTGAGGAATGGACTTGGTATGTTGTGTAGGAGTGAGGGAAGGACTTGGTATGTTGTGTAGGAGTGAGGAATGGACTTGGTATGTTGTGTAGGAGTGAGGGAAGGACTTGGTATGTTGTTTAGGAGTGAGGGAAGGACTTGGTATGTTGTGTAGGAGTGAGGGAAGGACTTGGTATGTTGTGTATGAGTGAGGAATGGACTTGGTATGTTGTGTAGGAGTGAGGGAAGGACTTGGTATGTGTAGGAGTGAGGGAACTTGGGAGTGAGGGAAGGACTTGGTATATTGTGTAGGAGTGAGGGATGGACTTGTAGTATTGTGTAGGAGTGAGGGAAGGACTTGGTATGTTGTGTAGGAGTGAGGGAAGGACTTGGTATGTGTGGAGTTAGGGTGAGGGATGGACTTGGTATGTTGTGTAGGGTGAGGGATGGACTTGGTATGTTGTGTAGGAGTGAGGGATGGACTTGGTATGTTGTGTAGGAGTGAGGGATGGACTTGGTATGCGTGTAGGAGTGAGGGATGGACTTGGTATGCGTGTAGGAGTGAGGGATGGACTTGGTATGTTGTGTAGGAGTGAGAGAATTTCGTAGCAAATGCTCTATCTCATTCACCAGACTGAAAATAAAACACAGGTGTTTTATCTTTGGGGAGAGAGTTTTATAAGGCACTGAATATATTTGATTGAGAGGTAATTACACTGCTTCTTCAGTAGGTAGGACTATATTTTATATATGTTCCTGTATGTAAACATTGTCTAGTATGTTATATATATTAATTTATAATAAGTATGTAATAAGTAAATCAGCTTGACGTTGTGCATTTGATAGGTAAAATAGTATGGTAATTGGCGTCATGGTATCCACATTGTGTGGGTCACTGCAAGTGCAGGGAGGTAGACGAGCCTGGCTGGTGATAGTGTGTGGTGCAAGTGTGGTACAATTGGTCTGGACTCAGGATATATTTATATGGAGATAAGTGGTGTATACTTTTGTACTTTTCTAGTGTATGGTGAGGCTGAGGTTCGGGTGTGGGTTAATTTAGGCTGTGGTCATCTGTACTGTACTTAAATTGTTCCTTTACTTGACCTTTGTTTGTGGTCTCTTAACTTTATAATGCTAAGTTATGCATTTCATGATTCATCTTCAACATGATACCTATATTTTGAGTTAATCTGAGGGTTATTATTGAGAATTTGGTAGAGATAATATAAGAGTCATTATAGTGTGTACCCTGCTTGTTGTTGTGACCACTCGTGTGACTTGTGACTTGACTAGTGGTAAATTCTTGATAAAGAGGAGTGCTGGCATAACAGTATGAAGAAAGAGTGATCTTAATTCTTGTCGCCCTGCAATATAAAAAAAAAAATATATTTTTGGTTAATAAAATTTTAATTTCACAGGTATCAACAGAAAATACTACTCCAGGGAGGATGAGGACCATAACTTGGTGTACAGATGACGAGGCAACATCAAGATGGACAAGAGAAACGATCAAGAGTACAGTAAAGGATGAACATTCTCTAAATAACTCAGTCTACCAAACATGACAGGAAGTTGTATTGTATATATGGAAGTGTTGGTTAAATACGTCCACATAAATACTAAAACAGATTATAACAGTGTGTTGAAATCTTATCAACTGACTACTGTAGAGATACTGTAGCACTGTAGGAGTGAGGAAAGAACAAGCAATATTATGTAAGAGTGAGTGAAGGACATGAAGTGTTGTGTGGGAGGGAGGGAAGTACTTGGAGTAATGTGTAGGACTGAGGGAAGGACTTGCAGCGTTGTGTAGGAGTGAAGGAAGGACTTACAGGGTTGTGTAGGAGTTAAGGATGGACATGCAGGGTTGTGTAGGAGTGAGTGAAGTTCTTGTAGGGTTGTGTAGGAGTGAGGGAAGTTTTTGCAGGGTTGTGTATTAGTGAGGGAAGTTCTTGCAGGTTTGTGTAGGAGTGAGGGGAGGGCTTGTAGTGTGGTGTAGGATTGAGGGAAGGGCTTGTAGTGTGGTGTATGAGTGAGGGAAGGACTTGTAGTAATCTGTAGGATTGAGGGAAGGACTTGTAGTGTTGTGTATGAGTGAGGGAAGGACTTGCAGTGTGGTGTATGAGTGAGGGAAGGACTTGTACTGTTGTGTATTGGTGAGGGAAGGACTTGTAGTGTGGTGTAGGAGTGAGGGAAGGACTTGTAGTGTTGTGTATGAGTGAGGGAAGGACTTGTGTTGTGTAGGATTCAGGGAAGGACTTGTAGTGTGGTGTATGAGTGAGGGAAGGACTTGTAGTGCGGTGTAGGAGTGAGGGAAGGACTTGTAGTGTGGTGTATGAGTGAGGGAAGGACTTGTGTTGTGTAGGATTCAGGGAAGGACTTGTAGTGTGGTGTATGAGTGAGGGAAGGACTTGTAGTGCGGTGTATGAGTGAGGGAAGGGCTTGTAGTCTTGTGTATGAGTGAGGGAAGGACTTGTATAGGAGTACCATATAGACTTGTGGCGTTGCGAAGCTTATAACTTCTATTACACTGTTGTAATCTTTTATGTGGATTTGTAACTAGACAGTGAGGAAGTATTTTGTTCAACTTATTTATTTTTGACTTTAGTTTCATCTTCATTTGCAAAACAAAATATTTTATTCTTCCTGGCAGTGAAATACAAGATGTTGGTTTAGGATTTTACTGTAAAATTAAGTAATTATTACAGCTTTACAACTTACTTGTAACCAATGAGCATTTCCTGTGGGAAAAATTTTGAAATTGTAAAAAAAAAAAAGATTGTATTTGTTGTAAATGTTCTGAGGCAGTATGTCACTCCTAGGGGCTATGTGAGGCCCCCAGGGCTTACAGTATGTGCCGCCGCCACGGACTGTTTGGCTAATTAGGGCTGTGTGATGATCATAGGTGGTTGTATAATGGATTTAAGGACTATGTATGGTTGTCAGGGGTAGTCTGATCCAACCAGAGGCTGTTTGTGGCTATATTGTGAATATCAACTTGGAGATGTGTGAGGCTCTTAGAGAGCTACTGTACTTGTGACTGAGGGGGTTAATTGATGCTCCTAATGTCTGTGTACAGAAAAAGATGAATATATCCTAAATAAGTCAGTCTACCCGACATGACAGGAAGTTGTATTGTGTATAATATTTACTGTTGGTTCGACAAGTCTTTATCAATGCTAAAATAGATTATAACGGTGTATTGAAAGTTTATCTACTGATTACTGTAAGACTGAGGGAAGGACTTCAGTATTGTGTAGTATTTAGGGAAGGACTTCAGTATTGTGTAGGAATGAGGGAAGGACTTGTAGTGTTGTGTAGGACCTAGGGAAGGATATGTAGTGATGTTCCTAAATGAGGGAAGGAAGTGCTGACCTAATGAATGAGAGGAGGACTTACTTACCTAAGGAGTGAGAGGAGTATTTGCAGTGTTTTATAGGAATGAGGGAAGGACATGCAATGTTGTGTAGTATGAGGGAAGGACTCATTGTTATGTATAGGAGTGAGAGAAGGACTCACTGTGATGTGTAGGAGTGAGGGAAGGACTCACTGTGATGTGTAACAGTGTGGGAAGGATTCACTGTGTTGTGTACGAGTGAATGGAGGACTCGCTGCAATGTGTAGGAGAGAGGGAAGGACTCCTTGTGACGTGTAGGGGTGAGGGAAGGACTCACTGAGGTGTATGAATGAGGGAAGGACTTCCTGTGTGGTGTAGGGGTGAGAGAAGCACTCCGTGAGGTGTAGGAGTGAGGGAAAGTCTCACTGTGAGGTGTAGGAGTGAGGGGAGAACTGACTGTGAGGTGTAGGAGTAAGGGAAGGACTCACTGTGAGGTGTAGGATTGAGGAAAGGACTGACTGTGAGGTGTAAAGTGAAGGGCTTCTGTCTCACCAATGAGGCAGAATACTGGTGATGACGTCATTGCTCTTGTGGTCTGTTCCACCATTGACGTAGACTACTAGTGGTGACGTCACTGCTGGGGTCCACCAATGGAATGCCTAAAGTGACTTCAGCTCACTTAAAAACTTAAAATGCAGAGAACTTGTGACATAATGTGACAAGCAAGTTGTAATGATTTAATAAGAACTGAAAATTACAGTAAATTCTTAAACTAGCATCTTTTAATCCAGTGCCAGCAAGAGTAAAATAGTTCGTTATACAAGTGGAGATAAAACTGAAGTACAAAATAAGTCAACAATGTCATAACATTGTTGAAGTTACGATATTTTGTACAGTAGTTTCATCTTCATTTGTATAACACAATGTTTTACTCTAGCTGGCACAACACTGAAATAAACAATGCCAGTTTAAGAATTTACCTTAATTATCAGTTATTTATTTATTACGTGTTCACAACTTACTTTGTAACCAATGAATTTTTCCTCTGGACAAACTCTTGTAATTGTATTTTGTTTTTGTTTTACAAATGTTATACATATTAAAAATGAATTACAAGGCAGTGTATCTTGAAGGGGATAAGTGATGTTTGTGGCAACTTGAAGATGTGTGAGGCTCTTAAGAGCTATCTGTGTCTCTGAGGAGGCTGATTGATTCTCCCCTAAGATCTACATGATGCTTCTAGGGGGCTTATAAGTAGCTAGTTGTGTACAGCTAGTAAGGGCTATGTGATGACACTAAAGGCTGTGTGTCACTGCTAGGAACAGTGATGCTGCCAAGGGCTGGGTGCCGAGGCTTGTCTGAGCACCCTGCTATAGAGATAGGCGAGACACATCGACCAAGGTACACTGGTAGCCCTGCATGGTCCAGGTTGGGTCGCCTTTATGGGACCCTGTGTACACAGGTTGTAGTACCATAAGGGCAACCTAACCTAGCAGTAACCTGGTGTCAATCATTACAATAAATATTTGTATAGTAACTTAGTGTCGTTTAAATAAAAAAAAATAATACTTTTCTTTGTTTATAATAATCCTAATAAAAAAGCTGAAAACAAAAGGGTTCCAAAGGCAAAAATGATAAGAGCCAATTTTTATACTTCCCCGAAAAGTAGAAAATCTACGTCACCGAAAAGTAGATACTTACGATCTTTTAAGAATCCGAATATACGATCTGTTTAATTGTCGCAAGTTCGAAGTTAAGAGAAAAAAATAACTTAATTGTAGATACTTAAGAGAAAAAAATAACTTAATTGTAGATACTTAAGAGAAAAAAATAACTTACGATTTTTCTAATTCTCAAAAGATCGTAAGTATGTATTTTACGGGAAAGTTGGTTATCTACTTTTGGGTAAAATATTACCTGCTTTTAAGAAGTAGATTATCATAGAAAAAGGGAAATTTGTATCACAAAAAATGGGAAATATCTACTTTCCGGGAAAGTTGGTTATCTACTTTCCGGAAAAGTAGATTATCTACTTTTCGGGAAAGTAGATTTATCGACTTTTTGGGGAAGTAGATTATCGACTTTTGAGAAAATATTTCCTAATTTTCCGAAGTAGATTATCATAGAAAACGGGAAATTTGTATCACAGAAAATGGGAAATATCTACTTTCCGGGAAAGTTGGTTATCTACTTTCCCGAAAAGTAGATTTTTTTTCTACTTTTCGGGAAAGTAGATAATCGACTTTTCTGGGAAGTAAATTATCGAATTTTGGGGAAATATTTCCTAATTTTCCGAAGTAGATTATCATAGAAAACGGGAAATTTGTATCACAGAAAATGGGAAATATCTACTTTCCGGGAAAGTTGGTTATCTACTTTCCCGAAAAGTAGATTTTTTTTCTACTTTTCGGGAAAGTAGATTATCGACTTTTCTGGGAAGTAAATTATCGAATTTTGGGGAAATATTACCTAATTTTGCGAAGTAGATTATCATAGAAAACGGGAAATTTGTATCATAGAAAATGGGAAATATCTACTTTCCGGGAAAGTTGGTTATCTACTTTCCCGAAAAGTAGATTTTTTTTCTACTTTTCGGGAAAGTAGATTATCGACTTTTCTGGGAAATTATTGAATTTTGGGGAAATATTTCCTAATTTTCCGGGGTAGATTGTCATAGAAAACGGGAAATTTGTATCACAGAAAATGGGAAATATCTACTTTCCGGGAAAGTTGGTTATCTACTTTCCCGAAAAGTAGATTTTTTTTCTACTTTTCGGGAAAGTAGATTATCGACTTTTCTGGGAAGTAAATTATCGAATTTTGGGGAAATATTTCCTAATTTTCCGGGGTAGATTATCATAGAAAACGGGAAATTTGTATCACAGAAAATGGGAAATATCTACTTTCCGGGAAAGTTGGTTATCTACTTTCCCGAAAAGTAGATTTTTTTTCTACTTTTCGGGAAAGTAGATTATCGACTTTTCTGGGAAGTAAATTATCGAATTTTGGGGAAATATTTCCTAATTTTCCGGGGTAGATTATCATAGAAAACGGGAAATTTGTATCACAGAAAGAAAATGGAAATATCTACTTTCAGGAAAGTTGATTTATCTACTTTCGAAGCCGTTTTTTTTCTACTTTTCGGGAAAGTAGATTATCGACTTTTCTGGGAAGTAAATTATCGAATTTTGGGGAAATATTACCTAATTTTGCGAAGTAGATTATCATAGAAAACGGGAAATTTGAATCATAGAAAATGGGAAATATTTACTTTCCGGGAAAGTTGGTTATCTACTTTCCCGAAAAGTAGATTTTTTTTCTACTTTTCGGGAAAGTAGATTATCGACTTATCTGGGAAGTAAATTATCGAATTTTGGGAAATATTACCTAATTTTGCGAAGTAGATTATCATAGAAAACGGGAAATTTGTATCATAGAAAATGGGAAATATCTACTTTCCGGGAAAGTTGGCCATCTACTTTCCCGAAAAGTAGATTATTTTTCTACTTTTCGGGAAAGTAGATTATCGACTTTTCTGGGAAGTAAATTATCGAATTTTGGGGAAATATTACTTAATTTTGCGAAGTAGATTATCATAGAAAACGGGAAATTTGTATCATAGAAAATGGAAAATATCTACTTTCCGGGAAAGTTGGTTATCTACTTTCCCGAAAAGTAGATTTTTTTTCTACTTTTCGGGAAAGT
>NW_024754864.1:0-21573 GCF_018991925.1 Homarus americanus
GGTTAGAAGAGAACATTTACTTGGACTGACATATCTAAGATTGTAATTTAGCAAAAAAAATTTGTCTTCAGGTAACAGCTGTGACCTTTAACGACACATCAGAACAAGTTATCTCCGGTGGTGTTGACAATGATATGAAGGTAATTAATTTTTTCATTTCCAACTTCCTGCATATTATATAACGTAATGTAAACAGTTGCTGCAGTCACATAAATTAGGAGAGTAATACTGTAGTTATTCACACAACTGCATAGGATATGAAAAGTCATAAGGCTAAAATTTATCTTCTTAAAATTTGAAGAAGTGTGGAGTAAACAACCCTCCTGTTTAACTTGAAGTTAATTTTTGTTTAAATGCAACTAATACATTTGTTCACAGGTCTGGGACTTGAGAAAGAATGGTTTACTTTACCGGATGCGTGGCCATAACGATACAGTGACTGGGCTCAGCCTCTCTCCAGATGGCTCTTATGTGCTCTCAAATGCTATGGACAACACTGTCAGAATATGGGATGTGCGGCCATTTGCTCCACAAGAACGCTGTGTAAAGATTTTCCAAGGACACCAGCACAACTTTGAAAATGTAAGTTGTGTGTAGGGATGCACCAGAAAAAAAAAATTCTCCTCTGGATACTGGATAGTTGCAAGAATCTGGTCTGAATTATGCATAATTAAAAGCATAACAAAATTGTAAAGAACCATGAAAAAGTCAACTCACCACTCCTTGGGATTCACTAATACTACAGTTGTATAAACCAGCAATTATAGCAATCCCATGTAGCTACCTAACTCATTTTTTTTTTTTGGTGTTTACAATTATCCTCGCAAAACAAATGCACACACAAAGCAAAATACTAGTCATTTTCAGGCCCTCATAACATACTGTTCGATAAAAGCTAACATAGCATCCTAGTTACCCTGGTTCTTACATCCCCCAAGTAATATCTCTTGTTCCATATAAATTCTGATGATATACTGTACATTACAATATTACTGCAGTCATATGACTTTGTTTTTTATATAAAATATTCATGACTCTTACTAACACCAAAATAATTCTGTAGGATTTTATATTTGCTGTATTTTCATAATGTTTCCAGATATTATTACGTTGTTCTTGGTCTCCTGATGGGCGTCGTATATCGGCTGGATCATCTGACCGTCATGCTTACATTTGGGACACTACTACAAGACATATCCTTTACAAGCTACCAGGACATAATGGTTCTGTAAATACTGTTGAGTTTCATCCAAAAGAACCAATAAGTAAGTTGAATTTTGTTTCTTGTCTGTTTCCTGTTTACCTACTAGGAAGTGTTCCTTTACCAAAGACAAAAATACTGTAGCAAGGTTTCGGGGGATTTTCATAGAGGATTGGCAGCCAAACAGCTTGATTCTTTTTGTAAACATTTTGAAGTCTTTAGGTTACATACACGCACACATCTCGGCGTCAGCTGGTTGAACTGTGTTATATCGCCCAGAGGATGGTTTGAGTGTGGAAAGAGCTTTTTTTTTTTTGACACAAGAAGTGTGCTATTGTATTATATGATATGCTGTATAAATTTTTGTTTATCATAGCATGAAATTAGAACCAACACCTCCCATCAACCAAAAAGCCCGGCACATTTGTAAACAAAGTGTGTACAGTGCCACTGGTGGCAGACAAACAAATCAATAACTTAAGTTGCCTTTGGATTGTTGGACTAAATTAGAATTTTTACCCAA
The DNA here is from genome assembly GCF_018991925.1 of Homarus americanus. Classification (NCBI taxonomy): domain Eukaryota; kingdom Metazoa; phylum Arthropoda; class Malacostraca; order Decapoda; family Nephropidae; genus Homarus; species Homarus americanus. The sequence goes on from NW_024754864.1 coordinate 1,725, forward strand.
CCCAACCAAAGGGGACAAAGTTCAGATAGTTGGATTTCAGATAAAATAAATTGCACTGGAGATCCTTTTGTATTACAGTACAGTACCTACTGTGTGTTAATGTCCATTCCTTTTTTCTTTTTTTCATAAAACTATAAAAAAAAAATTATTACCATTATTGTAAAATACTGTTCAGTATTGTAGGAGCAGTATACCAGTAAGTACTGTACCACACACCCTTCACTTTTTCCAAAAATTTATAACATCACTTTACTTCCCATGGTGATCAGTACAGTACAGTACTGTGATTCTGAACGATTAATATACAACTATGCTAAAATACAGATTTTATTTTAATAATGGATTTCCTAATTTCAGTTATGTCTGTATCAAATGATAAACAAATCTTCCTGGGAGAAATTGAATAAGCACCGTCTTATGATAGCTGAGAAAGTGTCAAGACTGCCGCTCACCAAATAATAATAAGAGAAGAAATTAATTGAAGGAATGCATGTCATATCCATCTATCAAAGTTTGGAGGCTGGAGATAGCATGTTAATTTGTGAGGAGTGTATAGAGAGAATTCAAGTTTTTCCATAAGAAAATTATGTATATACATTATATGGACTTTCAGCTTGGTGTCTGAGTTTTCATAACTGTAAACAGTATAGTTACTGTATCTACAAAATTTTTTGTTTTGACGGACGATGAAATTTTTGAATGAAATCTGTGTATGATATATTGTAGTACAGTACTACCTGTATACTGTAATATTAAAATTGTTTGAATATGTATTGTGTTTGCACTTTTTGTTTCATATTGCAAGTTACTTGAAAAGTTGAACAAGTATTGACATTGAGAGAAATAAGGAATAAATTTTTAACCATAAAACTTTCACCACATTATAATTTAAGAATGTCACTTGTCATGATGACAATGAATACATGTTTAAGCTCCAGTATTATATTGTGCTGTATACAAGTCACTTTAGATAAAATATGAGAGAAGATGCCATGGGTCCCTGAATACTTTACATCAATCAAGTAACTTGGGAGGTCTCCATGATATTAATGAAGTCAGTAAATGAAAGTGTGCATATTTTTCAATCAATCATTAGCTCTTGATTACACAAATTTAAATGTCATATTGCAATTGAAATGAAAGTTCATTCATATTTTTTGTGCTAAAATTCATTATGTATGATAGAGGAATTTGTTCATTAGTTTATTAAATTTTATAAAATACTACTATCTTAATTTGTGTTTTATATCACTTATACTGTAGTTATAATTTAGATAAATCATCTACAACTTAGTTAAGATCTTTGTGGAGGACACTGTAAGGTCCAGTGCTTGGGTCCTTACAAACTAGGAAGCAAATCCCAAACTTTCCTGAGCCAAACATCAAATTACTCTGATTTTGTTGTGTACTGTACTTCATTATTTGTCTAAGTGTGTGTATGTGTCTGGTTTACTCCACCTTTTCATGTTCATTTACCAAAGAAAAGAAAGAGCAAATGAAATTGGGGTGTTTTAATATAGATGGATGTAATCAGGGTAATAAGGAGAGACTAATAAAAATATGATAAGTGAAATGGCTCTGGACGTTCTGAAGGGCAAAGGAGAGGTATGCTGTGGACAAGTGGCGGTGTAAAGGTGGGAGAATCTGAGAGAGTAGGAGTTAAATAATGAGCGTTGTTCAATAAAAAAATGTGTTTTGTGGTAGAAAATAAATATGATAATCTCAGAATATGTATATCAGATTAAAAGAAAGGTGGGTTATAATAAAGTAATTATAAATGCACCAGGAAATGACAAAAGGGAAGGTGAAAGAGTGTGTGGTTCCTGTCTTGAGTGGCATTATCTTACATGGGTTGGTATACCTGTAGTTTTTCACAATGGTCTTAGAATATTTAGTTTGTTGTCAATATACAGACTTAAATCCTTTTCACATCTCACTTGAGTTAATGTTTCGTGGTCAGGTTGGGTCATGTGATACTTCTCCTTATTGATGCACTATCATGAGCTTAGCCCGACAAGATACACTATAATATTTACGGTTTATTCAGTTTGTAAGTCTGTCTCTTAAAATATTATATTATTCAATTCACTTTTATCACTCGAGGTCATTTTCTTTATATTTTAAAGTGAGTCATTTGACATTTCATCTTTAACTACCGGTAGGCTTGTAGTGGACGTCTTCCCTACAACTGCCTACAACTGCCTAGCCGCAGCCACCAGCTGCTACCGTCTTCCCTAGCAACCAAACTAGCGGCCCAGAGGGGGGCGTCACCAGATGCCGCAGTATCTTAGCAACGGAACCAAAGACCGGCGACTTTCTCGGGTTTTCCCAACATGACTCATAGATGACTCACGGCTGCTGGGTATATAAGCTCTGTCTCTCCATTGAGATTCATTCTGGCCTCTCTTCCTGAACAAGCAACACCTCCTCCGCCGCTGCCTGGCGGTCCTCGCTCCCGCCGGCGAGCATGGCGACCCACCAGCTGTCCTTCTCTGAGCGTCCTCACCAACCAGCTCTCTCATTCTGCTCTCGGTTCCTGAACACGCAACACCTCCTCCAGCAAGCTCCTCGCTGTCCAGCTTTCATTCAACCAGGAGGCCAGCAACAGGCAACATCTTCTCTAACGAAGCTCCTGCACATCAACCTCCTTCAACACGCTACTCACCGAACGTCTCTACTGAGCAGCTCCTCACCACATGGCACCTCCAGCACCAGACTGTCTATCATATAACTTATATTATACAAGAAAACCACCTTAGAGTTTCCATCCATCCTGAGTGCTAGACAACATTATACCACGAACTCCTACAAATGGTGACTCCCGGAGATTAGCACTCACACAGGATGGAGGAGACACTGATCACGCTCCCAGTCTTCAAGCAGCATAGAAGAATGGCTTATCCACACAGAAGCAGCTCTGTTACTCTAAGCAGACACCAGCTCCTCTTCCTGCCCCAAGCACCACATCCTGACGACCCCAGCACACCCGTCCTGCCTCAGACGCTGACCCCGGCCCAGCAGTAACCCCTGCCGCCCCTGACGCGGCCTCTGTTCCTGAGTGCGGACCCACACACCCCTCTTTTCTCCCTCAGGTACTCCCTGCTAATGTCCTGCACCCTGCTGCTGTCGTGGACCCAGCTGCTGTCACGAGCCCTTATCCGCTTCTGCTGACACAGCCCCTGCTCCTGACCCAGGCCCACACACACCCAGCAGGCGCATCTGACGACTCAGTACCTGCCGTGAGGGAAGCACAACATTCATCGCCTCCACACACCCCTCTTTTCTCCCTCAGGTACTCCCTGCTAATGTCCTGCACCCTGCTGCTGTCGTGGACCCAGCTGCTGTCACGAGCCCTCATCCGCTTCTGCTGACGCGGCCCCTGCTCCTGACCCAGGCCCACACACCCCAGCAGGCGCATCTGACGACTCTGTACCTGCCGTGAGGGAAGCACAACATTCATCGCCTCCACACACCCTTTTCTCCCTCTCTTCTCCCACAGATAGTGTGTATCTAGACAGTTGTATCCAGCGACAGGCTCATCCACGCCATCGCCGTTGTCTCACATGAGGCATGCACCGCCCGTTCTGCCTCACATGTGCTAAGCAACTCTGCAGGCAACAAGTCTCCTACACCGCTTGGAGGGAACGGGGAGTAATGTAGTGGATTTCTTCCCTACAAACGCTGTTCGTCGCCGAGTAGCCGACCCCACCAATTCCCCAGTGTATGCCTCGTGGTCCAGGTCAACCAGCGCCGCCATACATCACGAAGCGGGGGTCAACTACTAAGCCACGCCTACCCCCGCTATTTAAGACCTGACCTCGTGGTGACCTGGCTCTTTCTACCTACACCAACCAGCCAGCAGCACACCTCCTCCTCCGCCGCTGCCTGGCGGCCCTCGCTCCTCCTCCGCGTGCCTGGCGGTCCTCTCTCCCGCCGGCGAGCATGGCGACCCACAAGCTGTCCTTCTCTGAGTGTCCTCACCAACCAGCTCTCTCTACATCACGCTTGTAACTATGCTGACTTCCCAGCACCAAGCTGCATTTTACATCCAATACAACATGTATATAGAGAGCACATCGTGAGTTTCCTTTCTCCATCCCATCCTGAGTGTGAACCAAACAATCTTGAACCCCACTTTGTAATGGTCATGATAAGAGCTAACCGGAAAACCTTAAGGATTCATATTACGCTCAAACGTCCACAAAACCTTCTGAGTCCCCCAGTGGAAACGTCCCCCGTTTTCTCTGTTTCCCCCATCCTTGTCTATGGGAGCTTGGAATATAATCCGCGGATTTAGTAGCAGACGCTGTATGCTGGGACCTGTTGCCATCCAACCCTTTGTAATCAATTTAATTTTGCTTTTGATAGCTGAGTCAGAGCATTGTTAGTGAAGATAATAGTAGAGAATGAAAATGAGTTCATAGTCTCAATTTCAACGTCAGAGTGTACCGTAAATTAATTCATCGAAATAGGAGTAGGTGGACTCCCTGGCCTAGTTTGAGTGAGGGCGCCGCGGGCATTTCTACCGTTAGTGAGTGCCCGTCCCTTCATCCATACAGGTATGCCATTCCACGCTGTGTTGTAATTTGCCCTACTTTAAGTGATTTGACCCAATTAATAGTTGATTGTGCAAGTGTTACAGTAACGTAGTTGATATGCTCTGAGTGAAGTCATATTTACGTCTTTAACGTCCCCTGAAACGTGATGTTGTTGTCACCGTTAGTGAGTGCCCGTCCCTTCATCCATACAGGTCCCTAACGCAGCCTAGGCCGTGTCTGTAGCGTGAATGTTGTATCCACTATGTCTGGGGAGATGTCCGAGGTCCAGTAGGATCAGTTACCTTCGTGAGACCCGGCCGTCAGACACTTCAGACCACCTATAGCCCCCATAGCTGGCTCGTCTGGCCCTAACGCTCGGTCCACGAGGTGACCCTGGACCACCAAGCCACACACCACTACCAGCCCCCATCATTGGTGGATGAATGGTCTACCTCAGTAGGGCTATATTTGTGTGGTGGAATTAACCCACTGGGATCTCCAGAGTTCGTCGGATAGTACTCCATGGTGGCTGGACCCCATGGCTGTTGCTTGAGTATCACTCCTGACGACTGAGTGTTGTAGTGGCAGTTGCCTAGTATTTATGGTGCTAAGTGACTATCATAGTTGTGTTATTGAGTATGTCCACCCCGTAGGGTTGGAAGGGTATTGAATATGTCCACCCAGTAATGGTGTGAGTATGTTGTGCCTGAGGGCCTAGTACGAGATTTCGTCTGTTAGTACAAACCAATTCTTTCTTCTAATTTCATATTCATGTTTAAATAAACTTTGTATTTGTATAATTGTGTATATTATTTACCTACAGTATTTACCGTTATTTCTTCCCTATTGCTTGATACTATCATTACACCTACCCACGAGCCTCCTATCGTCACGCTACCAATGGTGATATATAAGAGTAAAAGGAATTGTTACTGGCACACAGGCCCTCATGAAGGGTGGCAGGAGCAGCCCTCATAAATGGTGGCAGTAGCAGCCCTCATAAATGGTGGCAGCTCAAGCCCTCATAAATGGTGGCAGCTATGGTGATGTAATGAACATAGTATCGAGTTGGGAGGAATGACTGTGATACTGTAGTTTAACTGAGTTATAACCATTTCTCTGTACGGGTATTTAATAACCATTCCACTGTAACTAATGAGTATTTCAGATTGCTAATAATTTTGTTCCATATTTTTCCGAGGTACAGCTTTTTGTGGTGGTTTGCAGAGAGAGTGAAATAAGTTCAAAGAAATACCTTGGAGTTAGGTTAGAAAAGTCTTGTTTAAAGTAAAAGGAAACCTGCAACAATAATTTGTAGAGTGTGAATAAGGTTCATTAATATTGGAAGAATTTTGATATGTAACAATCTGCCCAAATTTTTTTTCTGTTGTTAACTCAGTATTACTTACAGACAGTGAATACATGTTTGGGCCGTGGCACTAGTTGTGAAATGTTCCATCGTGGGAGTGCCCAGTGTTTTAATTCTGAGTGCTAACAGAAGCATTGCACTATATACAAAGGTTAAGTGGATGCTAATTCTGTACTTGTCATATTCTTTAGTTATGTGTTAGGTAGGATATATATTCCATTTACTTAATATCTCGGGGCATTTTACAGTTCCTACTACAGTACTCTCTTTATCGACGGGGGTTACGTTTGTAAACGGCCGTCGATAAAGAAACCGTCGATACCGTGATGGTTACGTAATTTTTCTAACTATTATTAGCATATGTTGAATAAATGTACCTTTAAGCATTAATGCGTTTCCTTTACACATAACCTTAAATAATAGTGTATAAATAATAATATAATAAGTGGACAAAAATACTAGCAAACTTACGATTTCATTTATTGAAGTGAACATCGGTCCTTACAGTAAACAAAACAGTGTACAGTACAGTAAAAGTCCAAAAATCCGGATGCCCAAGGCAAATTGTTTACCATTTATTATTACAACACTTTACACTGAAACGCGGGTAGTTTCAACAAAAATATTGTATATTTCCATTCAAGTATTTATTCAAGTCAATTAGGAGGGAATATTATTGTAATACAACAGTTTTTTAACTAAACCATTCGAAAAGTGATTACGGTAACATCTTTTGAACGAAAGAAAGCGCAAGTCATTGTTTTCGTCACGATTTTATCCCACTTTCCACTGTAATACGTACGTAATTTCAACAAAAATATTACATTTCCGTGAATGAATTATATCAAGCACAGTATGAATAGAATATCATTGTAATATAACAGAATTTTAACCGAAAACTATTAAAAAAACGAATAACATCTCAAGAACATCGGAAGCATAGGTAAAGTCTTTTGTTTTCGACATGTATTTTATCCTATTTTACATTGAAATACATCACGTTTCAGCAAAACTACTATTTATTTCCGAGAATATATTCATTCAGGCGCAGTTTAGGTAAAATATACGTGTGATGTAATAGTTTTTTAACTGAAAACGATTCGAAAAACACGTACCCTCTAGCCCTGTTCAAGGAGAGGACTGGGAGAAGCTGTTTGGTGCTGCAGACGATGACAAGGAAAATGATTTTGATGGATTTTAATGAAAATATTCAGAAATATGGTATCGTAATATTTATTCAAGTCAATTAGGATATTATTGTAATACAATACAACAGTTTTTTAACTAAACCATTCGAAAAGTGATTACGGTAACATCTTTTGAACGAAAGAAAGCGCAAGTCATTGTTTTCGTCACGATTTGATCCCACTTTCCACTGTAATACGTACGTCATTTTAGCAAAAATATTACATTTCCGTGAATGTATTATATCAAGCACAGTATGAATAGAATATCATTGTAATATAACAGAATTTTAACCGAAAACTATTAAAAAAACGAGTAACATCTCAAGAACATCGGAAGCTTAGGTAAAGTCTTTTGTTTTCGTCATGTATTTTATCCTATTTTACATTGAAATACATCACGTTTCCACAAAACTACTATTTATCTCCGAGAATATATTCATTCAGGCGCAGTTTAGGTAAAATAGACGAGTGATGTAATAGTTTTTTAACTGAAAACGATTCGAAAAACACGTAGCCTCTAGCCCTGTTCAAGGAGAGGACTGGGAGAAGCTGTTTGGTGCCAAAATAAAAATCCGGCTAAATAATCCGTCGATAATCGAAACCGTCCATAAAAAAATATAAAGAGGGAACTGTATTAATATTCCTATGTATACGCTATAATTTTAAAGTTATTTTAACCAGGTGCTAACGGGTCATTATTTTGTGTAACGTAGGTTATGTGAACTCTAATGCCAGTATACTTTCAGAATACAGTATTATATATGTGAGGACCTTATGGTGATACGGTATATGGAAAATGTTATACGAGTGTATGGACCCAGAATTGTGAGTACGGAAATTCGTGAAGTGTTCACGCAGTGTTGCACCATACTGAGTCTGTGAATGGCAAAGTGTCTAAGTGAATTTTTGATGCCATAATATTATCTTTTGGGAGATTAATAATCTGAACAGTAGTTTGAATAGTTGATGCATGGAGTGTTAGTCGTATTGCAGAAAATCAGTACCAGTCCTTGGGTCTTGAGTGAGCCCTGTGCATGTATCGTATTTAAAGTGGGTTATAGTATTGATTTGTCGTAACACAATGGCAGATGCTAACGCAAATAAGGGGACCATGACGGCCAAAGCCGCTGTTGATTTAGCAACAGAAGTCCAAGCTCTTCGGGCTAAACTCGCTGAGTCTATGGATACGATAAGGAGACAACAAGCTTTGCTTGATGAACGGAGGGAAGAACCGGCTGTACCTACTCGTCCTGCCGTGGTTCCACTTTTGCCCCCCCCTGCCATGGTTCCACTAGTACCTCCTCCGGCCGTGGTTCCACTTGTACCTCCTCCTGCCGTGGTTCCACTTGTACCCCCTCCTGCCGTGGTTCCACTTTTGCCCCCTACTAACGATATACCCAGCCGACCTCCTGGTCCCCATTACCACCAATACGTTCCGAGGCTGTCCTTGGACGACCTCGTTGGTCTTAACACAGACAACATCTTAACTAAATTCTGTAAGAGAGTAGAATATTGCGCAGTTAGCTCACGGGATAGATGGTATGTAGCTACCGACCGCATGGACCAGCAGATTGAAGACATGGTCCAAGTAGAACTCGGCACCGATGAGGAAAATTGGGATAAACTTAAAGCCACCTTGCGGAAGTTGTTTGTGAAACCAATCCCTCTGGAAGTTGCCTGGCAGGAATTTGCGAGGTTAGAGTACCATTTGGAAGATGATCCCCGGCGCTTTTTGGGCCAAGTTAAATCAGTTCTCACAACCATTTTCCGCCGGTATGGGCCCAGGGAAGGTGAAGAACAAACTTTGAAAGATAAATTGTACCAGAAACTGCCAGAACAGTTGAAAGAGGAGTTGATATCCTATTATTCCCCTTGTTGTCCAGTAGACACGATGGCCGAACAATTGGAGAAACTCCGACATATCTATCTGCGAAGTAACAGAACTGGGTATCCTGGTATCCGCCCAGTTCACAAGCATGCGACCCAAGAACTTCCCATAAGTGAAAGAGCCAGTCGGGCCGAAGGTAACGTAACAGGAGGAGCTTGGGGTACCAGTAGTAAGCGAGATCAACACGCGGTAGCCTTATTTGAAAGTCCTCGTAAAAGGTTAGTTGGAAAGCGACAGGGACCTTACTGTCCATATTGCCGAACACCGAATCATGATACTTCTACTTGCCCCTTAAATCCACCCCCACGTTCATGTTGGGATTGCTTGGAAGTAGGATGTCGGAGAAACAGTCAACGCTGCCCTGGACGCGCCAACCGTCGGCACTATCCAAAATATTGACATAAGCGGGTTCCTTCCAATGTGTCTCCTTGCATTTGGTTTACTGTAAATGAACGTGTCTGTCTTGCTTTAATAGATACAGGTAGTGAAGCCACCTTAATTCAGGAGAGCCTAGTAAAAACTTTGAATTTGCAACCCATCAAACCTTGTAAAGATAGATACCAGGGTGTTACGGGAGATGAGCTAAAAATTAAAGGTAAAGTAGTCATAACAGTACAAGTAACCCCCCAGTTGCAAGTCAGACACCATGCTATTGTGGTGGATGATAAGTACTTTAATGCAGAATTGCTATTCGGAGCAGATCTCCTTGGTAGATTTAGAGTAACCTGGGAACGTAAAAGGAAACTTTTCATTTGGGCAGGCCAGTCACATGAATATGGGAAAGTAGTAATGAGAGATCACATGCAAGGAATCAAATGCGTCAATAGATTGTCATTAAAGCCCGATGTACCTTGTCCACCACAGTTGAAGAGTCTCCATATTGATAGGAAGACTATTGTACGAGGCCACCATGCACCGATCTTATCCATCAAGGTGAAAGTAGAGATAGGTCAAATTCTGAGCATACGATTCACGCATAAAAGTTTCAACCAACAACCAGAGATATGTGTTAGAGTACAGCCAGATTCACGTATATATTTGCCAGTAAGTAATTGTACCGATAAATCAGTGTATTTGAGAGTTGGCACTGTCATTGGCGAATATGAGTTAATCCCAGAGGAGATAATCTCGTATGTTGACACTAAGGGAAATCACTTGGGACATATTCAACAGGTCTATGACAAATTGTGTAAAGTAAAGTCTTCAACTGAATTCTCCCTTTGTGCACCTCATCACCTAGCCATTCAAACAGAAGGGGAGAGGAGATCGTCAAACCAAGTAAAAGTAAATGTAGGTGCTGATCAGAGAGTACCATCCTTTGACTGTGTAATTTGTGCCGGAATTCCCAACGGTACAGTAAAGAAGGTAAGACATGTCCAAGAGATTTCCAACAGTATGATACCGGAATGTGACGAAGTAAAAGGCGGAACCACTAGACAAGAGAAGTTAAATGAGTTAATTAGAAACCAACCGTGGAACCATCTAGACCGAGAAATGCGTAAACGTTTGCGGAAAGTAATTCTAGCTCATGATTCCTTATTTGTTTTAGGACCACATGAAATTGGGTCAATTGCTGGTATACCCGCTAACATTCAGCTCGCCAACCACAATCCTGTCCGAGGACCACAGTATAGACACCCAGAGAAAGCAAAAGAAATAATTAAAGAAATGATAACAGATATGAGGGATCGTAATATCATTGAACCATCGACTGCCGCCTGGTTATCCCCCATTGTTCTGGTAACAAAACCCAACGGTTCAAAGCGTATGTGCTTAGATTTTCGAGCGGTCAATAAGCATTTGAAGGTCGACATACAACCCTTGCCACGAATTGACGAATTAGTAGAGAAAGCTGCAGGAAATAAATATTATGCCACATTAGATTTGAAGGATGCATATTATCAGGTCATCCTTAACGACAGCAGCCGAGATCTAACAACTTTTAGCGATGGGTACAATCTATGGAGGTTCACACGCCTTCCGTTTGGGCTCTCAGCTAGTCCTGCCGTTTTCACGCGAGAAGTAAACCGAGTATTAGCTCCATTAGCAGTTGAAGACTGGGTACGAAACTATCTTGATGATGTAATAGTATGGGCTCCTGACTTCCCCACCTTGTTGCAGAGACTCACCAGAGTATTTGAGAGATTTGAAGAGATGGGTATTAAACTAAACTTGTCTAAATGTCAATTTGGCCATAAGCAAGTTAAATTCTTAGGACATGTAGTTTCAGAGAGAGGCATTGAGCCTGACCCAGAAAATGTCCAGGCTTTGACTGATTGTAAACCCCCAACTAATGTTAAACAAGTCCGCCAATTTTTGGGTATGTGTGGATTTTACCGTAAACATGTTCCCGAGTTTGCCAAAGTAGCTTACCCCCTCACTGAATTAACGAAACAGACTGTTGATTTTGCATGGTCAAATGAGTGTCAAGAAGCATTTCAGAAGTTAAAGCAAGCACTAGCTTCATACCCAGTTCTTGTCAAGGCAGATATTTATAAACCCTTCGAACTGCATAGTGATGCCAGCAATTTCTGCGTAGGCGCTTCCCTTAATCAGATACAAGAAGATGGCTCTTTGCGACCAGTGGGTTATTTTTCTAGAAAGTTAAAGCCGGCGGAAACTCGTTATTCCACCACCGATAAAGAAGCGTTAGGCATTGTATTAGCGTGCAGGTTCTTCCATCATTTTCTTTGGGGTACGCAGTTTACAATTAAGACAGATCACCAACCTCTAACATCCGTCTTTAGAAAGAAAACCAAAAGTCAGCGAATGAACCGTTGGATCTTAGAAATGAGAGATTACGCTTATAACATTGAATATAAACCCGGTAGAGCTAATGTAGTGGCTGATGCATTAAGTCGACCAGTCAGAACCTTGAGAAAAGTCCTGCACGACCATGTTGCCGCTCAATTTCCCACACTAGAAGGTTTCACACAGGCAGACTTTGGTAAAGAACAACAAAAAGAACCCAGGTGGCAAGAGTTAAAACAGTATTTAGCAGGAGGTAACATTCCGCAACATAAGTACCCAAAGGCCACCGTTGATAGCTTTGAAGTAATAAATGGAGTATTGTACCTAGTAAAAGAACAACTCGATAAAGCATTGAAGTATTGTCTCGTAATCCCGCAACATTTACGTAAAGCCGCATTAGAGTTGGCGCATGACAATGCCACCTCAGGTCATTTAGGACGGTGGAAGACCATCACCCGAGTAGCTAATTTGTTTTATTGGCCTAACTATCGTAAAGATTGTGTTGATTATGTAGCATCATGCGAGACGTGTCAAAGGTTCAAGGGAACTAAAGGACTTACGCAACGTTGGCAAGAATTACCAGTCGTGAGCAAACCACTAGAACGAATTTCGGTGGATTTGACGGACATGCATTCCGGGATCAATGATTACCGATATGTGTTAACGATCATAGATCATTACTCAAGGTTCGTTAACTTCTATCCATTGCGCACGAAGACAACGCAAGAAGTTACCCGTGAATTTGAAAAGTTTGTTAATGTCTTCGGTAGTCCTAAAGTAGTGATTGCGGATAATGGAGGAGAATTTACTGCCGCACAATTCAGGGAGCTCTGTCAATTAACTAACATTCAAGTGTATTTTACCTTGCCTTACCACCCCCGAGGTAACAGTATCACGGAGAGAATGCACCGAACTTTTAAGAACATTTTATCAATAATGTGTGAAGATAACCCGCGTCGCTGGCCACGATTCTTGGGTCCGACCCAATATGCGTTGAACACTTCTGTTCACACAACGACTGGAGTGCAGCCACACTTCGCATTCTTCTCCCGGCATGCACAGAGGCAAGTGGGAATTGAGTTACCAATAATAGAAAATGAGAGTACTGAAGGGTTGAGAGAAGCTCACAAAGTAATTAAAGAAACTTCTGAACGAATGTCTAGAGAATTCCGGAACGTAGCAAACCGAGATAGAGTCAATCAGACAGTACAGCTAGGGGAAACTGTTTGGGTGAGAGATGAAGTTACTATCCCAGGTACCAGTAGAAAATTAAATGCTAAGTGGAAGGGCCCATATACAGTAACTGAAGTAATACGTAATGGTGCAGCGTATGAGTTAACCCACCTTTCAGATGAGACAGAAGTCATTCGACGAGCAGCAGAAAAGGTGAAAAGATGTATCAACCGAGATATGTTTGTCCATGTAAATGACATCCAGGTTCCCCCTAATGATTCTTCCTCAGAATCAGAGCCTGATGAGAGAGATGCTATACGGGATGAGGAGAGAACAGTAGTTGCTCCTGCTCCCCGATTTCCCGTAAGGATTAGAAAACCAGTGGTGAGACTGGATCTTTAAAAGCAGTGAGCTTTTAAGTGACCCCCATTGGTTGATAATGAAGTGCACAATCAGTTATAAGTAACTGTGGAAAAGAGATAGGTAAAGAACTGATGATTTTTTTTTATTAAAAGTATTTTGCAGAGGAAGGGTCAATTTGCAGTAAAGACAGAGATTGGAAGATGTATTGGCAGTTATGCAATCATCTGAAGGGTATCTGTTACTAGTATGAGTAAAGATACCAGTGGTGAATTCTCAAGTTCTGGTTGGTAAGTCCTACGTAGGCTGGGTGTTGTTGGTATATAGGTGTAGAGTTCGTGACTTTCAGGGAGTATTCGGGCATATAAATATGGTGCTATTACTTCTACATGGCAAATGCCATAAGTACAGACAGTTTTTGGTTTGGTGGTGTTCTCATGAGGACCGTTTCGTTAGCATTGAATTCTTGGGAATACCCGCTCGTTCGGAGTCCCTTGAAGGGTGCTGCCTCTCGCGAGTGCGACATAACTCTTAAGATTAAGGGCAACAAATCATTCCTTTGACTTGATGGGGTCCGTTCGTCTATGTCCTAGCTTGAGAAATCTGTGTTAAATCTCTGTGTCCTGTCAGCATTTGACCAATCGCGTAAAAGAAACTTTCATAATCTATGAACATTGAAATTTGAGTTCTGTAAGGAATTTTGAGTGTGCACTTTATCTACCGATGTGAGGGTGTATTTTGTAACATGTAACACCATTTATTATTATTATTATATGATATGAGGTATCTAACTCAAATCATTATTATTCTATGATGATGTACTTGACCCCATTTATTATTATATGATATGATGTATGTAACACCATTTATTATTATATGATAACACCATTTATTATTATATGATATGATGTATTTACCGCCATTCAGTATTATTATGACATGATGTACCTAACCCCATGTGCTATTATTTTTGGTGCTATTTTGTAATATGTATCCCAATATATTTTTTATGAAGGTGTGTCACATTCTAGTTGTATGTTAACAGATTTCCATTTCTTGTACCTAATCCTGACCACCGGTAGGGAATTATTTTTCTAGTTTTATTGATATAATTTGTGCAATGTTTTGTATGAGGATTTATACTTTATATTAATGATTTAATATGTATGTCACTACTTACGTGTTTTCTGAACGTTACCGCATAATGATGAATCTTGGGGAAGGAGGAAGCTTTGTAATGGTCATGATAAGAGCTAACCTGAAAACCTTAAGGATTCATATTACGCTCAAACGTCCACAAAACCTTCCGAGTCCCCCAGTGGAAACGTCCCCCGTTTTCTCTGTTTCCCCCGCCTTTGTCTATGGGAGCAGACGCTGTATGCTGGGACCTGTTGCCATCCATTCCTTTGTAATCAATTTAATTTTGCTTTCGATAGCTGAGTCAGAGCAGTGTTAGTGAAGATAATAGTAGAGAATGAAAATGAGTTCATAGTCTCAATTTCAACGTCAGAGGGTACCGTAAATTAATTCATTGGAATAGGAGTAGCTGGACTCCCTGGCCTAGTTTGAGTGAGGGCGCCGCGGGCATTTTAACCGTTAGTAAGTGCCCGTCCCTTCATCCATACAGGTATGCCATTCCACGCTGTGTTGTAATTTGCCCTTCTTTAAGTGATTTGACCCAATTAATAGTTGATTGTGCAAGTGTTACAGTAACGTAGTTGATATGCTCTGAGTAAAGTCATATTTACGTCTTTAACGTCCCCTGAAACGTGTTGTTGTTGTCACCAGTTAGTAAGTGCCCGTCCCTTCATCCATACAGGTCCCTAACGCAGCCTAGGCCGTGTCTGTAGGGTGGATGTTGTATCCACTATGTCTGGGGACAGGTCCGAGGTCCAGTAGGATCAGTTACCTTCGTGAGACCCGGCCGTCAGACACTTCAGACCACCTATAGCCCCCATAGCTGGCTCGTCTGGCCCTAACGCTCGGTCCACGAGGTGACCCTGGACCACCAAGCCACACACCACTACCAGCCCCCATCATTGGTGGATGAATGGCTACCTCAGTAGGGCTATATTTGTGTGGTGGAATTAACCCACTGGGATCTCCAGAGTTCGTCGGATAGTACTCCATGGTGGCTGGACCCCATGGCTGTTGCTTGAGTATCACTCCTGACGACTGAGTGTTGTAGTGGCAGTTGCCTAGTATTTATGGTGCTAAGTGACTATCATAGTTGTGTTATTGAGTATGTCCACCCCGTAGGGTTGGAAGGGTATTGAATATGTCCACCCAGTAATGGTGTGAGTATGTTGTGCCTGAGGGCCTAGTACGAGATTTCGTCTGTTAGTACAAACCAATTCTTTCTTCTAATTTCATATTCATGTTTAAATAAACTTTGTATTTGTATAATTGTGTATATTATTTACCTACAGTATTTACCGTTATTTCTTCCCTATTGCTTGATACTATCATTACACCTACCCACGAGCCTCCTATCGTCACGCTACCAATGGTGATATATAAGAGTAAAAGGAATTGTTACTGGCACACAGGCCCTCATGAAGGGTGGCAGTAGCAGCCCTCATACCAGGTCACCACAACATGCTCGCAACACTTCTCACAGTAAGGCACACCCAGGACTTTACTACTCCCTGTATTGAAGGGTTTATTGCCAACTCTTTTGTGTTGGTCAACAACAGTAATGGTTTGGCTTTCTCCAGACAATTTACAACATGCATGAAATTCACATTCTTACCACGTCAAGCCCCTGGAAAACAACATGGACTTGTTTGTCGTGTTTCCTGAAAGTCATTATCAAGGGTTCCAAATTATTTTGAGTAAGTAAAGAAGACATTTATAGTGAGTTTATGCATCTAAAAATCAATTTCATGCTAATTCTGAATCCCTTAACTTAAACGTGTAAAAATTTTTAGGTGGACCGGGGAAATACATATCTCCTCACCACCTACGTATTTAAAGTAAATTCAGTTAGCATGTCACTAATTTTAAGACCAATTGTAACGTCATGAACACCTTCCTTATTCACACTTCAACACAAAAGGTTCTAAAATCAGTATTGTGTCAGTCTGAACCCCTGATATGACTCCTGAAGGTGCTGTGAATTGGCCATGACTAACACAGGACCAAAACACTATAGTTCTCTTTTGTCCTCACTACCAGGTCTTAGGTCATATATCTCAGGTGTCAGGCAGGCTTTATTACATACCATCTCACAAAATGATTTCTTTGCTACAACCACTACAGTGTATTTATTTGATAATCAGTTTTTGTAAAAAAGAAGAAGAAAGAATGCACATTACTCCTGAAATAATATCATACAAAAATCAAGTTGACTATAAAAGTACCTACACAAACTAAGAATATTTACTTCCATAGTATTACTATAAAAAATAAAGTCTATTAATTCCAAATGATTCCATGCAAAAATTGTCTCCACTATTTCCAAAGTTTAAGTTAACAATTGGATAGCCAAAAATTTATTATCAGCTATTTAGGTCTACTGGACACTGTACATCCTACCTCTGGGTGGAGGAAGGGTGCTGGGGAAGGGCTAAGTTGGAGCAAAAAGTTCTCTCAGTCAGTCAGTCGATGTCACTCAGGAAAAGGGTTCATTGATTTGCTAAATACAGTTATGCACAGATTTAACAGATCACCTGAAGATTGCCTCCTCCAACTTGTTCTACTTGAAGATTAACCATTCTAATACAATACACGACAAACCAAACACTAACCAAACCTAACCGACCACCCTAATGCAAACCTAACCTAACCTAACCCTCCCCCCCCCCTTCTGATGGGGTTATTACTGATAATCTTTAGGTGAAATAAGCCTGGGGCAGGTGAATTTTCAGGAGATCCAATTTATCCTAATATTTGTTGGCAAAGTAAGTAAGTACAGGACAGGCATCCCCTGCCTTATAGAAACTCACGTTATGGAAATTCGCGCTTACGGAATTTGGTAATTACTGTATGACCAAAAATTCGGGATATGGCTAAAAAACTTCACCCTTACGGAATTTGGGTAAAAAAAAAAAAAGCAAGCCAAGTTCAGCAGTAAAAATATTTGACATTATTAGAGCTCAAGTCGTAAGAAAGATAAGGGATGACTAAAATTTATATATATTATGAATGGAATGGTCAGGTATAGTATTACTAAAGTACAGGTAAATTAAAGTTACTTATTATTAAGGGTTTAATATCATGCGAGATTGGTTTTTATTAAAGGATGAAGATCTTGTAATACTTTGATGAGTAAATGTTTTACATGAAAAGAATACAGTAATTGTATATTAACAAATTATGCATAAATATACTAAAAATTAGAAATATATAGTACATTATAAAGTAAATATTATAACTAAGTGAACCAAAAAACCATCACCTCATAACTGTTTAATGATTATTTTATCAACAAAATCCTAATTAAGCAGTTGCAGTTTGCTCTCGGCTAATGGTAACAACAACCCTTGTAAGAGATAGTCAATGTAAGGCATAAATTATTTTTTCTTCTTATTTCTCATATTATTATTAACCAACTGTTACTGTAAAACATAAAAAAATGTACAGTATATGAATGATCTTAAGCATTACTACGGTACACTAAGTTAAATATCAAATGTTCAAAATTATAAAGATCTGCAGTACTCACCTCATCTTTGGCAACTGCTTGTATCTTTTCTAATATTTCTGCCTTTTCCTCATTGGTGTATAAATTAGTGTTTGAAGGCAAAAACAACACTTTCACAAAGTCAAATTGATACTCCAAATTGCTGGCAAGGTCAGGGTCATGACCAGGAGCATTATCCATGAGGAGAAGAGCCTTTAAAGGGAGTTTATTGGTGGTTAGGTAGCTCTTGACAGAGGGGCAAAACACATCAACAGCCCATTCATTAAAGAACTGTCTTGTCACCCATGCCTTACGGTTGGACTTCCAATAAACTCCAAGCATTGTTCTTACCACTTTCTGTTGCTTGAACACCCTGGGGTTTTCAGAGTGGTAGACAAGCATAGGCTTCAGTCGGAAATCCCCTGAAGCATTGGCACCAAGCAGTAGAGTGAGACGGTCTTTCATGGGTTTATGCCCAGGTAAAGAGGCTTCATCTTTGGTGATGAATGTTCTTTTGGGCATCTTTTTCCAGAACAGCCCAGTTTCGTCCACATTGAACACTTGCTGTGGAAGATAATTTTCTTCTTCCATCAGTTTTTTAAATTCAACTAAAAACTTTGCTGCCCCTTCTTTATCAGCTTCACCATGCCTTAAGATGTCACTTCTTTTCTTAAATTTTTCGAACCAGCCTTTGCTAGCCCGAAAATCTTCAAATTCTGTTCCTGAAGAACCAGGTTGATCTGCCTTTAAATGTTCATAAATCTCCCTGGCTCTAAATCACCAGAAACTGAATCACCTTTCATCCCTAATCCAGATGATAAGTAAACCTCTACGATTAGGGATCTACTTTTAAACACTCTTGTCTCTCACTTCCTTAAATTTGTCTTTTTGTGCAAGAATTGTCGACACAGTTGATGCCGACATGCCATATTCTTTGCATAGTGCATTTGTTCTAATGCCTTGTTCGTGTTTTCTTGCTTTGGTTTGGATTAAATCGCTTTTCTTGATCTCTTAGGCCCCATGCTGGATTCAAACAATGTCAACACGTGATCTTTTAGGTATAAACTAGCTGTAAATAAAGAATATTTTCTTTAAAATAACACTGCACTGCACTATATATTGTCAATATGTAAAATATATTTCAAAATGACCAATAATTTGCTTGGAAACACAGAAAAAAAGCGTTTAGTTGAAGAGAGTCTCAAGCAAGATGTTCCCTCCAGTGAGAGACTGACGCCTGTTTGCTGTGTTAAAATGACTAAAAAATTGAATATTAAACTTTTAAAATTATTGAATAGTATAAACTTCTTGATATTTACTAAAATAGTTAGGAATTTAAGCCCTAGAACCGATTAATGTATTGGTAGACTGATACTAAAGTTGTGTTGTAATGTAGGGAGAGTTGTGTTGTGTTGTGTTGTAGGGAGAGTTGTGTTGTGTTGTATTGTAGGGAGAGTTGTGTTGTGTTGTGTTGTAGGGAGAGTTGTGTTGTGTTATAGGGAGAGTTGTGTTGTGTTGTATTGTAGGGAGAGTTGTGTTGTGTTGTGTTGTAGGGAGAGTTGTGTTGTGTTGTAGGGAGAGTTGTGTTGTGTTGTATTGTAGGGAGAGTTGTGTTGTGTTGTATTGTAGGGAGAGTTGTGTTGTGTTATAGGGAGAGTTGTGTTGTGTTGTATTGTAGGGAGAGTTGTGTTGTAATGTAGGGAGATTTGTGTTGTAATGTAAGGAGAGTTGTGTTGTGTTGTGTTGTAGGGAGAGTTGTGTGGTGTTGTATTGTAGGGAGAGTTGTGTTGTGTTGTATTGTAGGGAGAGTTGTGTTGTAATGTAGGGAGATTTGTGTTGTAATGTAGGAGATTTGTGTTATAATGTAAGGAGGTTGTGTTGTGTTATGGGAGAGTTATGTTTGTGTTGTATTGTAGGGAGAGTTGTGTTGTGTTGTATTACTAGGGAGAGTTGTGTTGT
>NW_024754865.1:0-5016 GCF_018991925.1 Homarus americanus
TACAACAATAACAATAAGATGACTCCGGCGATAATAGAAGGAGAACTTCAACAATAACATAAGCAGGACTCCAACAATAACAGAAACAGGGCTCCAACAATAAAAATAACATGATTCCGTCAATAACCGAAGCAGGACCACAACAATAACAGTAACATGACTCCAGCAATAACAGAAGCAAGACTCCAACAATAACATAAGCAGGACTCCAACAATAAAAATAACATGATTCCGTCAATAAGCGAAGCAGGACCACAACAATAACAGTAACATGACTCCAGCAATAACAGAAGCAAGACTCCAACAATAACATAAGCAGGACTCCAACAATAACAGATGCAGGACTCCAACAATAACAGAAACCGAACTACAAGCTTAAAGGAAGCATGACTTAACTCCAAAAATAACGGAAGCTGGAATCCAACAATAACAGAAGCAGGACCCCAACACGAACAGAAGCAGGACTCCAACAATAACAGAAGCAGGACTCCCACAAAACAGAAGCAGGACTCCAACGATAACAGCAGCAGGACTAAAACAATAACAGCAGCAGGACTCCAACATTATGAGAAGCGGGACTCCAACAATTACAGAAGCAGGACTCCAACGATAACAAAAGCAGGACACCAGCAATAACAAAAGCAGGACTCGACTCGAAAAATAACGGAAGCTGGACTCCAATATTAACAGAAGCAGGACTCCAAAAATAACATAAAAAGGACTCTAACAATAGCAGCAGCAAGATTCCAACAATAACAGAAACAGGACTTCAACAAAAACAGAAGCAGGACTCCAACAATAACAAAAACAGGACTCCAACAACAGCAGTAGCAGGACTCCAACAATAACAGAAGCGGGACCCCAACAATCACAGAAGCATGACTCCAACAATAACAGATGCAGGAATCCAAAAATAACAGAAGCAGAACTCCAAATATAACATAAACAGGACTCCAACAATAACAGAAACAGCACTACAAGCTTAACAGAAGCATGACTTGACTCCAAAAATAACGGAGAAAGGACTCCAACAATAACAGAAGCGGGACTCCAACAATCACAGAAGCAGGACTCCAACAAAAACAGAAGCACTTCTCCAACAATAACAGAAGCAGGACTCAAACAATAACAGAAGCAGCACTCCAACAATAACAGAAGCAGTATTCCAACAATAACAAAACAAGTACTACAACAATAACAGTACAAGTACACCAACAATAAAAGAAACAGAACTCCAACAATAACAGAAGCAGGACTCCACCAATAATAAAAGCAGGACTACAACGATAACAATAACATGACCCGGCCATAACAGAAGCAGAACTCCAACAATAACATAAGCAGGACGCCAACAATAACAGAAACAGGACTACAAGCTTAAAAGAAGAATGAGTTGACTTAAAAAATAACGGAAACAGGACTCCAACAATAACAGAAGCAGGAATCCAAAAATAACAGAAACAGGACTCCAACAAAAACAATAACATGACTCGGGCAATAACAGAAGCAAGACTCCAACAATAACATAAGCAGGACTCCAACAATAACAGAAGCAGGACTCCAACAATAACAGAAACAGAAGTACAAGCTTAAAGGAAGCATGACTTAACTCCAAAAATAACGGAAGCAGGACTCCAACAATAACATAAGCAGGACTCCAACAATAACAGAAGCAGGATTCCAACAATAACAGAAACAGAACTACAAGCTTAAAGGAAGCATGACTTAACTCCAAAAATAACGGAAGCAGGACTCCAACAATAACAGAAGCAGGACCCCAACACGAACAGAAGCAGGACTCCAACAATAACAGAAGCAGGACTCCCACAAAAACAGAAGCAGGACTCCAACGATAACAGCAGCAGGACTAAAACAATAACAGAAGCAGGACTCCAACAATAACAGAAGCAGGACTCCAACATTATCAGAAGCGGGAGTCCAACAATCACAGAAGCAGGACTCCAACGATAACAAAAGCAGGACACCAGTAATAACAAAAGCAGGACTCGACTCGAAAAATAACGGAAGCTGGACTCCAATATTAACAGAAGCAGGACTCCAACAATAACATAAACAGGACTCCAACAATAGCAGCAGCAGGACTCCAACAATAACAGAAACAGGACTTCAACAAAAACAGAAGCAGGACTCCAACGATAACAAAAGCAGGACACCAGCAATAACAAAAGCATGACTCGACTCCAAAAATATCGGAAGCTGGACTCCAATATTAACAGAAGCAGGATTCCAACAATAACAAAAACAGGACTCCAACAACAGCAGCAGCAGGACTCCAACAATAGCAGTAGCAGGACTCCAACAATAACAGAAACAGGACTACAACAATAACAGCAGCAAGACTCCAACAATAACAGAAGCGGGACCCCAACAATCACAGAAGCAAGACTCCAACAATAGCAATAACATGATTCTGTCAATAACAGAAGAAGGACTACAACAATAACAATAAGATGACTCCGGCGATAATAGAAGGAGAACTTCAACAATAACATAAGCAGGACTCCAACAATAACAGAAACAGGACTCCAACAATAAAAATAACATGATTCCGTCAATAACCGAAGCAGGACCACAACAATAACAGTAACATGACACCAGCAATAACAGAAGCAGAACTCCAACAATAACATAAGCAGGACTCCAACAATAACAGAAACAGGACTACAAGCTTAACAGAAGCATGACTTGACTCCAAAAATAACGGAAGCAGGACTCCAATAATAACAGAAGCATGACTCCAACAATAACAGAAAAAGGAGTCCAAAAGCAGGACTCCGACAATAACAGAAGCAGGACTCCAGCAATAACAGAAGCAGGACTCCAGCATTAACAGAAGCAGGACTCCAGCAATAACAGAAGCAGGACTCCAAAAATAACAGAAGCAGAACTCCAACAATAACATAAACAGGACTCCAAAAAAAACAGAAGCATGACTTAAACCAAAAACAACGAAAGCAGGAATCCAACAATAACAGAAGCAGGACTCCAACAATAACAGAAGCAGGCCTCCAATATTAACAGAAGTAGGACTCCAACAATAACAAAAACAGGACTCCAACAATAGCCGTAGCAGGACTCCAACAATAACAGAAACAGGACTACAACAATAACAGCAGCAAGACTCCAACAATAACAGAAGCGGGACCCCAACAATCACAGAAGCAAGACTCCAACAATAGCAATAACATGATTCTGTCAATAACCGAAGAAGGACTACAACAATAACAATAAGATGACTCCGGCGATAATAGAAGGAGAACTTCAACAATAACATAAGCAGGACTCCAACAATAACAGAAACAGGGCTCCAACAATAAAAATAACATGATTCCGTCAATAACCGAAGCAGGACCACAACAATAACAGTAACATGACTCCAGCAATAACAGAAGCAAGACTCCAACAATAACATAAGCAGGACTCCAACAATAACAGATGCAGGACTCCAACAATAACAGAAACAGAACTACAAGCTTAAAGGAAGCATGACTTAACTCCAAAAATAACGGAAGCTGGAATCCAATAATAACAGAAGCAGGACCCCTACACGAACAGAAGCAGGACTCCAACAATAACAGAAGCAGGACTCCCACAAAAACAGAAGCAGGACTCCAACGATAACAGCAGCAGGACTAAAACAATAACAGCAGCAGGACTCCAACATTATGAGAAGCGGGATTCCAACAATTACAGAAGCAGGACTCCAACGATAACAAAAGCAGGACACCAGCAATAACAAAAGCAGGACTCGACTCGAAAATAACGGAAGCTGGACTCCAATATTAACAGAAGCAGGACTCCAAAAATAACATAAAAAGGACTCCAACAATAGCAGCAGCAAGACTCCAACAATAACAGAAACAGGACTTCAACAAAAACAGAAGCAGGACTCCAACGATAACAAAAGCAGGACACCAGCAATAACAAAAGCATGACTCGACTCCAAAAATAACGGATGCTGGACTCCAATATTAACAGAAGCAGGACTCCAACAATAACAAAAACAGGACTCCAACAACAGCAGTAGCAGGACTCCAACAATAACAGAAGCGGGACCCCAACAATCACAGAAGCAAGACTCCAACAATAGCAATAACATGATTCTGTCAATAACCGAAGAAGGACTACAACAATAACAATAAGATGACTCCGGCGAAAATAGAAGGTGAACCTCAACAATAACAAAAGGAGGACTCCAACAATAACAGAAACAGGACTCCAACAATAATAATAACATGATTCCGTCAATAACCGAAGCAGGACCACAACAATAACAATAACATGACTCCAGCAATATCAGAAGCAGAACTCCAACAATAACATAAGCAGGACTCCAACAAAAACAGAAACAGGACTACAAGCATAACAGAAGCATGACTTGAACCAAAAATAACGGAAGCAGCAATCCAACAATAACAGAAGCAGGACATCAACAATTACAGAAGTAGGACTCCAACAATAACAGTAGCAGGAGTCCAATATTAACAGAAGCAGGACTCCAACAATAACAGCAGCAGGACTCCAACAATAACAGAAGCAGGAGTCCAATATTAACAAAAGTAGGACTCCAACAATAACAGCAGCAGGACTCCAACAATAACAGAAGCAGGACTCCAACAATAACAGAAGCAGGACACCAACAATAACAGCAGCAGGACTACAACAGTAACAGAAGCATGACTCCAACAATAACAGAAGCAGGACTCCAAAAATAACAGAAGCAGAACTCCAAAAATAACATAAACAGGACTCCAACAATAACAGAAACAGCACTACAAGCTTAACAGAAGCATGACTTGACTCCAAAAATACCGGAGAAAGGACTCCAACAATAACAGAAGCGGGACTCCAACAATCACAGAAGCAGGACTCCAACAAAAACAGAAGCACTTCTCCAACAATAACAGAAGCAGGACTCAAACAATAACAGAAGCAGCACTCCAACAATAACAGAAGCAGTATTCCAACAATAACAAAACAAGTACTACAACAATA
>NW_024754866.1:0-14828 GCF_018991925.1 Homarus americanus
TATATGGATCCTCGTGTTTCGAAGCCGCATTTGGTAAAACGTTGCTCTGATCACCTAAGCGGCATGGGTGGTCCTCATTAGAGGTTCATGGCGCCATAAGCTCGTTGAACAGGCTTTGTGTGAAATATAGCAGAGTCTAGGACTGCTTTTATAGTCCTGGTGGCCCAGAGGTAGCGTTCCCCGGTCACAATTATAAGATCGTGGGTTCAAATCCTGGAGGGGTGAGGTGTTGATTATATGTAGAAGTCCGCGTGCTTTATTGGGCTAATGAAATATATATTGATCCTTCTTGTTTCAAACCGCATTTGGTAAAACGTTGGTCTGATCACCTAAGCGGCATGGGTGGTCCCCATTAGAGGTTCACGGCGCCATAAGCTCGTTAAACAGGCTTTGTGTGAAATATAGCAGAGTCTAGGACTGCTTTTATTGTCCTGGTGGCCCAGAGGTAGCGTTCCCCGATCACAATTAGAAGATCGTGGGTTCGAATCCTCGTGGGGTGAGGTGTTGATTATATGAAGAGGTCTGCGTACTATATTGGGCTAATGAAATATATATGGATCCTCGTGTTTCGAAGCCGCATTTGGTAAAACGTTACTATGATCACCCAAGCGGCACGGGTGGTCCCCATTAGAGGTTCACGACGCCAAAAGCTAGTTGAACAGGCTTTGAGTGAAACATAGCAGAGTCTAGGACTGCTTTTATTGAACTGGTGGCCCAGAGGTATCGTTCCCCGGTCACATTTATAAGATCGTGGGTTCAAATCCTGGTGGGGTGAGTTGTTGATTATATGTAGAAGTCCGCGTGCTTTATTGGGCTAATGAAATATATATGGATCCTCGTGTTTCGAACCCGGATTTGGTAGAACGTTGCTCTGATCACCTAAGCGGCACGAGTGGTACCCATTAAAGGTTTACGGCGCCATAAGCTCATTGAACAGGCTTTGTGAGAAATATAGCAGAGTCTAGGACTGCTTTTATTGTCCTGGTGGCCCAGAGGTAGCGTTCCACGGTCACAATTATAAGATCGTGGGTTCAAATCCTGCTGGGGTGAGGTGTTGATTATATGTAGAAGTCCGCGTGCTTTATTGGGCAAATGAAATATATATGGATCCTCTTGTCTCGAAGCCACATTTGGTAAAACGTTGCTCTGATCACCTAAGCGGCACGGGGGGTCCCCATTAGAGGTTCACAGCGCCATAAGCTCGTTGAACAGGCTTTGTGTGAAATATAGCAGAGTCTAGGAATGCTTTTAGTGTCCTGGTGGGCCAAAGGTAGCGTTCCCCGGTCACAATTAGAAGATCGTGGGTTCGAATCCTGGTGGGGTGAGTTGTTGATTATATGAAGAAGTCCGCGTGCTTTATTGGGCTAATGAAATATATGTGGATCCTCGTGTTTCGAAGCCGCATTTGGTAAAACGTTGCTCTGATCACCTAAGCAGCGTGCGTGGTCCCCATTAGAGGTTCACGGCGCCATAAGCTCGTTGAACAGGCTTTGTGTGAAATATAGCAGAGTCTAGGACTGCTTTTATTGTCCTGGTGGCCCAGAAGTAGCGTCCCCCGGTCACAATTATAAGATTGTGGGTTCAAATTCTGGTGGGGTGAGGTGTTGATTATATGTAGAAGTCCGCGTGCTTTATTGGGCTAATGAAATATATATGGATCCTCGTGATTCGAAGCAGCATTTGGTAAAACGTTGCTCTGATCACCTAAGCGGCACGGGTGGTCCCCATTAGAGTTTCACGGCGCCATAATCTCGTTGAACAGGCTTTGTGTGAAATATAGCAGAATCTAGGACTGCTTTTATTGTCCTGGTGGCCCAGAGGTAGCATTCGCCCGTCACAGTTAGAAGATCGTGGTTTCAAATCCTGGTGGGGTGAGGTGTTGATTATATGTAGAAGTCCGCGTGCTTTATTGGGCTAATGAAATATATATGGATCCTCATGTTTCGAAGCCGCATTTGGTAAAACGTTGTTCTGATCACCTAAGCGGCACGGGTGGTCCCCATTAGAGGTTCTGGGCGCCACAAGCTCGTTGAACAGGCTTTGTGAGAAATTTAGCAGAGTCTAGGACTGCTTTTATTGTCCTGGTGGCCCAGAGGTAGCATTCTCCGGTCACAATTATAAGATCGTGGGTTCAAATCCTGGTGAGGTGAGATGTTGATTATATGTAGAAGTCCGCGTGCTTTATTGGGCTAATGAAAAATATATGGATCCTCGGGTTTCGAAGCCGCATTTGGTAAAACGTAGCTCTGATCACCTAAGCGGCACGCGTGGTCCCCATTAGAGGTTCACGGCGCCATAAGCTCGTTGAACAGGCTTTGTGTGAAATATAGCAGAGTCTAAGAATGCTTTTAGTGTCCTGGTGGCCCAGAGGTAGCGTCCCCCGGTCACAATTATAAGACCGTGGGTTCAAATCCTGGTGGGGTGAGGTGTTGATTATATGTAGAAGTCCGCGTGCTGTATTGGGCTAATGAAATATATATGGATCCTCGTTTTTCGAAGCCGCATTTGGTAAAACGTTGCTCTGATCGCCTAAGCGGCACGGGTGGTCCCCATTAGAGGTTCACGGCGCCAAAAGCTCGTTGAACAGGCTTTGTGTGAAATATAGCAGAGCCTAGGACTGCTTTTAGTGTCCTGGTGGCCCAGAGGTAGCGTTCCCCGGTCACAATTAGAAGATCGTGGGTTCGAATCCTGGTGGGGTTAGGTGTTGATTATATGAAGAAGTCCGCGTGCATTATTGGGCTAATGAAATATATAGGGATCCTCGTGTTTCGAAGCCGCATTTGGTAAAACGTTACTCTGATCACCTAAGCGGCATGGGTGGTCCCCATTAAAGGTTCACGGCGCCATAAGCTCATTGAACAGGCTTTGTGTGAAATAAAGCAGAGTCTAGGACTGCTTTTATTGTCCTGGTGGCCCAGAGGTAGCGTTCCCCGGTCACAATTATAAGATCGTGGGTTCTAAAATCCTGAGTAGGGGTGAGAGTGTTGATTATATGTAGAAATCGCGTGCTTAATGGTCTAATAAGAAATATATATGGATCTCGGGGTTTTCGAAGCATTTGGTAAAATGTTGTGTTCTGATCACCCTAAAAAAAGCGGCACGGGTGGTCCCCATTAGAGGTTCATGGCGCCATAAGCTCGTTAGACAGGCTTTGTGTGAAATATAGCAGAGTTTAGGACTGCTTTTATTGTCCTGGTGGCCAGAGGTAGCGTCCCCGGTCACAATTATAGATCGTGGTTCAATCACAATGGGGTGAGGTGTTGATTATATGTAGAAGTCCGCGTGCTTTATTGGGCTAATGAAATATATGTGGATCCGCGGGTTTCGAAGCCGCATTTGGTAAAACGTTGCTCTGATCACCTAAGCGGCACGGGTGGTCCCCATTAGAGGTTCACGGCGCCAAAAGCTCGTTGAACAGTCTTTGTGTGAAATATAGCAGAGTCTACGACTGCTTTTAGTGTCCTCGTGGCCCAGAGGTAGCATTCCCCGGCCACAATTATAAGATCGTGTGTTCAAATCATGGTGGGGTGAGGTGTTTATATGGAGAAGTCCGCGTGCTTTATTAGGTTAATGAAATATATATGGATCCTCGTGTTTCGAAGCCGGATATGGTAAAACGTTGCTCTGATCACCTAAGCGGCACGGGTGGTCCCCATTAGAAGTTCATGGCGCCATAAGGTCGTTAAACAGGCTTTGTGTGAAATATAGTAGAGTCTAGGACTGCATTTATTGTCCTGATGGCCCAGAGGTAGCATATCCCGGTCACAATTATAAGATCGTGGGTTTGAATCCTGGTGGGGTGAGGTGTTGATTATATGTAGAAGTCCGAGTGCTTTATTGGGCTATAAAATATATTTGGATCCTCGTGTTTCGAAGCCGCATTTGGTAAAACGTTGCTCTGATCACCTAAGCAGCACGGGTGGTCCCCATTAGAGGTTCACGGCGCCATAAGCTCGATGAACAGGCTTTGTGTGAAATATAGCAGAGTCTAGGACTGCTTTTATTGAACTGGTGGCCCAGAGGTAGCGTTCCCCGGTCACATTTATAAGATCGTGGGTTCAAATCCTGGTGGGGTGAGGTGTTGATTATATGTAGAAGTCCTTGTGCTTTATTGGGCTAATTAAATATATATGGATTCTCGTATTTCCAAGCCGGATTTGGTAAAACGTTGCTCTGATCACCTAAGTGGCACGAGTGGTCCTCATTAGAGGTTCACGGCGCCATAAGCTCGTTGAACAGGCTTTGTGTGAAATATAGCAGAGTCTAGGACTGCTTTTATTGTCCTGGTGGCCCAGAGGTAGCGTTTCCCGGTCACAATTATAAGATCGTGGGTTCAAATCCTGGTGGGGTGAGGTGTTGATTATATGTAGAAGTCCGCGTGCTTTATTGGGCTAATGAAATATTTATGGATGCTTGTGTTTCGAAGCCGGATTTGGTAAAACGTTGCTCTGATCACCTAAGCGGCACGGGTGGTCCCCATTAGAGGTTCACGGCGCCATAAACTCGTTGAACAGGCTTTGCGAGAAATATAGCAGAGTCTAGGACTGCTTTTATTGTCCTGGTGGCCCAGAGGTAGCGTTCCCCGGTCACAATTATAAGATCGTGGTTTCAAATCCTGGTGGGGTGAGGTGTTGATTATATGTAGAAATGCGCGTGCTTTATTGGGCTAATGAAATATATAGGGATCCTCGTGTTTCG
The DNA here is from genome assembly GCF_018991925.1 of Homarus americanus. Classification (NCBI taxonomy): domain Eukaryota; kingdom Metazoa; phylum Arthropoda; class Malacostraca; order Decapoda; family Nephropidae; genus Homarus; species Homarus americanus. The sequence continues at coordinate 4,699 of NW_024754866.1, forward strand.
AAGCCGCATTTGGTAAAACGTTACTCTGATCACCCTAAAAGCGGCATGGGTGAATTCATTAGAGGTTCACGGCGCCATAAGCTCGTTGAACAGGCTTTGTGTGAAATATAGCAGAGTCTAGGACTGCTTTTATTGTCCTGGTGGCCCAGAGGTAGCGTTCCCCGGTCACAATTATAAGATCGTGGGTTCAAATCCTGGTGGGGTGAGGTGTTGATTATATGTAGAAGTCAGCGTGCTTTATTGGTCTAATGAAATATATATGGATCCGCGTGTTTCGAAGCCGCATTTGGTAAAACGTTGCTCTGATCACCTAAGCGGCACGGGTGGTCCCCATTAGAGGTTCACGGCGCCAAAAGCTCGTTGAACAGTCTTTGTGTGAAATATAGCAGAGTATTCGACTGCTTTTAGTGTCCTCGTGGCCCAGAGGTAGCATTCCCCGGCCACAATTATAAGATCGTGGGTTCAAATCATGGTGGGGTGAGGTGTTTATATGGAGAAGTCCGCGTGCTTTATTAGGTTAATGAAATATATATGGAACCTCGTGTTTCGAAGCCGGATATGGTAAAACGTTGCTCTGATCACCTAAGCGGCACGGGTGGTCCCCATTTGAAGTTCATGGCGCCATAAGGTTGTTAAACAGGCTTTGTGTGAAATATAGTAGAGTCTAGGACTGCTTTTATTGTCCTGATGGCCCAGAGGTAGCATATCCCGGTCACAATTATAAGATCGTGGGTTTGAATCCTGGTGGGGTGAGGTGTTGATTATATGTAGAAGTCCGAGTGCTTTATTGGGCTATAAAATATATTTGGATCCTCGTGTTTCGAAGCCGCATTTGGTAAAACGTTGCTCTGATCACCTAAGCAGCACGGGTGGTCCCCATTAGAGGTTCACGGCGCCATAAGCTCGATGAACAGGCTTTGTGTGAAATATAGCAGAGTCTAGGACTGTTTTTATTGAACTGGTGGCCCAGAGGTAGCGTTCCCCGGTCACATTTATAAGATCGTGGGTTCAAATCCTGGTGGGGTGAGGTGTTGATTATATGTAGAAGTCCTTGTGCTTTATTGGGCTAATTAAATATATATGGATTCTCGTATTTCCAAGCCGGATTTGGTAAAGCGTTGCTCTGATCACCTCAGTGGCACGAGTGGTCCTCATTAGAGGTTCACGGCGCCATAAGCTCGTTGAACAGGCTTTGTGTGAAATATAGCAGAGTCTAGGACTGCTTTTATTGTCTTTGTGGCCCAGAGGTAGCGTTTCCCGGTCACAATTATAAGATCGTGGGTTCAAATCCTGGTGGGGTGAGGTGTTGATTATATGTAGAAGTCCGCGTGCTTTATTGGGCTAATGAAATATATATGGATGCTCGTGTTTCGAAGCCGGATTTGGTAAAACGTTGCTCTGATCACCTAAGCGGCACGGGTGTTCCCCATTAGAGGTTCACGGCGCCATAAACTCGTTGAACAGGCTTTGTGAGAAATATAGCAGAGTCTAGGACTGCTTTTATTGTCCTGGTGGCCCAGAGGTAGCGTTCCCCGGTCACAATTATAAGATCGTGGTTTCAAATCCTGGTGGGGTGAGGTGTTGATTATATGTAGAAATGCGCGTACTTTATTGGGCTAATAAAATGTATATGGATCCTCGTGTTTCGAAGCCGGATTTGGTATAACGTTGCTCTGATCACCTAAGCGGCACGGGTGGTCCCCATTAGAGGTTCATGGCGCCATAAGGTCGTTGAACAGGCTTTGTGTGAAATATAGCAGAGTCTAGGACTGCTTTTATTGTCCTGGTGGCCCAGAGGTAGCATTCCCCGATCACAATTATAAGATCGTGGGTTCAAATCCTGGTGGGGTGAGGTGTTGATTATATGTAGACATCTGCGTGCTTTATTGGGCTAATGAAATATATATGGATCCTCGTGTTTCGAAGCCGGATTTGGTAAAACGTTGCTCTGATCACCTAAGCGTTACGGGTGGTCCCCATTAGAGGTTCATGGCGCCATAAGCTCGTTGAACAGGCTTTGTGAGAAATATAGCAGAGTCTAGGACTGCTTTTATTGTCCTGGTGGCCCAGAGGTAGCATTCCCCGGTCACAATTATAAGATCGTGGGTTCAAATCCTGGTGGGGTGAGGTGTTGATTATATGTAGAAATCCGCGTGCTTTATTGGGCTAATAAAATATATATGGATCCTCGTGTTTCAAAGCTGCATTTGGTAAAACGTTGCTCTGATCACCTAAGCGGCACGGGTGGTCCCCATTAGAGGTTCACGGCGCCATAAGCTCGTTGAACAGGCTTTGTGTGAAATATAGCAGAGTCTAGGACTGCTTTTATTGTCCTGGTGGCCCAGAGGTAGCGTTCCCCGGTCACAATTATAAGATCGTGGGTTTGAATCCTGGTGGGGTGAGGTGTTGATTATATGTAGAAGTCCGAGTGCTTTATTGGGCTAATAAAATATATTTGGTTCCTCGTGTTTCGAAGCCGCATTTGGGAAATCGTTGCTCTGATCACCTAAGCAGCACGGGTGGTCCCCATTAGAGGTTCACGGCGCCATAAGCTCGTTGAACAGGCTTTGTGTGAAATATAGCAGAGTCTAGGACAGGTTTTATTGAACTGGTGGCCAGAGGTAGCGTTTCCCGGTCACATTTATAAGATCGTGGGTTCATATCCTGGTGGGGTGAGGTGTTGATTATATGTAGAAGTTCGTGTGCTTTATTGGGCTAATGAAATATATATGGATCCTCGTATTTCCAAGCCGGATTTGGTAAAACGTTGCTGTGATCACCTAAGCGGCACGGGTGGTCCTCATTAGAGGTTCACGGCGCCATAAGCTCGTTGAACAGGCTCTGTGTGAAATATAGCAGAGTCTTGGCCTGCTTTTATTGTCCTGGTGGCCCAGAGGTAGCGTTTCCTGGTCACAATTATAAGATCGTGGGTTCAAATCCTTGTGGGGTGAGCTGTTGATTATATGTAGAAGTCCGCGTGCTTTATTGGGCTAATGAAATATATATGGATCCTAGTGTTTCGAAGCCGGATTTGGTAAAACGTTGCTCTGATCACCTAAGCAGCACGGGTGGTCCCCATTAGAGGTTCACGGCGCCATAAGCTCGTTGAACAGGCTTTGTGTGAAATATAGCAGAGTCTAGGACAGGTTTTATTGAACTGGTGGCCAGAGGTAGCGTTCCCCGGTCACATTTATAAGATCGTGGGTTCATATCCTGGTGGGGTGAGGTGTTGATTATATGTAGAAGTTCGTGTGCTTTATTGGGCTAATGAAATATATATGGATCCTCGGGTTTCGAAGCTGGATTTGGTAAAACGTTGCTCTGATCACCTAAGCGGCACGTGTGGTCCCCATTAGAGGTTCACAGCGCCATGAGCTCGTTGAACAGGCTTTGTGTGAAATATAGCAGAGTCTAGGACTGCTTTTATTGTCCTGGTGGCCCAGAGGTAGCGTTTCCTGGTCACAATTATAAGATCGTGGGTTCAAATCCTTGTGGGGTGAGCTGTTGATTATATGTAGAAGTCCGCGTGCTTTATTGGGCTAATGAAATATATATGGATCCTAGTGTTTCGAAGCCGGATTTGGTAAAACGTTGCTCTGATCACCTAAGCAGCACGGGTGGTCCCCATTAGAGGTTCATGGCACCATAAGCTCGTTGAACAGGCTTTGTGAGAAATATAGCAGAGTCTAGGACTGCTTTTATTGTCCTGGTGGCCCAGAGGTAGCGTTCCCCGGTCACAATTATAAGATCGTGGGTTCAAATCCTGGTGAGGTGAGGTGTTGATTATATGTAGAAGTCCGCTTGCTTTATTGGGCTAATGAAATATATATGGATCCTCGGGTTTCGAAGCTGGATTTGGTAAAACGTTGCTCTGATCACCTAAGCGGCACGTGTGGTCCCCATTAGAGGTTCACGGCGCCATAAACTCGTAGAACAGGCTTTGTGTGAAAAATAGCAGAGTCTAGGACTGCATTTATTGTCCTGGTGGCCCAGAAGTAGCATTCTCCGGTCACAATTATACGATCGTGGGTTCAAATCCTGGTGGGGTGAGGTGTTGATTATATGAAGAAGTCTGCGTGCTTTATTGGGCTAATGAAATATATATGGATCCTCGTGTTTCGAAGCCGCATTTGGTAAAACGTTCGTGTAATAGGCCCCTGTCTCATCAACAGAACGTATTATATAAATGGGTCAATACATCTGATATTTCATTCAGATTCACCACCCTGTAACATTCCACTGTCTATGAGTAAGACATGAGATGGACACGTGAGCGGGCAACTCACCCAAGAGGGCGAGACCCATAGCTCAGCATTTCTGTAAGCACGCACTGCGATGCCCATAAGCTTCAGTAGCTCACCTCAACTCATATCGTAAGGACGTGACCTAACGTTTATCATACATAAACGCTGTCCCTTTCTCATTCACTCCTAGACAGTGAGACTTACGGTTGATATACACTCAGGAATTATATATACAACCTTTTATAATAAAACAAAGGAACTACCGTTTGGGTCTCGTTACTTAAAACCCAAATATAAATATGTGTGAACGGACTGGTTAATTGGACAAGCAGCCGATTCATTGGTCTGATCACCTAAGCGGCACGTGTGGTCCCATTGGTTCAGTCATTAAGATCGTGGGTTGAAATCCTGGTGGGGTGAGGTGTTGATTATATGTAGAAGTCCGCGTGCTTTATTGGTCTAATGAAATATATATGGATCCTCGGGTTTCGAAGCCACATTTGGTAAAACATTGCTCTGATCACCTAAGCGGCACGGGGGTCCCCATTAGAGGTTCACGGCGCCATAAACTCATTGAACAGGCTTTGTGTGAAATATAGAAGAGTCTAGGACTGCTTTTATTGTCCTGGTGGCCCAGAGGTAGCGTTCCCCGGTCACAATTAGAAGATCGTGGGTTCAAATCCTGGTGGGGTGAGGTGTTGATTATCATGTAAATCGTACTTTATTGGGCTAATGAAATATATATGGATCCTCGTGTTTCGAAGCCGCATTTGGTAAAACGTTGCTCTGATCACCTAAGCGTTACGGGTGGTCCCCATTAGAGGTTCATGGCGCCATAAGCTCGTTGAACAGGCTTTGTGTGAAATATAGCAGAGTCTAGGACTGCTTTTATTGTCCTGGTGGCCCAGAGGTAGCGTTCCCCGGTCACAATTATAAGATCGTGGGTTCAAATCCTGGTGGGGTGAGGTGTTGATTATATGTAGAAATCTGCGTGCTTTATTGGGCTAATGAAATATATATGGATCCTCGTGTTTCGAAGCCGGATTTGGTAAAACGTTGCTCTGATCACCTAAGCGTTACGGGTGGTCCCCATTAGAGGTTCATGGCGCCATAAGCTCGTTGAACAGGCTTTGTGAGAAATATAGCAGAGTCTAGGACTGCTTTTATTGTCCAGGTGGCCCAGAGGTAGCGTTCCCCGGTCACAATTATAAGATTGTGGGTTCAAATCCTGGTGGGGTGAGGTGTTGATTATATGTAGAAATCCGCGTGCTTTATTAGGCTAATAAAATATATATGGATCCTCGTGTTTCGAAGCCGCATTTGGTAAAACGTTGCTCTGATCACCTAAGCGGCACGGGTGGTCCCCATTAGAGGTTCACGGCGCCATAAGCTCGTTGAACAGGCTTTGTGAGAAATATAGCAGAGTCTAGGACTGCTTTTATTGTCCTGGTGGCCCAGAGGTATCGTTCCCCGGTCACAATTATAAGATCGTGGGTTCAAATCCTGGTGGGGTGAGGTGTTGATTATATGTAGAAATCCGCGTGCTTTATTGGGCTAATGAAATATATATGGATCCTCGTTTTCGAAGCCGCATTTGGTAAAACGTTGCTCTGATCACCTAAGCGTTACGGGTGGTCCCCATTAGAGGTTCATGGTGCCATAAGGTCGTTGAACAGGCTTTGTGTGAAATATAGTAGAGTCTAGGACTGCTTTTATTGTCCTGATGGCCCAGAGGTAGCATATCCCGGTCACAATTATAAGATCGTGGGATTGAATCCTGGTGGGGTGAGGTGTTGATTATATGTAGAAGTCCGAGTGCTTTATTGGGCTAATAAAATATATTTGGTTCCTCGTGTTTCGAAGCCGCATTTGGGAAAACGTTGCTCTGATCACCTAAGCAGCACGGGTGGTCCCCCATTAGAGTTCACGGCATATGGCTAGATTGAACAGGCTTTGTGTGAAATATAGCAGAGTCTACAGAGACAATTTTATTGAACTGGTGGCCAGAGGTAGCGTTCCCCGGTCACATTCATAAGATCGTGGGTTCATATCCTGGTGGGGTGAGGTGTTGATTATATGTAGAAGTTCGTGTGCTTTATTGGGCTAATGAAATATATATGGATCCTGGTATTTCCAAGCCGGATTTGGTAAACGTTGCTGTGATCACCTAAGCGGCACGGGTGGTCCTCATTAGAGGTTCACGGCGCCATAAGCTCGTTGAACAGGCTTTGTGTGAAATATAGCAGAGTCTTGGCCTGCTTTTATTGTCCTGGTGGCCCAGAGGTAGCGTTTCCTGGTAACAATTATAAGATCGTGGGTTCAAATCCTTGTGGGGTGAGGTGTTGATTATATGTAGAAGTCCGCGTGCTTTATTGGGCTAATGAAATATATATGGATCCTAGTGTTTCGAAGCCGGATTTGGTAAAACGTTGCTCTGATCACTAAGCGGCACGGGTGGTCCCCATTAGAGGTTCATGGCGCCATAAGCTCGTTGAACAGGCTTTGTGAGAAATATAGCAGAGTCTAGGACTGCTTTTATTGTCCTGGTGGCCCAGAGGTAGCGTTCCCCGGTCACAATTATAAGATCGTGGGTTCAAATCCTGGTGAGGTGAGGTGTTGATTATATGTAGAAGTCCGCTTGCTTTATTGGGCTAATGAAATATATATGGATCCTCGGGTTTCGAAGCTGGATTTGGTAAAACGTTGCTCTGATCACCTAAGCGGCACGTGTGGTCCCCATTAGAGGTTCACGGAGTCATAAGCTCGTTGAACAGGCTTTGTGTGAAATATAGCAGAGTCTAGAAATGCTTTTAGTGTCCTGGTGGCCCAGAGGAAGCGTTCCCCGGTCACAATTAGAAGATCGTGGTTTCGAATCCTGGTGGGGTGAGGTGTTGATTATATGAAGAAGTGCGCGTGCTTTATTGGGCTAATGAAATATATATGGATCCTTCTTGTTTCGAAGCCGCATTTGGTAAAACGTTCGTGTAATAGGCCCCTGTCTCATCAACAGAACGTATTATATAAATGGGTCAATACATCTGATATTTCATTCAGATTCACCACCCTGTAACATTCCACTGTCTATGAGTAAGACATGAGATGGACACGTGAGCGGGCAACTCACCCAAGAGGGCGAGACCCATAGCTCAGCATTTCTGTAAGCACGCACTGCGATGCCCCTAAGCTTCAGTAGCTCACCTCAACTCATATCGTAAGGACGTGACCTAACGTTTATCATACATAAACGCTGTCCCTTTCTCATTCACTCCTAGACAGTGAGACTTACGGTTGATATACACTCAGGAATTATATATACAACCTTTTATAATAAAACAAAGGAACTACCGTTTGGGTCTCGTTACTTAAAACCCAAATATAAATATGTGTGAACGGACTGGTTAATTGGACAAGCAGCCGATTCATTGGTCTGATCACCTAAGCGGCACGTGTGGTCCCCATTAGAGGTTCACGGCGCCATAAGCTCGTAGAACAGGCTTTGTGTGAAATATAGCAGAGTCTAGGACTGCATTTATTGTCCTGGTGGCCCAGAAGTAGCATTCCCCGGTCACAATTATAAGATCGTGGGTTGAAATCCTGGTGGGGTGAGGTGTTGATTATATGTAGAAGTCCGCGTGCTTTATTGGTCTAATGAAATATATATGGATCCTCGGGTTTCGAAGCCACATTTGGTAAAACATTGCTCTGATCACCTAAGCGGCACGGGGGGTCCCCATTAGAGGTTCACGGCGCCATAAGCTCATTGAACAGGCTTTGTGTGAAATATAGCAGAGTCTAGGACTGCTTTTATTGTCCTGGTGGCCTAGAGGTAGCGTTCCCCGGTCACAATTAGAAGATCGTGGGTTCAAATCCTGGTGGGGTGAGGTGTTGATTATATGAAGAAGTCTGCGTGCTTTATTGGGCTAATGAAATATATATGGATCCTCGTGTTTCGAAGCCGCATTTGGTAAAACGTTGCTCTGATCACCTAAGCGGCACGCGGTGGTCCCCATTAGAGGTTCACGGCGCCATAAGCTCGTTGAACAGGCTTTGTGTGAAATATAGCAGAGTCTAGGACTGCTTTTATTGTCCTGGTGGCCCAGAGGTAGCGTCCCCCGGTCACAATTATAAGATTGTGGGTTCAAATTCTGGTGGGGTGAGGTGTTGATTATATGTAGAAGTCCGCGTGCTTTATTGGGCTAATGAAATATATATGGATCCTCGTGATTCGAAGCCGCATTTGGTAAAACGTTGCTCTGATCACCTAAGCGGCACGGGTGGTCCCCATTAGAGGTTCACGGCGCCATAATCTCGTTGAACAGGCTTTGTGTGAAATATAGCAGAATCTAGGACTGCTTTTATTGTCCTGGTGGCCCAGAGGTAGCATTCGCCCCGGTCACAGTTAGAAGATCGTGGGTTCAAATCCTGGTGGGGTTAGGTGTTGATTATATGTAGAAGTCCGCGTGCTTTATTGGGCTAATGAAATATATATGGATCCTCGTGTTTCGAAGCCGCATTTGGTAAAACGTTGTTCTGATCACCTAAGCGGCACGGGTGGTCCCCATTAGAGGTTCTGGGCGCCACAAGCTCGTTGAACAGGCTTTGTGAGAAATTTAGCAGAGTCTAGGACTGCTTTTATTGTCCTGGTGGCCCAGAGGTAGCATTCCCCGGTCACAATTATAAGATCGTGGGTTCAAATCCTGGTGAGGTGAGGTGTTGATTATATGTAGAAGTCCGCGTGCTTTATTGAGCTAATGAAATATAAATGGATCCTCGGGTTTCTAAGCCGCATTTGGTAAAATTTTGCTCTGATCACCTAAGCGGCACGGGTTAGTCCCCATTAGAGGTTCACGGCGCCATAAGCTCGTTGAACAGGCTTTGTGTGAAATATAGCAGAGTCTAGGAATGCTTTTAGTTTCCTGGTGGCCCAGAGGTAGCGTCCCCCGGTCACAATTATAAGACCGTGGGTTCAAATCCTGGTGGGGTGAGGTGTTGATTATATGTAGAAGTCTGCGTGCTTTATTGGGCTAATGAAATATATATGGATCCTCGTTTTTCGAAGCCGCATTTGGTAAAACGTTGCTCTGATCGCCTAAGCGGCACGGGTGGTCCCCATTAGAGGTTCACGGCGCCAAAAGCTCGTTGAACAGGCTTTGTGTGAAATATAGCAGAGTCTAGGACTGCTTTTAGTGTCCTGGTGGCCCAGAGGTAGCGTTCCCCGGTCACAATTAGAAGATCGTGGGTTCGAATCCTGGTGGGGTGAGGTGTTGATTATATGAAGAAGTCCGCGTGCTTTATTGGGCTAATGAAATATATAGGGATCCTCGTGTTTCGAAAAACGTTGCTCTGATCACCTAAGCGGCACGGGTGGTCCCCTATAGTGGTTCACAGCGCCATAAGCTCGTTGAACAGGCTTTGTGTGAAATATAGCAGAGTCTAGGACAGCTTTTATTGTCCTTGTGGCCCAGAGGTAGCATTCCCCGGTCACAATTATAAGATCGTAGGTTCAAATCCTGCTGGGGTGAGGTGTTGAATATATGTAGAAGTCCGCGTGCTTTATTGGGCTTATGAAATATATATGGATCCTCGTGTTTCGAAGCCGGATTTGGTAAAACGATGCTCTGATAACCTAAGCGGCACGGGTGGTCCCCATTAGAGGTTCACGGCGCCATAAGCTAGTTGAACAGGCTTTGTGTGAAATATAGCAGAGTCTAGGACTGCCTTTATTGAACTGGTGGCCCAGAGGTAGCGTTCCCCGGTCACATTTATACGATCGATGGTTCAAATCCTGGTGGGGTGAGGTGTTGATTATATGTAGAAGTCCGAGTGCTTTATTGGGCTAATGAAATATATTTGGATCCTCGTTTTTCGAAGCCGCATTTGGTAAAA